>NC_139219.1:191342865-191832865 GCF_055691185.1 Crinia signifera
TTCTACAATTAAAAATCTAATCGCATTGCAATGCGATTGTATAAGATGTACTACGATCAAAATATTGGGCGCCGTGCTAGGAAACAAGTACCATCCATCCTAATCTGTATTAACTAAATGATATGCTCATCCAGTTACTTAATGCCCCTCTTTTTACCACCTCCCTCCACTGCTTCTGTCATCTCCTTCTACTAAGGTTCTTCAGCATTTTCTAACCAACACTATTTTATCCAGTCTGATTTTATCTGTATGTTTTTATAAGTGTACAGAATATTGTCACATAATAAACAATGGTTATTACATTGATAAAAGGACTTGCATATATTTCATACATGTACTATGGCACATTGCAATTTTAGAGAGTTTGGTTACAGTATTTTAGCCTTGCATATAGGCATAACATAATATGGCATTTGTAAAACCACAATGACTGTCATTTCAACAGCATGCACTGTGACATTTTTAGGTTTTACCATAGGTCTTCAGTTGCTGGTCTCCCACAGCTATTTTTAGTGTGGTCTGTTAGTAGTTATGGTCAGTACTGATGTTGTGTGCAATCAAGATTCCAGAATATACAGTAATGTTATATAGAAGGAAAGATTCATTCAGTCATTCAGCATTCAACATTAAAGAAAGTCAAATATAAGCTTCCGTCTAAACAACACCACATCATAAAAGTGGTTAACATTTTATAAGCCATACTATTGATCCAACACGGTGAAGCATAATACAGGATACTTTTAATAAAATAAAAATAAATATTTAATATAATTAGGCATCTTTTAGAAAGGCATATATATATATATATATATATATATATATATATATATATATATATATATAAAGGAAGCACTTACCCAACCTTGCAGTAAGATAAGAGACAGACCAGCACTCAGTAATAGATGAAAAAAATCCGTGTATTCAAGTTGTATCACAGCATAGTACAATAGGTTAATACAACATCACAGCTGACCCGACAGCTGTTTCAAACTGGACCACACGTCCAGCTCTCATCAGGGGTACTGACAGTTACAAAGGCAGCTACATTTATAGCACAAATAAAGGCGCCAAGTACGCCCAAACTCCAGTACTGGCGCTGTCACTCAGCACCACGGGGTGTGCTGTAGCGTCTAGTTGCTAAGGAACTAAAAGGGGGCGTCTAGCTGCTCAGCGCGTCATAGGGAAATCCCAGTCACGGCTGTGCTGAACTGTCAGTGCGGCTAGATGTATAGTTAACGGCAGACAGTAGCGCTAGCGCTATTGCCGTGCCTCTAGTGAAGGGGGGTGAGTATGGAGTGACCATGTTTCTAAAAAACGGGGGTGGGAACAAGTCCATGATACAAAACTGAAAAGGGAGCTATGTCCGTGCAGTGGCTGTGACAGACTGATGGAGCCGTCACTTTATGCTTATGTGTAACGGTGTCAGCGTGTGAACTGAATGCTGGCACTGTTAAATCCATGTATGAGCACTGTTTAGAATTAATGGCCAAGTAGCTGCTAAGTCCTTGAAGAATGTATCTTGTGTGTCGCTGTATGTGTGCATAATTATAGCGCAATTTGAGGAACAAACACCCAGACACACGTTGGTGTCAACTTTTAGGTGTGTAGATAATGTGCAGCAAGGACATTAGGATGGCTTGAATAAAACAGGTTAATAACCATCCTGACACACGGCGATGTCAGCATAAGCAGGTGTCGACCAATTGAAGCATTATGTAGATATAGTTATTAAATCAGCCCAAGTAGCATAAAGCAGTGTTAGTACATATAATCAACAATGAGGCTATGAAGAAATCTGACACACAGCGGTGTCGGCACATGTTTAAGTCGACTGATAATAGTATGACTTAGATGCATGTATATAGTCATTGATTAAGCCCAAACTGCATATGACAGCGTTAGTCCACAAAAGCTAAAGACAACGTCCAGCTCTCTTGCCCACGGCGGGGGTGGTATGTAACATAGAGTCCAGTTCACATGCCCACAGCGGGGTTAGTATATAACATAGAGTCCAGCTCACAAACCCACGGCGGGGTTAATGTTATGTGTCTGTTGTGCTTTTAAAAGAAAAGAATCACAAGCCATGGCATCAGAGAAGCCTGCCCGACCTGTTCCCAATTCAGTTTATGTACATTATTTTATTGGTATGTGTTTAAGCGCTAGTCAAAAAAAAAAAAAAGGGGTTGGGCATGTATCTTTAGAATGTCAAAAGATGAGTACACTCAGGCACTGTCCGTGAGGTGTCTGCTAGATAAAGCAGCCCATTTTAAAGTCCTCGTTTAGGCCATGAGGGGTGAGGGTATTCAAACGATAAATCCATTTGAGTTCACGCTGTAATAGGAGTTTGTCTCTGTCCCCACCTCGCCTAAGTGGCGGTATGTGGTCAATGAGATGACATTTGAGGTGTCCGATATTGTGTCCTTTTTCAAGGTAATGTCTTGCCACAGGGAGTTGTTTGAGGTCCACGGTCGCATTGGTAGTAGATGAGCTTTTCTTAATGGATGACCTATGTTGTCCAAGTCTCTCTTTAATCATTCTGGTCGTCTTGCCGACATAGATCAGCTTACAAGGACATATTAACGCATAGACTACGTATCTGCTATTGCAGTCTAGTCTGTGATGTAATTTGTATTTCTGTCCAGTTGCTGGGTTTGTGAATTCATTCCCGGTGACCAGAAAGTTGCAATTGGTGCAACCTGAGCATTTGTATACTCCATGTCTGCGAGATAGCCAGGTCGTGGCGTTCTGGGTATTGGGAGATATATCTGTAACCACCAGGAGGTCCTTAAGGTTCTGTCCCCTCCGGTATGCAAACCTGGGGGGTGTCTTCAGTACAGGTTCTAAAACTGGATCACTTGCAATCAGGTGCCAGTGTTCTAGAATTTTTTTCTTTATGTGGCTGGAAACTACCGTATAAGTGCTGCAGAAATTTAACCTGTTGTCCGCTTCAGTCAGAGTCTTGGTTTTGTGTAGGAGTAGATCTTCTCTTCTATGCTCAAGAGCTCTGTGTAGTGCTGTGTCAATGTCCTGTTTGTTGTATCCTCTCTCCAAGAAACGTTTTCCCATCTCTGAAAGAGCTAATGGTAGTTCTTCTGGATTGGAGGTGATGCGGCAGACTCTCAGCATCTGGGAGTAGGGTAAGCCCCTTTTGAGGGGTTCTGGATGGTAGCTGTTGGCATGAAGCAGGGTATTCTTGTCCGTTGTTTTGCTGTACACTCTGGTCTGTAAGCGGTTGTCTTTTAGTGTTATGCTGACGTCCAGGAAACTGATGGTACTGCAGCTAAAGCTGATGGTAAATTTAATTGTCCCAGGGATATTGTTGAGGTGATTGAGGAAGAGGAGTAGATTCTCCTCACCCCCAGTCCACAGTAAAAACAAGTCATCAATGTATCTTACATACAGCTTGATGTATTTGTTGTAGGTTGGGTTCCCACTAATGTGTAGTCTTTCATAAGCCGTCATGAAAAGGTTGGCGTAGGCAGGGGCCATATTGGACCCCATGGCCGTGTCCTGGCGCTGGAGATAGAACCTGTTAAGGAAGAGGAAATAATTCTTATTCAAGATAATTTCCATCAGAAGGGTAAGGTAATCAATGGGTGGTCCAGTGTAGGTGTCACTGTTAGTAATGATTTCACGGCAAGCTGCAATCCCCAAGTCATGGGGGATGTTAGTATACAGGCTTGAGACGTCCAGGGTCACCAGTATTGAGCCAGGTGAGATATCAGTAATTCGGTTCAATTTGCGCAAAAAGTCAGAGGTGTCTTCTATAAAGCTTTCGGTGCTCTTGACCACTGGTTGCAGATAAAAATCCACCAGTTGAGAGATGGGCTGGCATAAAGACCCTCTTGCCGAGATTATAGGTCGTCCAGGGGGAGACACAAGGGATTTATGGACTTTTGGCAGGGTATACAAAATAGGAATGATGGGGTTAGTCTGGGTCAGAAAGTTAGCAGTCTCGCTGTTGATATAATTGTTTGCGACTCCAAGATTAATGATGTTGTCAATCTCTCTTTTGTATTGCCACGTGGGGTCCCGGTCAAGTTGAAGGTAACAGGTTTGGTCGGCTAGTTGGTTGAGTGCTTCTTTTACATAGTAAGAATAGTCCAGTAGTACGATGCCCCCTCCCTTATCCGCCGCCCTGATGATGAGATCCTTATCATCCTTCAGTGTTTTGATTGAGTTCCTTTCCTTCAGGCTAATGTTATGAAATGATACTTTATGTCTTTCCACAATAGGGCAAGTATCCCTTTTTAATACCCTGAGGAAGGTGTTGACTGAGGCGTTGAGTGAAGGGGGGTCGAATTTGCTAGGTTTCTTCAGAGTGCTGGTCCTGGTCTCAGTTGTAGTTTGAGATTGGGGTATAGGGTTTTTCTGGAAAAAGTCCTTCAACCTTAATTGCCTGCCGAACTTATACATATCGACTTGCCAGTCAAATTTGTCCTGGGACACCGTCGGTACAAATGATAGTCCTTTGTTAAGCAGTGTAATCTCAGTTTCAGTTAGTTGATGTTTAGATAAGTTGTATATCACTGAGCCTGTTGGTTTCTGCTGCCCTTTCTTTTGTCTTTTTCGCCCACCCCTACGGGTGGGTAGAGGGGGTTTTTTGGGGGCCTTCTCTGTCTGTCCGATCGGGCCAGGTATTGCGTTTCTTGGGTGGTAGAAGATTGGGCGTCAGAGTCGCTTGCCGATGTGTGGCTTTCAATATCCGTGAAGTGTGTATTAGGTCGTCTGTTGCCTCCCCTGCGGGGTTGGGGGCGATATCTGCGGTTTTCACTTCTGGAGAACCAGGTATAAACCCTGTTCTCCTTGTAGTCGAGTTTAACCTGTTTATATTTGTTCTTTTTAAATTTTAATAAATTTTCCTTATATTTCTCTAACTCCTTTTCCAGTTTGCCCAATAGTTCATTCTCTGGAACTTCTAGTGCTTTGTAAGGTTCCGTCTGCTTCAGGTCTGTAATTTCTCCCTTGATGGTATTGAGGTCAATGCCTGTCTGCTCAATGACCAGGAGCATTAGATCGTGGGAGCATCTATTAAGAATGCTGCACCACTTGAGACAGAATTCATCGTTGTGTCTTCCCAAGGTCGGCTGGTTATGAAGCCTGAAGCCCCTGGGTATCAGCTGCTCTTTGTAGTACTGGGATAAAGTTAATCCATGTAAAAGACTCTGACTGAAGCGGACAACAGGTTAAATTTCTGCAGCACTTATACGGTAGTTTCCAGCCACATAAAGAAAAAAATTCTAGAACACTGGCACCTGATTGCAAGTGATCCAGTTTTAGAACCTGTACTGAAGACACCCCCCAGGTTTGCATACCGGAGGGGACAGAACCTTAAGGACCTCCTGGTGGTTACAGATATATCTCCCAATACCCAGAACGCCACGACCTGGCTATCTCGCAGACATGGAGTATACAAATGCTCAGGTTGCACCAATTGCAACTTTCTGGTCACCGGGAATGAATTCACAAACCCAGCAACTGGACAGAAATACAAATTACATCACAGACTAGACTGCAATAGCAGATACGTAGTCTATGCGTTAATATGTCCTTGTAAGCTGATCTATGTCGGCAAGACGACCAGAATGATTAAAGAGAGACTTGGACAACATAGGTCATCCATTAAGAAAAGCTCATCTACTACCAATGCGACCGTGGACCTCAAACAACTCCCTGTGGCAAGACATTACCTTGAAAAAGGACACAATATCGGACACCTCAAATGTCATCTCATTGACCACATACCGCCACTTAGGCGAGGTGGGGACAGAGACAAACTCCTATTACAGCGTGAACTCAAATGGATTTATCGTTTGAATACCCTCACCCCTCATGGCCTAAACGAGGACTTTAAAATGGGCTGCTTTATCTAGCAGACACCTCACGGACAGTGCCTGAGTGTACTCATCTTTTGACATTCTAAAGATACATGCCCAACCCCTTTTTTTTTTGACTAGCGCTTAAACACATACCAATAAAATAATGTACATAAACTGAATTGGGAACAGGTCGGGCAGGCTTCTCTGATGCCATGGCTTGTGATTCTTTTCTTTTAAAAGCACAACAGACACATAACATTAACCCCGCCGTGGGTTTGTGAGCTGGACTCTATGTTATATACTAACCCCGCTGTGGGCATGTGAACTGGACTCTATGTTACATACCACCCCCGCCGTGGGCAAGAGAGCTGGACGTTGTCTTTAGCTTTTGTGGACTAACGCTGTCATATGCAGTTTGGGCTTAATCAATGACTATATACATGCATCTAAGTCATACTATTATCAGTCGACTTAAACATGTGCCGACACCGCTGTGTGTCAGATTTCTTCATAGCCTCATTGTTGATTATATGTACTAACACTGCTTTATGCTACTTGGGCTGATTTAATAACTATATCTACATAATGCTTCAATTGGTCGACACCTGCTTATGCTGACATCGCCGTGTGTCAGGATGGTTATTAACCTGTTTTATTCAAGCCATCCTAATGTCCTTGCTGCACATTATCTACACACCTAAAAGTTGACACCAACGTGTGTCTGGGTGTTTGTTCCTCAAATTGCGCTATAATTATGCACACATACAGCGACACACAAGATACATTCTTCAAGGACTTAGCAGCTACTTGGCCATTAATTCTAAACAGTGCTCATACATGGATTTAACAGTGCCAGCATTCAGTTCACACGCTGACACCGTTACACATAAGCATAAAGTGACGGCTCCATCAGTCTGTCACAGCCACTGCACGGACATAGCTCCCTTTTCAGTTTTGTATCATGGACTTGTTCCCACCCCCATTTTTTAGAAACATGGTCACTCCATACTCACCCCCCTTCACTAGAGGCACGGCAATAGCGCTAGCGCTACTGTCTGCCGTTAACTATACATCTAGCCGCACTGACAGTTCAGCACAGCCGTGACTGGGATTTCCCTATGACGCGCTGAGCAGCTAGACGCCCCCTTTTAGTTCCTTAGCAACTAGACGCTACAGCACACCCCGTGGTGCTGAGTGACAGCGCCAGTACTGGAGTTCGGGCGTACTTGGCGCCTTTATTTGTGCTATAAATGTAGCTGCCTTTGTAACTGTCAGTACCCCTGATGAGAGCTGGACGTGTGGTCCAGTTTGAAACAGCTGTCGGGTCAGCTGTGATGTTGTATTAACCTATTGTACTATGCTGTGATACAACTTGAATACACGGATTTTTTTCATCTATTACTGAGTGCTGGTCTGTCTCTTATCTTACTGCAAGGTTGGGTAAGTGCTTCCTTTATCTACTAAATTGGACCTTGCACCAAAAAAACGTTACCATATGCTACAGAGTGCCGTTTTGAGAACCCCTTGCTATATATATATATATATATATATATACAGGAGGTGAAGAACGGGCACTCAGGGACTCTCAATCGTGGGTGAAGAAAGGACAAGGTTTTATTCCAAGTCAGTCAACGTTTCGGGATCTCACCCCTGTCATCAGGACATATACGTTCTTCATCTCCTGTATCTACAAGGGGCTGCAAGGTCCCTAATGTTGGCACCGGGGCACGTTACATCCTTGGCTCATGCTAAGTCCTGAGTGCCGGTCCTCACCTCTGGATATATATATATTAATATATATATATATATATATATATATATATATATATCTCTTATATATTTGGCTACATCTGTCACTCAAAGTGTGTCTGGAGCTGTAACGCTGGGTGGAGCCTCTGACTCACATGACAGAGAACCAGCCCAGTGAGCCCACAGACAGTGCCAGACACCCTCTGCCTCTCCATGTTACACATCAAAGACACAGCTACTCACCAGACACACCAGGTGAGCGCCCCACACCTCCATACCTCCCAACATGACCCTCTCCAGGAGGGACAGAATGCTCTGTTTGTGGACTTCCATCTTAATTCATGGTTGTCATCGCCTGTCATTTTAAACAGGGTAATTGATAAGAAAGGTGTTTAATCACAGGTGATGGTAATCCATAAATTAAGAAGAAAGTCCAGAAACAGAGCAATGTGTCATGTTGGGAGGTATGCACCTCCCTCCCTCCCCCCCTCCCCCCCCCCCATTCACGGCATCCCCACGATTAAATGGCACATGCAAAACACTGACATGGCTATGGTCGACAATGAAAAAGGTTGACAAGATTTATTTTTCACTTTTTCAATGTTTTCATATTCATTCTCATGTGTCGACATGGACACCAATGAAGTGCCACACTTAATGTCAACATTTACATGTGTTGACCTTTCTGTGTTGATTTTTTCTTGTGGCGATTTGCGGCACCCCCGCGACCCCCCTCCCGCGATTTGCAGCACACCCCCCGCAATTCGCGGCACCCCCGGTGACTCCCGCGATTCGTGGCCCCACCCAGTGACAACCCCCCCTCCAGCGATTCGCGGCACCCCGCGACCCCCCCTCCCACGATTCGTGGCACCCATACCCCCCCCTCCCGCAATTCACGGCATCCACCCACGACCCCTCCTTCCGTGATTCGCGGACACCCCTCACCTCCTCCCTCCCCCCCACCCCCGCGCGCGATTCACAGCAAACCCCAGGATTAAATGGCACATGCAAAACACTGGCACGGCTATGGTCGACAATGAAAAAGGTTGACATGAGTTTTTGAAGATTTATTTTTCTTTTTTTTAATGTTTTCATATTCATTCTCATGTGTCAACATGGACACCAATGAGGTGTCACACTTATGTCAACATTTACATGTGTTGACCTTTCTATGTTGATTTTTTCTTGTGGCAATTTTTTTCCAGTGACAACTATGTGCACGTCAACCTACACATCATCAACCAATTCTTTGTATAATATATAACACCTGTTCTGTTTTACTGTAGGTGCTTTAAGTCAGATCTTTTACTGCTACTATTACTGTTTATGTAAATGCATTCTGAATGACAGCAACATCCTACCATCCTTCTACAAGAATATATAACCAACTAGGTGATTCATCGTGCCCCGTGCCCCCCCCCCTCCCGCAATTCACGGACCCCCCGCGCACCCCCCCTCCTGCGATTCGCAACCCCCCCTCACGCAATTCACGCCCCCTCCCACGCTTTGCGGACCCCCGCCCTCTCCCGCGATTTGCCGACACCTGAGCCCCCCCTCCCTTGATTCACGGCACCCCCCACACCCCTCCCGCAATTCACGGCACCCCTAAGCCCCTCTTTAGTCCTCCGTATACTCACACACCCCTATCACTACCCAGCTTCCTGCTCTCCTGAACCGTAACTTCCACCACTGGGGAGTCGCTGACGCTGTTTTGCCCACATGCCCCTATCATGCCTCATAGCCCAGCCTCCTGCTCTCATGCACCCGAACTCCCACCCAGTAGGAGGAGACACTGACTAAGGCCACCATCCTGTACTGCCACGCTGGACCCTCACCCACTGGCAGAAGCTGCACAGTATCTCCTACCCTCCTCTTTAGACCCCCTTATGCCCACACACCCCTATCACTACCCAGCCTCCTGTTTTCCTGTGTCGTGACCTCCGCCAGTGGGGAGCCGCTGACTCAGAAACACTCTACTATATTATTGCACACACACCTAAACAACATGCACACACAGCCCCCCCCACACACCCACAAATGTCACTGTACCATCCACACTATCAATGTACATCTTACTCTGTAACCGCTTTTTAATTAAACAAAACAATACACACCCCCTTCCACATCATATGCTCTCTATTTAACACATTTCACCTATAACTCAAGTTGCAATGCAGGCCATCTTTCATACAATTCTAACCATCTTTCTCACAATACAAACGTTCACAAATTAAGGGGGCGCAGCCCCTTACGACGGTGTGAAGAGCGCCCGTAGGGCGCGATGAATCACCTAATATATATATATATATATATATATATATATATATATAGTGGCAGACGCTCAATTAGTTTAGTAAGACCATTCAGGTGCATGAAAGGGAGGAATAATCCTGGGTAAGTAGAAAATGCATTGTTCCCTCCAGCTCAATGAATGGTATTAGCAACTAGTCTTGAACACTACATGATAATAGAATTCAGACATATTGGTTAGATATATTTGCCCAAATGTATGATTTAATGATTTAAGCCCCCAAGCCATCATCAAGTCTTCTCTGTATATTGGGGGTCCCTAGTGCTATATCTAGGTGCAGAGTGCGGTACCCCAAAAACCAGCATAAGCCAGAAAGCCCAGAGCAGCACAGCAGTGAAAATACTATAGTGTTAACTAATATTAATGAGAGGAAGCCAAAGCTATATATATATATATATATATATATATATACACACAGGTAGGGTGGGGATCCGGCTCTCCCTATTAGTTCTCAGCTGCGCTGGGTTCCCGCTCCATGTGTGAAAGATACAAACGGTAGTGGGTGGGAGAAGCACTCCATGCGACTTGGAAAAATACACTCTTATGAGACTGCGTGCAGACAACGTTTCATCGATCTTTTAATGATCAATTTCCTCAGGTCTAAAAGTAATACAATAAAAATGCTTACCTTTATACACCATAGTGAAGTGGCGCCTTCCGGGAACGGGACCTCTCCCCCGGCCGGCTGGCGCTGTGAACTGACGTCACAATGAGTGAGTCATACAATGTGATCCCATCACCATAGTAACATGTAATCAACCAACAAAGCTCTGGTAACTTGCGTCGGAGATACGCATCAAAAGGCATATATACAAACATTGATAAAACATCCATCTAATAGCGGTGTAAGGAGACTGCTACTATAGCATGGTTAGATCACACTTGCATATGCGACCACGTACGTCCGTGCTAGTAACCTCAAGTTGGACTATACAAACATGTAACAGAGCGATGTATTTAGCAGAGCAGTGATAAGTTAGAAAAGAACATTTACACAGAGACATCTCATACATACTGCAGACTAGAAATTGATTAGCAGCGAAGATATCAGTTAAGAAACTACAACTTACAAGAGAACACATGATACCCTTAAAGATACCTTTATGTGTGTATAAAAATTGGAATGAATGTAAGCTTGATGTAAGCTATCCATTGTGTTTGCACATTGTGGTGACCCTTTACGAAGAAATTTACAACACCACCCATAAGGAAGAAAGAAAAAACTTTTTTTCCCCATATTGGACATCATTTTACTTTTGTAAACCTACTACACTATGGCCCTTATTCTGGTTGAAGCGGTAACGGCCGCTTGCGGCCGTTCCGCCGATGTTTTCGGTCTGCGCATGTGCAGAGGGCACTCTGCGCATGTGCAGCCGAAATCGCCGTACACGTATTTTGTCCGCCGCAAAGGGGGTGGATAGGGGCGTGAGGGGCTACGAAGCCTCATTTGCATATGCATACGCCCCGCGTTTCATGGGCGTTCCCATGCAAACGCGGGGCGTACGCATGCTAATGAGGCTATGACGCGTGGGTACAGGGCGGGCATCTGACATCGCCGGATGTCAGCTGCCCGCCCCCATACAAGATTTCACACGGACAAGTGTCCGTGTGGTCTTGTGTTGCGGGACCTGGTGGAGCGTGCGGCCCTGCATTCGATGTTCGGCGACCATCGAATGCAGGGGCTGCTCCCACCATGGAGGAGGCGTATCCCCGTCCACAATCATGCGGATCGCCACATGGCCGCGTACGGACGGCCGTGGCGATCCGTATGGAAGGCGGGGATTCGTCTGGTGCGGTCGGAGCCGCATATGCGGCTCCGGCCGCACCGATCAGAATAAGGGCCTATATTCCCTCTTTTCTTTCTTTGTTTTATATGTCCTTGAGGAAACAAGGAGAGGAAGAAAAAAGAGGGAAAACTAATTTATCCTTTTTATTCATTTATCCTTTTTACTTTGTGGACAGTAAGCGAATAGAGCGCACTTGGAAAAACTATCATATTGTTTTTCTGTGTAATTGTATATCGGGAGGTTTGGCGACCTTTTCTATTGGTGTGTTTTCTAATAGCTGCTCAGGCGCAGTTCTGAGGTTTGTCTTTTATTGTATTTTGCATAACTTCTGGACTGCAGTTACTCTTTCTGTCAGGGGGGCTTCTATATTGAACTCATTTTAGATCAGGTGCCTAGTGAGTGAAGCCTAATCAGCTAAATTGGGACACATGCAAGCTGGCCTTTTAAGTTAAGCACTCATTGCTGGTCATTAATCCAGGGCCGGTGCAAGGCACCGGAGCGCCCCAGGCGAGTCGGGGTGGGGGCGTGCCGGGGGGGGGGGGGGGGGGAAGGTTGGTACCTGTGTAAAAAAACTTCCATCCCCGGCGTCCCTGCTGGGTGCTGGTGCGTGCAGGGGTGTCCGTGCTGCCGGGGGAGCCTGCGGCGCTGTTATTGTGTATAAGCTTGTCGCGCCCGGCGGGGTCCCTACAGTGAATAGAAAATAACTAGCGCTTCCCGCGCCGCCGCGCACATAGCGCTAGTCATTTTCTATTCACTGTAGGGACCCCGCCTGGCGCGACAAGCTTATACACAATAACAGCGCCGCAGGCTCCCCCGGCGGCACGGACACCCCTGCACGCACCAGCACTCAGCAGGGACGCCGGGGACGGAAGTTTTTTTTACACAGGTACCACACTGCTGGGGGTGAGGGGCCCTGCATTAATCCTGTTCTGGAGGAAGTGTTTGCAGTTCCTGTTTGTTACAAGCCTGCTTCTGGTTTTGTGTTTCCCCGGGTTGGGATCGTTTGGTCGAATGCATTATGGTCGAATGTCATTACATCGAATCCATTAGGTCGAATTGCTAAAAGGTCGACATGATTCTAGGTCGACATGGGAAAAGGTCGAAATGATTCTAGGTCGAAAGGTCATTAGTTCGACAGGTCATTAGGTCGACAAGGTCATTAGTTCGACATTGTCTAGGTCGACATTCACAAAGTCGACATGGGGTTTTTCACTGTTTTTTTACCTGAATGTCAACACAGTCGACATGGACACAGTTTAAAGTGCACTGCATCCCCTCGCATCGCTCGCTGCGCTCGCTATGCGTCGGGCACGGTGCCTCGCTACGCTCGGCACACTATTTTATTCTCCCACCACGCCCTAGTGGATGGTAGGGCATGAAATACCGCCTGTCAGCACATGTCGGCTCAAAAAACAGTGAAAAACCCCATGTCGACTTTGTAAATGTCGACCTAGAATGTCGAACTAATGACCTTGTCGACCTAATGACCTGTCGAACTAATGACCTTTCGACCTAGAATCATTTCGACCTTTTCCCATGTCGACCTAGAATCATGTCGACCTTTTAGCAATTCGACCTAATGGATTCGATGTAATGACATTCGACCATAATGCATTCGACCAAATGACCGCATCCCGTTTCCCCAGCCTGCCTTCTTCTCTGTTTGGATCCTGCATCTGCTATAGTCACACTCTGCTGTCCTTGCCTCACTACCAATCAGCACTGCTTCATTTTGTATACATTCTTGTTTTCTTTGTGTCCTAGACTTTCCAGTTATTTGCATTCGCCCAAGTTTGAAATTGCTAGTATCCTGGTCTCCATGTTTTCTGGACTTATTCTGAGATTACCAGTTTCCTGTTTTCTTAAGTGTTTTTCACAATAAGCATTCTGCATTTGTTCACCATCTTTGATACCCGGATACTCTGAATTATTCTGGGAGTAATCATAGCAATTTCGAATTCCATATTTCTCATCTGAAGCCATTAAGACCAAACCAATTTTAAGGCTCCCTCTGTCCATATACAGTGGTCACTTGCTTTCTTAAACAATTTTTATTGTGTTTGCATAGGTACACAGAATGAACAGGCATTCACAATGAGGAGTATTCAATGTTTTTTGAGAGTCTGGCTCACCGCTCACTGTTCTGTGTCCCTGTGATCTCGCTGAAGTGCACTTTTTCTTATTTCCTCATTTCTGACTTCCTCAGTATTCAACTTGTGGCCAGCTCGCCGGCCCCTTTTGCGAACTTAGCATAATAATGCGAGTTCAAATGGGAGTGCTGTAACTGGAGACATCTGTTTTCTCCTGCTCTCCACGTGAGCTGGTCAGACTGGGATATTCCTGAGCAGGGTGTTCATCTCAGCAGCGTGTTCCTCGCATTTGTGGACTTGTATTTTTTTTACAAAGGTTTAGAAAGGTTAATGTTTTGTTCAGTATTTATTTTACAACAAATGGCTGTGTGACTATTTTAATTGGGTTTGTGCAGACGGGTGTATTTTGTTCTGTTTGGCCTTTATCCTTGTGTTGTGCTTTCAGCATTGTTTCTTTGCCCTTTGTTTTTATTTAATTTATTTTATAATTGTTAGCGTGTTTAAAAGCCTGTTTGGGGGTTAGGTGAGGAAGATGAGAGGAAGCATGGGAAATTACTAGGAGCATTCCAAAATGATTTCTTATTGGTTACCATTAAAATAACTTATTAAATTCCAAATAAATTAATATAGAAGAACAGCATTATGGCACTTGCAATAAATACATTAGAGTACATTTTTTTTAATTTATAAGCCATAAAAAACAAAAAAAATAACAACTTTAACAAAGATAACCTTACAGTTCACCTAAAAAAGATGCAGAGGGAAAAATGGAGAACATCTCCAAAAAAAAGAAACCAGCAGGACTCGCAATTTGTGCATTGAATACACTTTTTGAGAGAGACACTAAAATCCCCATTGAACAGACATTGCGAACACCGGGGAGAAGTGCAGGGTGAACTGAGTTAGCTTAGCAAAATATTTTTGGAGAAGCAACAGAGCTGAATACAGGGAAGCACAAAATACAGTAGGAGAGAAAAGTTCACTACTCTCCAAAAAACATGCACACTCACCGTTATTTACGGAGCCATAGGAGCATTGAATACATGCCTCTATCTTAATAGAAAAGGAGAATAGTGTCCAAGCCATATTAAATTACATATAACGTATATGTTTGTCTGTTTTACCCAGTTTGTTCTTTCAGTGTTGTCATCAGTTGTAAAGCACAACCATTATAACTTTATAATGATGGAAAAAACGCTAAGTTCAACTTAATATGGGCCAAGGAACGCATAGTAGCAACCCCATGCATTGTTAGACACTTCTGGTTCCTTGGTATGGAACGCATTATGCGCTCCATGTGTTACTGGGATCCTCCACTGCCATCCAAAACTTTAGCCTAGCAGCAATCCTAACTTATCCGTGTATGATCATATTCACCACGTGAAAGTGGCATATTCCACGTGCCACGTGAAGTGGCATATTCCCAGGGTGGCCTCTGATTATTTCGGATATCGCTATGGAGTGCTGGAACGGATCTGTACAGCCACCCCTGATGAAGTCATGATTTGCCGAAATGCGTTGGGTTTATACTTTTGATCTGATTATTGTACTGCTGACATCTTAAAATTCCACTTTGGTGGTTCACCGCTACTATCAATGAAAATTGGCTGATTGTACTGTGATATGTACTTATAGTGCAATTTTCTTAGCTGTGAAAACTCTATATTAAACATTTCATGAATGTGTTTTGAAATAATTATTTATTAGGCAATAGCGCCCTCTGGACCTACCCTTTTTCATTTCTAAACCTTGAATCCTTCAGAGGTACTGCTCATATTTCACACCAGCACGGGTTGGGGTTCCATCTTTTTTATATATTTTAGATATTGTTTTTTTTTTGTTATATGTTTTATGCCTAAGCTCTTCCTTGGATGTTGGCCTGTGGCATAGGGGGTTATTTTGGTTTACTCTTTATGACAAATTCCTTCTTAGATGGACAAAACCATGTGCACTGCAGGTGGGGGCAGATATAACATGTGCAAATAGAATTAGATTTGGGTGGGGTTTTACTTCGAAGTGAGATCTATATTGCAGTGTGAAAATAAAGCAGCCAGTATTTACCCTGCACAGAAACAAAATAACTCACCCAAATTCTCCTTGCACATTTTACATCTGCCCCCTGCAGTGCACATGGTTTTGTCAGAAATAGTGAACCAAAATAACCCCCATAACACTGTGTTAAAGGTTGTAGAAGTTCTGGGCTATTGGGCCTGGAGGTGCAATGTTATAGAATCTCTTATACAAGTCAGACCCCCAGTCTCCTGAACATGTAGTGTTTTGGAATTGCCTGGAACAGAAGATATGTTCTATTATAGTTCTCATATAACTTTGCAAAGCATTTTAGTTATTACACCTGATTTTAAAGTTTAAAGATTTCAGTTATAAATAGTCACATATTTCAGTCTGTACATTTTTTATGTACAGTCTATTTAAAGAACAAGTTTTGCTGCTTGTAGTATATTGTTTCTGATTTATTAATAATTGAAGGGAAAGCATATGGTATACGAATGGAAAGACTCCCAAGCATTATACTTGGTAAACCTCAATGGAAAGTACACACATTGTAAAGAGGTTAATATCATACTTGTGCTATACAGTCACGATTCTCAAAGTCACTTTAGTTTTCTGAAAGAGGTTTTCAGTACATTATGTACTTTACCTATTCTTGGAAGTGGTAAAGGTGTGTGTTGTATTACACTTACAGTAAGTTATTTGATGAAGCGCTACCACTTATTCGATTTGCATTGCTTGTCATTATTGTTTGCGTAACATATTTGATATCTCATTTTGTGATGTTGGAGCAATATTGTGAAATGTGGTTGATTGTGTAATTTGGAAAAATGTTATACAGTAACTGAAGTGTTCATCGCAACATACTTTTGTAAGCTAAAATAAATGTAGAGCTGAAATTTCAATGTACATCAAAAATGACTAGTGATAATCAAGTTCCCTAGTGATAACTAAATAACAACATTACTTTATGTAGAGAATGTGAAATAATATGCTAATACTGTATTTAGCTGCACCGCTTTCATGCTTTTGCAAAGTTCCAATTTTCTAGAAAGAAAAGTTGAGAAGTATGAGATGGTCTTACACAGTGGTAGCCAGTAAGGGAATGTGACTTGGTGGGCAGGGCCTTGCAAAAGTCCCCCGTTTGCTTCACTCTGGAGATGCTGGTCTACCCCTAGACATTATGGCTGCACTGCCAGCTCCTTTTAAATAGCAGTATGTCGTCACATTGCAGCACCTGGCTTCTGTCACATTTTCCGGTGATTCTCGCAATGCCGATTTAGGTGTCCCTGGGAATGCAGCACCGGTGCAATGTTCCTAGAGACCTGCGCATGCCCAGTAGACTCTGACACAATGTCAGAGTTTACTGTACCGCCGGAGAGGAGGTGGTCCAATCGGAGCCTGCACACATGCCCCCTCCTGTTTTAAAGCACCCCTGACCACAATGACATGACACCCAGTGACGGCCACCTGCTGTACTGACCTGGATGCCCTGTCTAAAATACGTTAGGAAGTCGTTAACTTTTAAATAACTGTTAATAAAGAATCAAAATAAATAATAGCCAGCAAGTTCTGAAGTTACAGAAAATGTGCGAAAGTAACTTGCAAAACAATACAGTACAGTACAGTAGGCGTGGCTCTGGTCAACTAGATAACTACTACTTTTGGTATACTAGCCCTGTGATGACTTTCTTTATCCAGAGGACCATGTTGTATGTCTCCCCCTACTACTTTACTGCCAGCCCTGATAGTAAATGGAACAAACCTATTCAACCCTCCATTTTAAACAGAATTTTCCAATACCAGCTCAGCTGGAAGCACTGATGGTGGTTGTGCTTATGTGGTAAGGTAGGAGAGGGGACACAGCTGCTATTAGTAAAAAAGGGGAGATAATTATGTACTAGGAATTATAATTATTATTATTATTATTTTATAACTTATAATCCTTTGCTGATTTCTGCTAATTAGGAAGATTTAATATGATCTAAATCTTGAGATATTTATATATCATAGCTCTTTATTTTCACTTATTTTTTATTTTTTATTTCCCATCTATTCATGAATAATGTACACATTTCACAAACCTTACATACCAACAATCGTTCCTTGTACATACAATATGTCTATTCTCTCTATGTAAAAGTATCTGCACTATACAGATACATATTCTGCTGATTATGCCTTATTTCTGTATTCCTAATCCCTTAAGGAGTATGTTTGGTCTTCTTAAAAAAAAAAAAAAAAAAAATGTTTCTTTTTTTCACTTTGTCTTTCTTTAGACTTAAGAGTACAAATAAGTAATTTAGGAACCATACAAAAAACCTAATCTAATCTCCAGACTCCTTCTGGATTCAAACCCACACTACTGTGGACCCACTGGCTTTCTAGGCAGACGCCTTACCATATGAGCCACAGATCTATACCAGTACAAAGACTGTCATTTCTATGTTATTTATCTTTCTAAAGGACAAGTTTTGTCATGAATATAAAAATGTAGTGATGCCATTCCTTATCAGCGAGTATTTCTCCATGCTGTTTTAATATGTCTGATACTTAGATGTTTGAAATATAATGTATCAACTCATTTTAATCTAAGTTGATTTGCAAACTCATTGCCTAAACCTATGCTCCGTTTCTGATACCTTAGCTCTTGATGAGTTAATGACACATCTGAATATACTAATGAAGTCTCCACAAGTAAGAAATCCGATTGGTTACTTAGTCTTTTAAATAATGGAGACTCCTCTCCACTATCATGCTCTCTCTGAAGAAACCGCCGTGTGTAATTTGCGGAGAAACGCGTCAAGGATCCGATATCTGGACATTCATTAACCCAACTACTATCTGCAGAGATTCCCTCATACCCCGGGAGATTGCAAACTAAAGGAACGAAAGCACCTCCTTTTTACCAGCAGCCCACAGCCGGCCATAGAAATCTGCTTAATTGAGAAGCTGGACACGGAGAACCTGCATAAACAACACAGGTCAGTGAGGTTGCTCCCCGCCGTACTACAAACATCAAAGGCTCGCTGTCATCAGCTGGAGCCGGGCGGGTAGAAGCGAACCCACACAGAGGTCCGCGGCGGAGATCACACAAATTGCTGTGTACATTACAAGAGGTACTGTTCCTATTATTATTCCCATTGGTGCAAAACATCTCCTGCAAGCCCTTTTCACAAAATAAGGAATACTCCATTGTATTGGATACTTATCCTTCAACTAAAAACCATCCTAAATCAATTTAACCCTTTGGAGTTAAAAGGGCCGATACCAATTGACTTTGTTTACATATCAAATAGTATATATTTGTGCAGAAATATCATCCAGAGTTGGGTTATACCAGAATACTAACAAAAGTTATTATTGGCTTTTGCCTTTATTGCATCCTATTGAGGCTTAATTTTATTGCGATATTGTGTTTTATGATTTTTTAGGTAATTTTATTGTTTTTCTTCTCTTCTATATAATAAAAATTTTTTATATGTATTTGATATTACAATTCAGATGTGTGGCGCTCTCTTTTGAGTTAGTAATATTATAGTATATTCCTATACATAAAGCTAACTGATTGTTAAACTCCCAACTAAAATCTCCATTTTCAAGTGGCAATCTCCAGAATTGCCTTTGGGAGCAGCCATAATATTCTTTACATAGAAACCAACACAAATTGGTATAGAGACTAATTAGCGGAGCATAATTAGTGTCATTGCGCCCGATTGTTGTTCTTATAGTATTAGTAACTTAAAAGTTGCTGAAAATCCAAAGTCTATTCCGTTCTAGCCCGTGTGAGTACTTTACCCATGAAAGTTTGTCCAATCAGATATTTTTAAATGATGTTTGTTACTTCTATAGTATAGTGCAGTGGTAGCCAACCCTAGCCCTCGAGAGCTACCAACAGTGCACATTTTCCAGACAACCTAGCTGCTGCACAGCTGCAATCATTAATCACTGACACACTTTAAAAGATACACAGATGGAGCTAATTAGCTCACTTGCGATTCTGTGAGGAGACCTGTAAAACATGCACTGTTGGTAGCTCTCGAGGACTAGGGTTGGCTACCCCAGGTATAGTGCGTCATTTATATCACATTTGTAAAATGAGTCAGGATTCTCTTTTTTTTTGTCATCAGAAGTTTTACCTTAGATGAATTTGATAAATAGACTTTAATACATCTGGATGGACACTCTATTTATATTTTTGGAGGTCGCTCTACATAGTACTTCAGCTTTAACCAGTAAATTGTAGTTTACCTCTTGTTCCTTTCATTAGAGGTTACCGACGTATCATTTTCTTCTGCCTAGTCATTGTCATGTCCCTGCCTTTTCTTATGTGTACATTCATCAGATCCCTGTGTCAACAGCTTAAACAATATTGTTTTACAGTCATGACGTATAATTGAAAGCTGTATAGAGTTTCCTCCTCAGATAAATGCCACAGAAGTAAACAGATTACTAGGGATAGCTGTAATACAGAAGCTGGAAATAGGTTTGGAACAACATCCTAGTACTCAGTGTAAAAACAAAATTTGTCAATGAAGCAAGACATACCAGTGGGTCTATTTAAAAATATATGAATGAAATGTGAAACCTTTAATATCCAAAACGACAGGAAATAATCTCATCCTTTATAGGGCTCGTGATTGTCCTTTCTGTTCAACTCCTCATGATATGTTGCAATGGTACTTATACATATACCCACACTTATCTATATATAGTGGAAGAGGAGCCTAAATCTCAATGATCATTTTATGATCTTTTCCTAGTACCCTAATATATCATTTATTTTAGATCAGATCTACAATTTTGTTTTTGTTATATGTTTTCTGTCACAACTCTTCCTGGGATCGCTGCCTGTGGCTAAATACATTTTATAGGCATCCCCATAAAAATGGTTGGCGTTCCCCTTTGAACACAGGCGCGTTGATGCCTACTTGGGGCAGGCAGCTGAGCTGACATCACATGACGTCAGCTCCTGCCCCCTTTGTCTCAGGGCATGCTGGTATTCACAAAAATGGTTGCTGCATGTTTAACTCAATCATAGAGGTACTCTGTAATGTAGAAGATAATTAACAAGTTCAAATGAATGTTATGGAAAAACTTTCTAGACATTTTGCCCTCTGCAGAAATAACAGTTTTTTAGCAATGTAAAAGACTGACCCCAAGTTATCGGAAATGGGTAATTACGTTTTCACATGGGTGAAAAAGATATTGGATAACCATTTTTCTTTCAGTGAATCTTTCATTTATCATGTAAATTAATACATGAGGTGATCATTGAAAACTGTTTTTTGTTTACTTGGCTTGTCTTTGTCTTACTGTATATTCAGTTTTGTTTGAAAGATAGAAACAATGAATTATAACAAATAGGAATAAAATAGAAGAAATCAGAAAGGGCATGATAGCCGGCAGGGCATGCTGTGACTTATAGTTTCATAAAATTTGGAGAGTCACTGGTTGTCCAGGCCTGATAAATACTTTAAGCTCCAGTTGGGCTGGAACTAATTTGAATGATTAGTTTCCTTACAGAGCTACATACAGTAGTATGTAGTATGATCATCTATATACTGTATATGTCTTATGATCATTTTTATATATGTCTAGTGTCTGATTGTGTGTCTCCAAAACACTGCCATCTGTTGGCTGCGAGTGAAACTACATCTCTTTCTATCTCACACATGCACAAAAACAGAGGCAATCGCATGGTAGCAGACTATCTTTCTAAGCATTTGCTTCGAGTTTCTTACTAGTAGCACTATATACATAATCAGTAATACATATAGTAACTATTTTTCTAAGATTCTGTCTATGATTTCTAGTATTCAATAGAGAAATGATTTCTAAATTCTGATTGGTTGCTATGGGCAACATCCCCACTTTTCACTTATAGAAGCTATAGTAAATGTACCCCTAAGAAGCTGGTTAGTTGCAACTGCTCAACTATATGTTTCTAAAGCTTGAAACATCTCCCCCTGAGTCTGAAAAATGGGATGCGGTCTAGGTATAGCACAGTGAGGGACCGTGCCCGAACATGGTGAGCGCAGTGAGGGGATGGGGTACACTTATACGGTGTCCATTTTGACCTTTTCCATGTAGGCCTTTTGACCATGTCAACTTATTGCACGTCAACCATTTTTGTGTGTCAACCTTTTGCCTGTTGACCAATAGTGGTTGACCTATTGACTGACCTTAATTGTGTTGACCGTATGACCCCTGAAAAACAGCCATTGTGAATTACTTTTGTTTTTTATTTAAATGCTGGTACTTATACTTCTTTATAGTTGATGAATGCAAGTGAATAAAAAGCATATAGAATACATAATGTGACTCAACACTCAAATATGTTTAACAAAATAAACCTTTAGTGCAACGTTTAACTGTTGACCATAAAACTTACCAAACCAGTCATGTTGCAAATTCTATTATGAAACTGTAAAACGACAAAAACACATATGATCTTGAGCTGGATTTCTTTGTAATCTAACAATAGTGTCTGTGATTATTCTGCCACATTTTTCCAGTTGAGGATTTTTTAGTTGGAACTAATGGACCACTTATTTCACACCCAAGACCAATAAAATAGAGCTGAAAGGTGGCAATAACTATGTAAATGATGAACAGCATCCGTACCAAGCAACAGATGCGGAAAACATTTATATCAGCATCCAGAACTAGCGACATTTGATCTTACGCTTGTTAAAAAAAGGTCTTGAAAAGTAATCAGAATAATTCACTAGGTTTTAGCAAGTAATTATGTAATGAAACTTTGATAACATTGCCTGCAAAGAAAATATTATTTTTCCCTTTAGATAAAACACACGGAACAGCTACATAAAAATGCAGCTAATATCCAAAAATTCAAAGGCCAGAGAAATGCTGTATGGAAATACAAAATAATAAAAAGGTCACTGAAAAAAATACCCGCAATGCACCCACGATGTGTGCTGAGCGATCCATGCGGGCCAGTGTTCTCTGGTGAGAAAACACTGACAATGACTAAGGCCCTGATTCTGGTTGACTCTGAACAGTGGCAAATTGGGCCCATTCCGATATTCGGGGGTCTGCACATTTGGCAGACCGTTCGTTTCGTTTTGGGAGTGCTGAGGACGGATGGCGGTGTGAATGAGGCTTGCCCACGGGAATGCCTAGCATTTTATAGGCATCACTCATGAAAATGCTCTGCAGTCCCATGGGAACGCGGGCAGGCCGATGCTCAGCAGTATTTTCTCCTGCATATCCTCCTGCTCCTATGATCAGCCCTATGATCATGATGAGACAATATATTGATAGTTTGGTCAAGGTCCCCTAATAGTATGAGTAAATAAATGTAGTGTTTAATTTAAATACATAGGGATGTGCTACCAATGACACTGGAAGAATTGGATTTTAATAAAGAAAGAAAAAGAAGTGTCTTGGTGTGGTGCACCAAAGAGAAGTAAATAAAACAATTAAATGTAACCTTTATTGGAATTAATCCTTAAAAAGATGCGAAATATTTAAAAAAACATACAATAATGACTAACAAAGTGAAGATGGTGCGTGTTTAAATCAGCACATATGGGGACTCCTATGTATACAATGCGTCTCTGTTATATTGAAAGACTTAAGTGTTCCAAATTGTTCCTTAAACTATCAAAATATCTAAATGGTAGACAGAGTTAGATCGCCTTGGAATGGGATCGGGCCTTATTTTGGTTCATTCTTTCTGACAAAATCCTTCTTAGATGGGCAAAACCATGTGCACTGCAGGTGGGGCAGGTGTTACTTGTGCAGAGAGAATTAGATTTGGGTGGGGTTTTACTTCAAAGTGAGATCTATATTGCAGTGTAAAAATAAAGCAGTCAGTATTTTCCCTGCACAGAAACAAAATTACTCACCCAAATCTAATTCTCTCTGCACATGTTACATCTGCCCCCCCTCCAGTGCACATGGTTTTGTCCATCTAAGAAGCATTTTGTCAGAAAGAATGAACCAAAATAAGGCCCTCTGTGACTATTCCATATTATATTCTGTAGTGGGATTTCAGAGACTGTTGTACGTGCAGTGACCCGTTTAAATATTGGGGCCGTGCCTGAATTTGCCAAAATGGTTGACACAGCATGTCGATTAATATGTTAATAGCTACACAAGTTAATGCACATGATTTTGTTAAACAATGTGGGTGTATGCATACATATTTAAACTATACACACCACATGTAATTGGCAAATTCTGAAATCAGTCTGATTTTGAATAATGCGCTACAGTTTTGCATGTCCCCCGGTCAAACCGTTGGGGGAGTGCTATATCACTGATATTAGTAAAGCAAGTATGCTATGGTGTGCACTATAAATAATAAAGTTAGGGTATTTGACCCCTGTATACATATATATGAATTTTAGTAAAACACACCAGAGTTCTAAATGCTATGTGATGCGCTGACTGTGCTGAAAGATGTAACAGTGATCCCGCTTGGGTAACTGCGCTCACTGTGTCACATTTAAACAAACAGGCATATAGATACAATTTTGCTAATTAGAGCCCTTAAAAGGGCTAGATATCAGGAACGCTGACTATAGTCAGTGAGAGTAGTGGAGACGGGATAGGATAGGAGTGCGCCCGTATGGCTGTGCTGCCGGCACGCGTTTCGCTGGTAGCTTTTTCAAGGCAACTTTGCTGGCACACAGCTTGGGAACCACAGGGTATCACGGCACACAGCTTGGGAACCACTGCTGTAGACACGGGTAAAATGTACAAAGATGGGAGTATTTATAATCTTCTAGAAGGTGCTAAATAAATAAGAAGTAGAATCTGATTGGTTGCTATGAGTAAGATTCCATATTCAATAGAACTCTCATCTTAGTAAATTTTTAGCCTAAGATATCCAAATTCAAGAAGTTCCACCGAGTTCTGATGACAGAGAGCTGGCTATTACTCTAGGCATTTACAATAAGCGTGTAGTCTTTTTCTGGCCTATGTGTCACGTTAGATATATGCAGTATAATTTTATAACAACATGTCATTTCAGGTGACTCATGATATGGATGACACTTCTTTTGAATCCACAGACTGGTGCTCACCACTAGGGTATTTATTGTGATGTGGCTTTGGATGGTCACAAATAGTGCTTGAAGGAGAAGAGAAAAGTACAGGGGGGGGGGGGGGGGGGTAGGTCAGTCCCAGGGCCCAACATTTCTAATGGCGGCCCTGATACTATTTTTTGCCTACTAGTTTCAAAGCCCAGATTCATAGCTGCTTCAATTTCACAAGGTGAGTCTCACTTAATTCATAACCCTTTGAGTGCTAAGGGAATTTGTCAAAATAGTTGTGAAAATTGACAAGCAAACCTTTTTTATTAAGGAAGACACTATTTTATGATGATGGATTCCCTGTAATCACAAGTTTCTTTCTTTGATTTACCTATTCCAGGGGTTCCCAAGCTGTGCGCAGCGGCTCCCAGGGGTGCCGTGGCACTGTGACAGGGTTACTGTCTGGGACCAGAGGCCGGGACAGCCGCTGTGGCTGTATAGACAGCTAGGCTAGGTTTCACGCAGCCCTAGCCGGCATCTGTGGGATGCAGCCGATGACACCCAGGCTTTTGTGCAGGTGCAATAACGTTGTCACTACTGCGCCTGCACTGTGCCCAGCGACTGCCAACTGCAGCGCGGCCAGCAGCAGCCCCACCTCTTACACCCGCTGAGTGTACATAAATAAGTAATTATCAGTGTGATAGCTATTTTGTTGTAGTACAGTGCATCACTGAATCTCAAGCTGTAGATACTCATCGCTGTAAAGTTGCATCCTTGTGTACTGCCGATTGTTGAACAACAAAATGCCAAAAAACAAATTGAAAACAAGACCTACTTATGAAATGTGTTATGTAATATGCACTTCTAATTTATATAATCAATTTTAAGGTAAGCTGCTTCTGATATAACAGGATATAATGCTATTGCTTATTCAAACATCCTGGATTTATCTTACTGCTTGAAATGTCTTGAAAGGTTGGCTGGGAAACAAGGCTATTGGAAGAAGAATTACAGAGATCTAAGAAGCAGTGTTACTGCAGGACACAACCTTTGACATGTACACAAAGGCTGGGTATTGTCCTAGCACATTATACTTCAATATGTGGTAAATGTTTATTGAGCAATATACTTGATCCGTGTCAGTGCTATATATATCATTTTACTTGTAAGGGCCAGTAGGAAACTAAACCTTTGTGTTTTATTGTATGAAAATAAAAAATATGGCATTTGCATATCCTTCTATCATCGCCTAAAGCCAGAATATTATATCTAAATCTGAATAGGATGTCAGCTATCAGCTATCCCAGTATGGCACACAATGACAGTAATATGATCTGCATCTTTCTATCTGTCATCTCACCTACTGGTTTCCAGTGTTATGGAGCAGAAAACCTCAAAACAATGAGTCATTCCGCCTACGAGAAGCAGGATCACTGTGATAATGACAGCAAGACGTGTAAAGGTATAATCTCTCAGTCTAGTTTTCCCTGTAATACAAAGCTTAGCTTCTCAGAAATATACTTTCTTGTATCAGAACCTTCTCGGTGATGTTGATGCTACATATGTATTACTATCATTATTTCAGTTGAAGAATAGCATTGCTAATTTTGTGAATGAACTGATGTTGTCACATATACTTACAGGACTTGACGTTACTTAACCCACTGCCTGGCGTGGTCACATAACAGTGACCGGACAACCCAGTTTTGGTGCAGGCCCATCCTTTGAGGCTCCAGTTGGCATTAGATCTGTGTCCAGCTTCAGTCCCTACAGAGCACAGCAGCTGCTCTGGACCTTCCCTCTACTGCTGCCATGACTGCACCCTACCCTGACAGCCACAATCTTGACGGCTGTCCTTCTGCAGCAACCAGAAACATCCTCTAAGAGACCTTATGCCAATGCCAACTGTTTTCAATGTGAAATGCCCCATGATGTAGTGTTAAAAATGTATCTCTGGCTCTGGCGGAACACTTGAGAACTGCTCACAGCACTCTAATGTGCCAGTGGTTAGAAAAAGGCTGGTCTACACCAACACTGGATTACAGATGTAGTGCCACTCATCCAGCGCCATGGCTCGCCAGACCACCCCCGCTGGCGAGCGGACGGTACATCTGACTGGGACGCGCTAGCGTCCCACACGCATGCGTGTCCCTGTTTCCCGTCGGAGGGTGATGGTAACCCTGTCCGTCTCCGCTTCAGGGAAATGGGCAGGGTTAGAGGGGGGGGGGCAGGGAGGTGGGGGAACGTGGTGGGGACCGGCGGTGGGGGGAGCTCCGTTGTAAGGGGACGCATCTGCGTCTCGTGCGTGCGCATGCCTTTCCGAAGGCTGGAATGTGGCGAATCCACGGCCAGCCCCTCCAAAGATGACATCCGCTCCATCTGTATGCTTATTATATTTTATTTTTTTGTACTTTTGAATGATTGTATTTCTTAATATTTGTACTATATGCTTTCTTTTGATGCCAGTAAAACACCTTGAGTCCTGTTGTAGAGAGCGCTAATAACTACAATTATTATTGGTAATGCGATTTAAAGCATTTTAACCAAGTCAGCATTATAATTTTAAACTTGATGTTAAAGCACACATTTAATGTTATTAATGCTAATATTGCTAAAATGCTTTTAAATAACATTACAACAGCGTCTGCATTCTTCCATCAACATTACGCTTTCTACATTTTGATTTTCAACTACATCAATGTCTGCTATTTAGCTACCTACATGTAATGCTGTAATTCTTTAGTTTACATGTATTAAACTGTAACAGTTAATATAATGTTATAACAAGCAAATTGGTAATTAACCATAGGGATAGTGTAGATGGCATTGTGGTTTAATATGTATTATGATATATTATTGTACAGTATGTGTATTTATAGTAAATGGTATGGAACAGAATCTACCAGAAGGTTCTGCCTGCCTGAAACTGCTTAGCGGAAATTGAAGGCACTGTGGCGGCTTACCTGAGTTTATTTAAAGTTTATTAGTACTAGAGTGAAAAAGGACAATGGTTTAAGATACAGTATACAGTATCTAGAAGAAGAGAGATTAGGGGGGGAAAGGGGGGGTGTGAAGGTCACGTTATTGATTTCCTTAAACGCGTGTCGGATGGCCTTCCGACAGTCGGGATTCCAACTGTCATAGAATAGAATAGAATCAACTTTATTGGCCATGTGTGCTTGCGCACACTAGGAATTTTTTGTGGATTACAGTGCAGCATCAAGCAGGGATGAAAAGGGGGGAGACATTACATATATTACATAAAGACATAACAAGCATTTAATTTCTAGCTACGACTATGGTGGTCAGGTCGCCAAGTAGGGACACGTTGTTTGGCTGTTGATATTGGGATTGCATTCGCTTTGATTGGATTGTTCAGGTGATGGACGGCTAACGGAAAGAAGCTTCTTGCGGATCTGGACGTTTTGACGGGGATGGACCTGAACCGTCTTCTGGATGGTAGGATGTTGAACAGGTTGTGACCAGGATGCAGCTTGTTTAAGGAGATTGATTAGAGTACAGTAATTAAGTAGGATCCTTAACTTCCAAGTGTTTCTGAAAGGTAAATGTAAGTTTGTTGATTCTGAGTTTAGTAAGGGATTAGGGTAGAAATCTGCTATAGAATTTTTATCTATCATAGGGAGAGGTTGTGTACTAAAGGCTTTAAGGAGAAACAGAAGTATTGTAAGTTATCAGATTGTAACAAAAAATGATATGTGTTACAATATGTGACACATTAAACATGGTGTATGAATGAAATGTTACATTTGTAAATGATTTTACACACACTTACCTTTGAAGAAAACCTTTGATTTACAACTTCTGTTGCTTATTGTAGATGGATAACTATAGTTTTATTTATACATGTTATGTATAGGAAAGAAATAAGATGATAAGGAGAGTTTTCCCAACAGGCACTAGTTATTGGGAAGTATAGCTTGGGTGGAGGCATTATACTGTAATCTAACCAAAAGGGAGAGATAGTCTGTGGGTGGGTTACATACAGTGTACGTTTATAGGACTGCTTGCTTTAGACCAGGGGTGGCCAAACCGGTCCTTGAGATCTACCAACAGTCCACGTTTTCCAGGTTACCTAGCCAATACACAGCTGTAGTCATTACTAACTGTCACATTTGAAAACATGCTGCATTCATTCCTACTATAGATCCACAGGTTGCCTGGAAAACATGCACCGTTGGTAGATCTTGAGAACAGGTTTGGCCACCCCTGCTTTAGACTGTTAGGCCGAACTACTGTATATACTGTACTAAAATGTGTTACTTGTTATTGTTTGGTTAGTGTTATGTATGTGCTTTGTTCATTAAGCTATGTTTTTGTTACATGATGTTCTCCACTGAAGTATATCAGAGCGTTTGCTCCAATCCCAGTGTGGTGCCATATACACAAACATCCTTTCATGGACATTACACTATCAAAAGAGATCAAGTGATCCTGAAATTCCAGCCCTCCAAAAGGGTGGGCACCCCCCCTTACAGCCCGGGGCTGATGATGCGATTCCATTAAACAAATGGCAGCATTTATTGGATATGTATCCAGTTTTGACAATGATACTAAGAACTGGAATACTAGGCATGTAGTGTTATATAGATTATATTATTTTCACTGGCAGACAAAGGTCATTCAGCAAATTCAAATGGTATTATCCTGATGCACACCTTAAACTGCCTATGTCCAACAAAATAAATTGAGCCACACCTATGCTCCTACAGAACGCATATACAAAAAAAATCTAATTCATAAGCACTGAAAGCATCATACAATGAACACTTCTCTATAATCTTTCAGGGAATTCTCTCTTGCATCTTGACAGGTACACAAGTGCAAATATAAAAAAATAAAAAAAAGGTACCTACAGAAAGATCTTGCATAGACCAAAACGCATTGGTGGAGGCAGTCCGGTGGAATGTGACCATATCTAAGAGCAAGCAGGGAACACAGAGGAACGAGGACCTGTGTAAATCCCACCGCTAATATTCCTCACTGCTAATATTTATCAGAACTGTGATTGGATTCCCTTCTTATTGTTCAGCAGAAGTTCCTTGTTGTTTCTTTATGTCAACTGAACAATAAAAAGTTTTTTTTACTTTTTCATTATTTAAGTGGAAAATCATCTGGGTAGTCATCTTTGGCGGAAAGAGCTTCTGGTTGGTCAGTATAAACAGTTGTACCTCACAATAAGGGGGTTATTCAGGTTGATTCTTACTAGGCTTCTATGAGGATGTCAGCAAAAACCTTGATAATGGAAACACTGTAGACGTGGTCTTCCTAGATTTTGCTAAAGCTTTCTATACAGTGCCTCACAAGAGGTTAATAAATGAAATGGAAGACCTGGGGTTAGTGGTAAGAATATGTAGATGGGTAGGGAACTGGCTGTGTAATAGAGAGCAGAGAGTTGTGAACAGTGCAGTATCAAATATGATACCTGTACTAAGTTGAGTGCCACAGGGTTCAGTACTAGGGCCCACTTTATTTAACATATTTATTAACGATATTGGGTTGGGATTACTCAGCAATGTTTCCATATTTGCTGATGACACAAAATTGAGTAGAGTTATTAGATCAACTGAGGATGTCTCCGCGCTTCAAAATGATCTTAATAAACTAGATGAGTGGGCAAAAAAGTGGACGATGAGGTTCAATGTAGATAAATGCAAGGTTATGCACCTTGGGAGACATAACCAGTGTGCTAGTTATAACCTAAGCAGGGAGGCTTTGGGTAATTCAGTACTGGAAAAGGATCTAGGAGTCCAAATAGATAACAAACTGGGGTGTAGTGCACAATGTCACATAGCATCAAAAAAGGCCAACAGAATTCTAGCATGTTTAAAAAGGGGCATGGAAACTAGGGACTCAAACTTAATAATGCCACTGTACAAAGCATTGATTAGACCGCACCTTGAATATGGAGTACAATTCTGGGTCCCACACTATAAAAATAACATTATAGAATTGGAAAAAACCCAAAGAAGAGCAACAAAGCTAATTAAGGGAATGGAAAATATAAGCTATGAGGACAGATTGAAAAAACTGGGACTGTTTACACTAGAGAAGAGACGTTTAAGGGGAACTTGCTCAACATGTACAAATATATCAGGGGCCAATATCAAGCACCCTTTTTACTGCAAGGAAGGAGTCTAGGACACATGGGCAAGAGTTTATATTGGAAGGAAGAAGATATTGTTCACTTAGAAGGAAAAATTTCTTTACAGTCAGGTCAGCTAAACTATGGAACTCTCTTCCGGGTGACGTGGTGTCGGCTGACACAATAAATACGTTTAAAATAAGGTTGGACAAACATTTATTGGTTAAAAACATCTAGGGGTACAAATAAGAATCATAATCCGTCTTTAAAAACAAACAAACATAAATTCGCGAAGATTCTGTGTAATTTACATATCATAACGAGTAATACACACCTTAATTATTTGTACAACTGTACTACTGTTCCTCTTCTATGTATCCGCAATGCTGTACTGTTCATGTTGCAAAGCCTTAATAAAAACTTTATTTAAAAAAAAAAACATCTGAATACACTACATATAACAAGGGATAAGCTATTAAAACCTAGGTTGAACTTGATGGAGGCAAGTCTTTATTCAGCCTTATCTACTATGTAACTATGGGGGACATTTACCAAAATTTTTTCGTAGAAAAAAGGTGTATTCGTAGGGAGAAATACACCTTTTTTTTACGAATTTGTATTTTCGGGATTTACTATCCCGAAAATACAACAATTCGTAGTCCTAAAGATGGAACATTCGTATTTGTATTTACAAATACGAATGTCTACACCATCGATAGGATACGACAGGAATCACCATTCAAAAAAATGGTGGTTCCTGATTTACTAAGCAGCCGTATAGAAAATACGGCTGCTTTTGTCCACGAAAATACGGCAGAAAAATAGAACACCATTTTCCTGTCGTATTTGCTTTAAGCCTGCACGGATCAGTCAGATCCGTGCAGGCTGCAGTGGAAAAATAAATAAAAATAAAAAAATAATAAAAAAACGGCATGGGGTCCCCCCCACAGCCGAAACCAGCACAACCGACAAATAGGGGTTCCCTGATTTTTAACAACCAGCCCCAGGCTCCTGCTCTGGGGCTGGTTCCCAAAATACGGGGGACAAAATGACTGGGGGTCCCCCGTATTTTAAGAACCAGCCCCAGGCAAAACCAGCCAGCAGGGTAATGCCACAGCCGGGGGGGAGATTTTTTATGCAAGTCCCCCCGGCCAAAGCATTCATCCCTACCGACCAGTCAGCCTGGCCAGGGGCCCTGGGGGAGTGGGGACCCCCCCAATAAAGGGGTCCCCCCCTCCAGGACTTACCTGACCAGGCTGAAGCCTGGTACTGTCCCCGATGCCCCTGGGCGGTGGGCATCGGGCTGATTATGGTGTAAAAAAAAAAGATAAAACTATTGTTTTTTACTGTGGCACTACAAGTGCCAGCAAGCCTCCCCAGCAAGCTGGGACTTGGAGAACCACAAGTCCCAGCCTGCTGGGCATTAAAGGGCCCGCTGGCACTTGTAGTTCCACAGTTAAAAAAATAGTACACAAAACACACTGACACACATTTTAAATAAAAGTTTAATACACACATCACAAACACACTGATACTTACCTATCTTTATCCCGTCGGTAGGTCGCTGGCTCCGGGGTCGGCATCCTGTCTGAAGAAAATCCATGTTGGATCTGTGGAAGTAAATCCTACTCACCAGGTTCTACTTCTGTCGTCTCTCTTCTTTTCCAGGACTTATTTCTTTATCTTCTGTCTTCTGTCTTCTTCTTTCTTTACGCTGCCGGCTCCCGGGACTTTCAGAGCTGGAGAGATGTTGCCTCCTCGACGTCTGGACTAAGAATTAATTCTTGCTGGCACTTGTAGTGCCACAGTAAAAAACAATAGTTTTATCCTTTTTTTTTACACCATAATCAGCCCGATGCCCACCGCCCAGGGGCATCGGGGACAGTACCAGGCTTCAGCCTGGTCAAGTAAGTCCTGGATGGGGGGGGACCCCTTCATTGGGGGGGTCCCCACTCCCCCAGGGCCCCTGGCCAGGCTGACTGGTCGGTAGGGATGAATGCTTTGGCCGGGGGGACTTGCATAAAAAGTCTCCCCCCGGCTGTGGCATTACCCTGCTGGCTGGTTTTGCCTGGGGCTGGTTCTTAAAATACGGGGGACCCCCAGTCATTTTGTCCCACCGTATTTTGGGAACCAGCCCCAGAGCAGGAGCCTGGGGCTGGTTGTTAAAAATCAGGGTTCCCTGATTTTTAATTGCCGGCCATAGGCTCCGTCAGCTTGGTGCTGGTTACGGCTGTGGGGGGGACCCCACGCCGTTTTTTTTTCCATTTATTTTTTTTTTAAATTTTTTTTTACACCTTGCAGCCTGCACGGATCTGACTGATCCGTGCAGACTGCTACAAATAATTTGTATTAGCAGCCGTATATACGGCCGCTAATACGAATTGTTACACCATCGGAGGGTTACAAAGCAGTCGTATATGACTGCTTTGTAATTTCCCCTCCGGAACACGACTTTGCATACGACCAGGGGCGCTGGAACGTTTTTAGGTTGGGGGGGGCAAGATATAATCTCATTTTGGCGCCCCCTAAATTGCTATATGTTACCCCCCTCCACCCACATACTACACTACCGCTGATACCCTACACTACACCCGTCCCCGCACACACATCACTACTGATGCTACCCTGCACCCCACTACCGACACACTATACTACTGCCACCACCCAATACCTCCTACCCTAACCCCCGTGTCAGCACACACACACTAGTGCTGCAGGCTTCTCCCCTACCCATGCCTGTTCGCTCCTCCAGTGCACACAGTCACGTGTGCACCATGCTCAGCAGAGCATAGTAATACCTGTTGGCCGGCTTCTGCTATGAGGGAGGGAGGGGGGGGGCAGTAAAGGAGAGGGGTTGAGGGCAGTAAAGATTGTGTGCTGTCAGGAAGGGCCCTGACACAGATCATCGTGCCGGCACCTCTAGCGGTCACACAGTGTGACAGGCGCAGGGTGCGGCAACTGTCAGTCCGCACAGCAGCGGAGCTGCAGAGCGGACAGCAGGCTCTCCACAAGCCACCAACGGGTCTGCGGGCGGCGGGACCATAGTTAGGTCACTGCCGGGAGTGTCACCTGTCCATTGCCAATGCCCAGGGGTGCGCAGTTCCGGGAAGCACTGAAAGCCCTGCGCTCCCCTATCAGATGCTAGAGGTGTAGGAGCACCTCTAGCTTCTGTCCCCTTCTATCTTCTGTCTGTGGCCATCTTTGGAGGGGCGCAGGGTCTCTGTATGCGGACAGAGACTCTGAGCCCCTGAGGCGCCGCTCCCCACCGCAAAGGCTGCGAGTTTTAGGGGGAAAAAAATATGTAAATGAAAGGAGACAGTGGCCTCCCAGGTAAGCGGCCTCCCGGGATTCTTACCGGTAATTTCAGTGGCCAATCCGCCACTGGTGAGGGCAGAGACGGCCTGCCGCCTTTCCCCTGACTCTGAGTGCGCGGTGCCGGCGCGTGACGTCATGACGCACGGCCCGGCCCGCAAAGCACTCATGGGAACGGGAGGGGGAGAGCCGGCGGACCAAGCAGCACATGCCGGAGCGGGGCCCGGGAGCTCCAGGAATGATTTCACGGCGCCCACGCAGCCCCTGTTTAGCGCCTCAGTAATTTGGGGGGGGCAAGCTGCCCCCTCGCCCCCCCCGTTCCGGCGCCACTGCATACGACTGAAACAGTCGTAGGGGAAATACCAATACGAAAAACTAGGTTTTTCATATTGGTAAATGTCCCCCTATGTAACTATTCCACTTCACTAGGCAGGCGATACTCAGGATGTACATAGACATCCGAAAAAAATGTCCTCAGTGCCCTGAAAATTGCAGTTATACCCACTGTCCACTTAACCACGGACATGTGGACAAGTGCTACAGGGCAAACTAAGAACTATATGACTGTAACAGCCCACTGGGTAGATGCCTCACCTTCCGCAGCAATAGAAGCGCCAGCATCTACGAAGCGCCAGCTTCTTCAAAGGAAGGCTACGCTGTGTATCACTGGTTTCAGCAAGAGGCACAATGGCGGCAACCTCTTGTTGGAAATCATTGCACAATGGATTACCCCACTTAGACTCTCCAGGGGATTTGTGGTATTGAACAATGCACATTGTGCAGGCATTACATATGGGCAAATTTCAACATGTGCCATGTTTTGCCCACACAATAAATTTGGTGGTGCAGCATTTCCTTAAAAGTGAAGGGGCGTGGCTTGACCGGGCATCCGAGAGGAAGCGTGGGGAAAGAGCTCCGCTATAATCCTGGTTACAGATCCTACCCTGCGGTCCGTGGACTCCTCAGCCAGCCTGCTTACCCTCCTGAGCTTCATCTGCATCCATTGAGCCACCCGCGGCTCTCCTGAGTGACTTGTGGGGGCTGCGGCGGCTCCTGCACTTTGGGCGTTTCTCTTCCCTGGGAGCGGGCGCCATCTTGCGGCCTCCTCTTCCCCGGCTGCTCAACTTCGGTCCTGCTTGGCTGCTGCAGTGGCCCAGACGATCGGCATTGCTTGGCTGCTGCAGTGGCCCAGACGATCGTCATTGACACTGTCATCCTTACTTGGCGGTAGCCAACTTTTGGACTAGGGGTGCCGTGAAAAATATTCTGATACTTTAGGGTGCCGTGATTGAAAAATTTTGGGAACCACTGCTCTAGAGAATATAGAGCAGGCATGTCCAAACTGTGGCCCTCCAGCTGTTGTGAAACCATACATCCCAGTATGCATTGCCATAGTTTTAGCATTCTCTAATAGCAAAACTGTGGCAAGGCATGATGGGACTTGTAGTTTCACATTAGCTGGAGGGCCATAGTTTGGACATGCCTGCTATAGAGGGACCTGTGATTGTGGAGTCCAGCGGGAATGAATCAATAATCTGTGAGGATGAGGAAGTAAACACTGAAGGGGGTGAAGAATCAGAGGATGAGGACAACACCTTGCCTCCGTAGAGCCAGTTTGTACAGGAAACAAGAGATACATTGCTTCTTTTTTTTTGGTAGGGGCCCAAACAAACCAATCATTTCAGCCACAGTTGTGTGGCATGCCCTGATGCTGAAATGATTGATTTGATAGACAAAATTACATAAAAAAGAGGTGCAAGATGGAATTGTCCTTAAGCATCCACCCTTATGTTGCGTAAAGGCACATGTTCCTTTACGCAACATAAGGGTGGATGCCCAAGGACAATTCCATCTTGCACCTCTTTTTTTGGCATTATGTGCTCTTTGGGGCCTAGTTTTTCAAACTGCCATCCTGTCTGCCTCTGCATTGGCATTCCTAGATGGGCCACCTGTATGTGCCACCCACTTGTGTGGCTTAGCATAGTCATCCATCTACCTTGGTGGTGCAACCTTTAGGCCTAAAAACAACATTTTGAGGTGTGAGGTGTTCATCATAGACTGGAAATGAGTGGAAAGGAATGTTATTGAGGTTAATAATAGCGTAGGAGCAAAAAGAAAAATATGGAAGGGCGGTGTTTTGGAACCGATCCAGACCCAAAACAGCCGGAGATACAGACACGAAACAAGAAAAGTACCTGGTGAACACCCCTACTTATTATACCATTTTATTTTTGCTATTTACAGTATTATGCTGGATTGCGGTGAAAATGCTTATGTTGCTAACTTGTAAAGAATCCTCTGCTCTCTTTTGTCAGTGTCTTTCCTGCAACTCAAATAATCCTCAAATTATTTTATACATGGTGAGTTGATGCTGCAAACACCTAACTAATAAAATGTGTCTGTGTTTATGCCTGAGGTACAGTATTGCTCTGCTGCCAAACGTACCCAATATTGCCAGATACAGCTCTTACATTACACTACCTCATCACATTTCTGCTGCCTGCAATGAATTATTCTGTTAATATATTGTTTCCAGAAGTCTAAAAAAAGGACCTTAATAGAACAACATGATTCGGTGATGTGAGCAAAAGTATATAAAAAAATATTTTGAGGCAAATTTGGGGGGGGGGGGGGGGGGGGGGGGTCTGTGAATGCCGCTGCCCTGCTGCATACACTGCACTAGAGGTAGGAGAAGAGAAGACAGCCCTGGGCAGGTAGATCCTGGCTCCTGTACAATGTATATGGCTGTTGCAAGGACCAGCACATGTGCACAGTTAATGTTGGGAATGCGCATGAAAAAAACAAAGGCTACTAGGACTGCATTGGGCAGCCGCCCCTAGAAGCCATGTAGGGCTGACAATAAAGCAGGGAGTGGCTTCCTAGTTAAAGCACACTCTCTGTTAATTGTAGCCGAATTGGCAGTTTCAGGGGGGAGAAAAAAACTCCCTCTAGAACTGCCTGTACTGTGTGTGTGTGTGTGTGTGTGTGTGAATGTCAGATCGCACTTCCAATTGGATTTCGTGATCAGTCACAGCGTTGCCAGTGCAACCATGTTCTACAACTGGCTCACTGGGAGGGTGCTGCAGTTTCTAGTTAAAATCCACCACTGGGTGATATTTTGGGTGGTCTTGTCCGTAGTTAGGTTATTGAACTTCTGTTGTCAGTTCATATTACAAGAAATGACTAACTGCCTTATTATCAGTATTAATTGTAGTACACTGATGAGCAGAAAAGAAGTCATAGTAGATGGACCTTCAGCCAAGTGCACTATGTCTATGGCATTGCCTTTTGCTTTAGTGCGAACAGGGATCAGCCCAACTTTGCTTGGAGAGGAAGGTGTACTATGCGTAATTGCGCCAATCTTGAAAATGATTTGCCATTTTACAGAAAGCCAGTGAAGGAAGTAGAGAATGGGAGTTATGTGGCAGGAGTGGGGCTGGTTAGTTAATTGTCTGGCGGCTGCATTTTGTACCTGATCTGCAAGCGGTACAATACTTTTGCTGGGAGACCCAGGTAGAGAGTATTGCAGTAGTCTAGTCGAGATGATATAAATGCATGTATGACTTTAGGCAGGTCTTCTGAGGGAATTAAGTGCTTGATTCTGGCTATATTCCTTAGATGATAGAATGAAGATTTGATTGTGGCTGACACCTGATGCTTAAGTGTTAGGCCACTATCCAGGACAACACCAAGATTCCGCACATGATCAGAGTTTTTTAGTGCTGTGCCCCCCAGTGTAAGACCTGTCAGTTGGCTATGCTGCCATCTTGTCCTGTGATTTATCATCAGGACTTTTGCTTTATCTGGGTTCAGTCTCAGCCAACTGGCACTCATCCACTCCTGGAGCTCAGCTAGGCAGCCACTTATGATTGTTATTGTGTTATCAGTGCCTGAAGCAAAGGACAGGTACAGTTGTGTATCATCTGCATAGCAGTGGTGGACCAGGCCATGACGTCTGATTATGTCACCCAGTGGAAGCATGTATACTGCAAAAAGCATGGGAGATAGTATAGAACCCTGTGGGACACCACAAGACAACAGCACTGGTGGCGAAGAGTGAAACTCTCTGTGACCTGCCCCTGAGAAATGATTTAAACCAGCTAAGGACTGTGCCACCAAGACCACAGAAATTTTTCAGGTGCTCAATTAGAATCCCATGGTCAACGGTGTCAAATGCTGCAGAGAGGTCCAGAAGGATTAGGATTGAACAGTCTCCTCTATCCCTTGCATTTAGAAGATCATTGAGCACACATACAAGAGCTGTTTCTGTGCTATGACTTCTCCTGAATCCTGACTGGAATGGATCATAACTGTCATGGGTTGACAGGTAGGTCTCTAGTTGAGTTGCAACCACTTTCTCAATAACCTTTCATAGAAAAGGAAGATTTGATACTGGTCATGCAGTCAGACCACTTCTTAACAATTTAATTTAGACCCTGACTATTGCTTCCTTTAGTGGTTCGGGAAAAACGCCTGTCTGCAAAGAGCATTGAACTATTTTTGAGAATGCACGGCCAATTATATCCATACACCCTAAAAGAAGCTTGGATGGGGCAGGGTCCAGGAGAAGGGACGCAACAGTCAGGAAATTCCAGCAATGTATTGTACATCAACTGGGTCAAAGATGTCCCATGAAGGCAGGTGTCTTACACTGGCAGGCTTAGTATGTTGGTACTCCTTTGGTGTCACTATGGGGATTCTAGCCCGGATGATACATACTTTATCTGCAAAGAATTTAGCAAAATCATTGCATCTTGACTGGGAGAGGGTTACATCAGGCTGCAAGCAAAGCTGAGGGCCTATTTTTGCTGCCATGATCTCATTTGAAAGGAACTCTGTTTTTTTGCTGGTGATCGTTGATTGGTATATTCCAATGTGTTTGATTAGATTTAATTTATCCTTTATCCTAATTTATGCCAGTTTTGTCTTCCTCTATCATCTTTCAAGTATATGACCCCTTTTCTTGAGATCACGAATACTGTTGTCAAACCAGGGTGCTTGATGGTGTGGTTTGCAGGGTCATATACGCACGGGGCTATAAAATCTGGGTGTGGTATAGGGGTCCTACAGTTGGGATCCCGACAGTCATTATCCCGATGTCAGGATCCTGACTGGCCGACCCCGGACAACATGGCGAGCGCAACAAAGCCCCTTGCGGGCTCGCTGCACTCGCCACGCTGCTGGCACCTATTCTATTCTCTCTCTATGGGGGTCGTGGACCTCCACGAGGGAAAATAGCCGAGGGCCGTCGGGAACCCGGCCGTCTGTGTTTTAACAGTCGGGATCCCGACGTTGGGTTAATGACTGTCGGGATCCCGACTGTCAGGACCCCGTCCGGCACCCATAGTATCCAGTGCTGCTGTCACAGCCCTGTTATAATAATGGACTAGGGAACATGGATCTTTACAGGTCCCCATTACTGCCGAGAGGTCCAAGTTTGATGCGAGGACCCAAGGAGTCATACCCCTCCTTGGGCGATATTTGGTCAATTCCATGGGCAAAGATCTATTTTGAGGGGTTGTGACTGAGAACCATATTGAGTGGTGGTCTGACCATGTGACTGGGTTTATCTTTAGGTTGGAGACTTCTAATCCAATCTGGAAGACAAGATCAAGAGTGTGACCACTTTTATGTGTAGCAGAGGGGAGACTTGTGTGAGCCCGAGAGCATTCATTGTGCACATGAGATCTTGGCCAAGGCGTGAGAAATTACTGCCTGTATTTTTTGTAGATGAAGAGTCCCATCTTTGGCTGATAACACATATGATCCGCAATAACATCATGGACTCATGTGTTATCACTGAGCCGCAGGCTGCTTCTCACAGATTATGCTTGGAGTACTGGGCACATGAAACATAATCCCTAATAAATGCCAGCATTGGGGGTTCAGGACGCCAGTATCAGAGCTAATAGGATAGCCCCTGGTGAACCATTAGTAAATCACCACTGCTAATAGGATATCCTCCTTTGTGCTTTATTGGTGTTGTCAAAGGGCACTTGGATAAAGCTGTCATCTTCTGGCACCATCTATTTTCTTAAGAAGCGACCTGGTGCCTTGAAACATACTGCAGTTTTTAACACTAGTCGAAAAAATTGCACTTTTCAATGTTTCTAGGTCAAATTTCCATTCAACCTTTTCAATTAAAGTGCCGAATCTGGCATGGTCAAAAAACGTGTGGATCGGCGAGTTGGTTATTAAAATTGCAGCCGTTTTCAATGTTTTGCTGATGCAATTTCGACTTAAAAAAGGAAAACTGGGGCGAAACATGCGAAACATCACTAAAAATCAGCTGAAAACAACTAGATGTATTTGTGGTTATCCACAAAGATCGGGCACAGATGGAGATTATACAATATTACAGCATTGTAATTGCCATGACAAATATAGTTTATGAAAAACAAAATGTGATTGGAATAACGAACTGTTTTACACAGTTTTAAAGCACAATTAAAAATAATTTTCAAGAAGAAAATATACAGGATACATATGTTCAGGGCTGGCTGGGGCGGTTGCAGTGCCGGTGCAAGGCACCGGAGCCCCCCCCCCCCAGACAGGGGGGGGGGCGCGACGGTAGATGTATCGGTAGATGTATCTTTTGAAAATTTATTTTAGGACAATGGGGCTGATTCATACCCACTGGTAGTGGGCCAAACTTATGCCCGTCACTGATGGTCAGGGTTTGTGCATGTGCGAATATGTGCATGTGCAAATCGTGGGAGTGAACGGTCTCAGCGAGCTTCACACTTGCCGAGCCATTCACTCCAGGAGGGTCGGGAAGGGGACAGGCAAAGGGTGGAAGCAGAGGGACGCTCACTGTTTTATGGGTGTGTCACTAATCGCTGGGTGTACCCATGCAGACGTAGGAGTGTCGATGCCTGCTTGGGGCGTGTGGATGACATCTCATGATGTCAGCTCTCGCCCCAAATTCGGAGGACAGCGGCCAAGTGAAAAGAAAGTCCTCACTTACTTTTCATTACGAATGGAGGAAAAATCATATACTGTAATGGTGAGTGAGTGTCAAATTATTTCTCTTGCTAGCGGACGAAAGAGCACGCGCGGGGGGGGGATGTGCTAGCGTACACATCCCCTTGCATGCTAGTAAGGGGATTCAATCGTCAGGGAGGGCGGGCGTTTTTTGGTGGAGGGACAGGCATTTTTTTATGAGTTTGCTAGGCTGCAAACATACAGTACGCAGCCTAGCAAACAGGTCTGAATCAGACCCAATGTTCCTGTTAAAACTGGCCAACAACACAATTCTCTTCCTTAAGGTGAATAATAATGTTCCTGCCCTTTTTGGTGGACTCAGTTGTGGAATGTGTTCTTGTTCTGTTTGATCAATGTAATTACTGTATTTGTTCCCATACTGCTTGATGGATAAATATTTATTTCACATAATACAATAGGTTGTGCTGTGTTATAAAAATAGATAAACAAAATGATTTGCAACAGTTTGTAATTGATTTATTTTTGGCTGGCTATGGGGTATGTGAGCCAAATATGTAGGACATTTCTGAAAGTTTTAGTACATTTCTTATTTAACAGAAAAGCAGATTTTAGTAAAACTTAACATGGTTGGAAATATCCAGTTGAAAGTAACACTCATAATGCATGCTCCCTTGCATCTTCAGCGGAATCCTCCATTGACCCTGCATGCAGGAAGACAATGCTAACAGCTGCCAAATGCAGCATGGCTGCCGCTATTTCCCCATCACTGCTGTTATTAGCTAGGGTAGTGGTTCCCAAACCTTTTTGACTTACGGCACCCTAGAGCATCAAAATGTTTTCGTGGAGCCCCAAGGCCAAACGTTTCTTATTGAGAAATCCAGAAAAAATATTAAATGAAGTAAATTGTGTTTATATGTCATCCTTATGGCCAGTTATATGGCCAGTTATATGGTGAGGGACAGGATTTGCTACTGATTGATTACATATGTTGTGATTGTTAAGCAAAAGCACTAGTTTTGCCTTTATATTGATCATAAATAATATGAATTGGTCCTGGACCACCAACTCAAGGCACCCCTGCAGGTGTCCTGAGGCACCCCAGGGTGCTACAGCACATGGATTTGGAACCACAGAGCTTGGGTGTATGCACTCACTGATGATGATCCCCCCCATTCCCCGGGTTGTGTTGCTCAAAATATCCCTGGGTACACACATTGTCTAGTGTTTACCCAGCTATAGGTAGAGTTCAGGGCTAAAAGGACAATTAAAGTACTTTGGGTGGAGGCAGAGAAATATGGAGATAAATGTAGCTGAAATTTGGTGTCAGACTATTTACAAAACCAGGTCCTAACAATGTCAATCACAAGAGATCTGGTAGTGAATAAAAGTCCTTCAGAACAAACGACCAAATAATATGTGCCTAGTGAGCTCTCTAAGGGGGCCTGTGGTCATATAAGCCACACGGCCATATGTTGACCCCTCTGTCCAAGTCCAGTGACAAGTTGGCAGCAATGCATGGTGACAGAGTGCAAGATGCCATAAGCAGGTTTGACATTTCCCCTGGCCCATTTCCTGCTGAATTAGCAGTAGGGGTTTCAAATTATTGGTCTGTATAATCTATTTCTTTCTCTGCCAATCTCAGCCTGCTGGATAGTCAACTGACAAAGCCAGACAATCTTGAGACACCTAAGGGTATACCCTTCATCTGATAACCTAACACCATCTTTTCCAGTCCAATAACCACTGCCATTGGTTCCAGTCTGATAACCTCTTCCCTCTTAACACAGCACCATTGTTTCCAGCTCAATAACCCAGCATCATCAGTTCCAGTCCTATAGCCCAGCATCATTGTTTCCACTCTGAGTACTCAAAACTTCCAAGTTATTTCTAGTGTCAGTACTGGGTAACACAGACAGGGTGCAGCGACCCGCAGATCAGCTGCTGCAATTGCGGGATTCACTTCTGAAGACCACCAGTGGGTGAGATTCCACGACCCTGAATACTCGCCAATCATGCAGTCCTGCTTGTCCACACATCCGGTACTTTTGATCCTGTTACTCCTGCCTCAACACCCAGCTGCTCATGGTCCTCCTTAATGCCTAGGAATTACATGCAACCCTCATGATTCCAACACACCACTAGTTAGTCTCCTTTCAGTGCTGACACTGTGCAGAGATTCCAAATTTAGGTGAAAATGGCTATTTTCGATGGTGGTGGGGGTTCTGCATATGTACGTATATGCACATGTGCAGACCCCATGTGCAAACGTCTTCGGTGAGTATCACAGTCACCGAGGTGTTCGCTTTGGCAGGGGAGGGAGGGGAATGCAGGCATGGTGTTGCATACTCAGGGCAAGCGGCTGGTGTCACATGATGTCACTGCTTGCCCCTTATTCGTCGATCAGCAGCGGAAATAAAAGTCAGTTTCGGCTGACTTTTATTTACCGAACGGAGAGAAATCATTAAATAGTCGGTGACCATTTCTCTCTCTTTTGGCCGCATGCGAGAGGATGTGTTCTCTTGCATGCTAGCGAGGGGATGTGGGAGGCAAGGGGGGCTGAGCAATCGCCAGGTGGCGCTGTTTTGTTCACTAAGCTGTTTCATTTTGAGTGATTTGATTCTTATAAGAACTTACAGTATTATAATAACATCAAATCCACATACAGTATTTGATATGGAAAAATTGTAAATATTACAACACTATCAAAGTCAATAAGCCAAAAATGCATAATACAAGATACTGTATATAAGAGACAAATATGATTAGAGTATAATATAGCTACCTAACAGCACATATTTAGGCATATTCAATGCCCTGATGGCAAGCTATGGTGGCGAGCAGCGCCGACAGCATGCCATCAGTATTCAACTCCCCCCATTCACTCACCATTTCCACCGCAGAATCCTCACCGTCCTCTGATGGCGAGGATTTCCCCAGAACATTGAATACAGCAAGCAGCCGGCGAGGAGGTTTGACAGCGAGGATGGTTTGGTTTCGCCAATCCTCGCCGCATAACCCCCATCACCGGCAGCATTGAATTATGTTCTTAATCTGTAAGAGGTACTTGTTTCCTAGCATGGCGCCCAGATTTCCTACGTACAGCACCGTAGGGAAATCGCATCGATTTTTTATGTAATTTTTTCTATGCTCGTTGTACCCCAGTATATCGTATCGCATGTCCCGCAAAATCGTATTCGATCGCATGCGGTTTTATAGGGTGTGCGATGCCACGACATTAGATATTCAATAATATGATTGTATATCCCAAAAATAGGTTTAACACCCCCCCCCCCCCCCACTATCCACGCCAGCCCGAAGCGTGGTGAGCGCAGCGACGCAGCGAGGCCCGCGAGGGGTGGCGGAATGCATCCTCCAACCTTTTCATTCCCCCACTATCCACATCGGCATGGAGTTGATTTTATATAGTGTGGCAAGCGGCCGCGGATTACTTTACATGTATTCTGCGTCCACTCGCCACGCTTCAGGCTCGCTGCGCTCGCCACACTATATAAAATCGACTCCACGCCGATGTGGATAGTGGGGTAATGAAAAAGTCAGAGGACGTGTTCCGCAGCGCTCGCCACGCTTCAGAGTGGCGTGGATAGTGGGGGGGGTGTGTTAAACCTATTTTGGGGGACATACAACCATATTATTGTATACCTAATGTCATGGTATCGCACAACCTATAAAATCGCATGCGATTGCATGCGATTTTGCGGCAGATGCGATGCAATGGCGCGGGGCAGAGAGAGCAGTGAATAAATTACATAGGAAAATCGCACCGCGAATCGCATGGCCCTAAAATGGCCCATGCGATGCGATGCGATTTTCCTACGCAGAATAGCCCACTAAGCAAATTGCTTAGTGGGCGCCATTCTAGGAAACAAGTACCCTTTAAGATTATGTAAACTACAGTTATTCCGGATCACAATTCATCACTGTATTAAAATCGCCCACATATCCGTCACATTCATACTGTTGCAGATGCTTAAAGATTTTTACTTATCTCTCATCATACTTTATCATTTTCAACCATATCTACTGACCAACTGTTAATATATATTCAAATGTATGTTTCAGAATATTGAAATCTGTATAAAAACTGGGATACGGTCACTAGGTCTACAAGCATTAGGTCAACAAGCATTAAGTCGACACCACTAAGTCAACATGTGTCGACAGGCGGTATTTCATAGGGCACTAGGGCATTGAGGGAGAATATAATAGTGTGCCAAGCGTAGCATGACGAGTGCAGCGAGCCATGCGAGGGACCGCGGTGCTACGTTTCAGTGTCCATGTCGACTGTGTTGAAATTCAGGGCAAAAAAAAAGTGAAAACCCCATGTCGACCTTTTGACTGCCGACCTTCCCCATGTCGACCTAATGCTTGTGTCACTCTAACGACCTGTCGACCTAACCCGTATCGACCTTCAGTCATGTCAACCTTCTTGCTTTTCGACCTTAATGCATGTCGACCGAATGGTGTCGACCTAATGTAGTTGGATACATCCAGTTTACACCTGTTCAGTAGAACCGTTACCTAATGTCATTTTGGTTCTGCAGAACCGTTTGCTAATGACCTAGACTAGATATAGTGCCGCAGTGACATGCAGCTGGTTTGCAGGAGAACCGCGCACCGAGGCACAGGGATAGGAAGCACTTCCGTCTTCCTGATGCCGCCAGGCGGCTGCATAGCCCATGACTCGGGCAGGCAGTGGTTGCCAGGCAGCAGTCGCGCAGAGGGGCCACTCATAGTAGAAGAGAGCAGGCTGCGGCCGGGTGCCTGACACTTTCTGAGTGCGGCTGCAGGAGAGGAGCAGGAGGACTTGGAGAGCTGAGCAGAACTTGGTGTTGGGTGTGAACCGACGGCCTCAAACACCTGTGCACTGCAGCCGCCCTGCCTCCCTGTAAGGAGGTGAGAAGAGCCGGTGCCTGTGTGACACCATTCCCAGGGCCACTGAGAGCACTGCTACTGCTCCGACAACAAGGGTGAGCCCATGTGCCATGGTGAAACTTGTGAAAGTCACAGTTGTGTATGTTGTTTGTGTATGCATGTACAGTATCTGTGTTTGTTGAGAGATGTGTGTCAGTGAATGTGAGAGTTGGGAGGGGTGCTGCTACTTCTGCTATGTGTGAGAAGTTTCAGGGAGGGAGGAGGATGTGTGCAATCAGTGTGTGGGGGAATACTAGACGTGTGAGTGAGAGAGGTGTCAGTTGAAATGTGGGCAATTGGGATGTCCGTTAGTGTTATCAGAATAAGGTTAATATGTGTTTGGCAAAGTGGTCATTTGGGGAGCAGGGCCGCCACTAGAAATGTTGAAGCCCGGGACTGACCTTCAGGCCGGGGCCCCGGGCCCCCAGCGGCACAGCAGTACGACCACCCACTCCTGCCCCCGCCCGCACCCTCCCCCAATTACCATTACTTACCTTCACGGACAGTCGGGAGCGCACACTGCACAGTGCAGCCTGCAGAGTGCCGAGCCCCTCTGTATCCTAGGCTTGGCGCTTTGTAGGCTGCACTGTGTATTGTGCATGCCTGGATGGGGGGCCGCCGGGTGGGGGTGGCGTTGTGCGGGGGCGGGGGGTGACGCCGTGCCACTGGGGGAAGCTGCTCGGGCCCTGGGACAGCTGTACCCACAGCACCCCCCTGTCGACGGCTCTGTTGGGGAGGGAAGTATTTTAACATGGAGGGGGTTAGTGATGGTGCCTGGAGAATTTATGGGAATACTAGGGGGCTACTGGACACCTGATGTGTACCTCTTGTATTGTTCTTATTTCAGTATTTAATGCATGAATTATTAAACTACCTTTTGGTATACTTAAAGTGGTCATTAGGACTCAAAGTGCCCATACATGGTACAATTGCTGGGTGCGATGTGATGCGTGCTCCCGTCACAAATCTCATCCCACAGCTCAAATAGTAGGTGCTGCACATTTTGTACTAGATCTCATCTCATTGCATTGCAAAACCTATGCGATCTATACCAAATTGTATACAATAATTGTACCGTGTATGGGCACCTTAGAACCTGTTGTTAATTATTTGAATCCCACCAGTGCACGCAGCCCAGCGATCAGGTCTGAATCTGACTCATATAACCACTTTCTTTAACACCTGATGAACCCATGGTTTCATTTTTAATGAAGCAAGTGGTCAGATGTATCAGTAGTATGAAGTAATTTAGGTAATCCTCCAGAGATTAGCTTTGTATTGTCTAATATGCACTAGAGTTACAAGCTAATTGATGACCGCTGTGGTGTTGTGTAATATTTCACCAAAATGCAATACTAGTAAATGAGCACCAGTGTAGATACACTACATAGGCAACACAGGAGAGGGGAAACCCTGTCTGGAAACTCCCGTTTCCCAGCATGGCCAGCAGCAACTACATGCAGTATAAAGAGTATAATAGAGCTGCTGCACATGCCCAGTGCCAGCAGAGTTTCCAACCAAGGGGGTGATTCAGGTTGGTTTACAAAGCACATTTGGTTTTCTAATGGACAAAACCATGTGCACTACAGGCGAGGCTGATGTACAGTAACATGTGCAGAGAGGGGTGGGGTGTGGCAAATGTACGTTATATTTGCCACATCTGCAGTGCACATGGTTTTGTCCATTAGCAAACTAAAGGTGTTCTGCAAACTGGCCTGAATCACCCCCCCCCCCCCCCCCCAAATGAATATGAATCGGACAAATTCATTTAAATGGTCGTTCCAAATTTACTAACCAGCCGTATGTAAAATACGGCCTAATACCTGAGCTGAAAATATGGCTGGAAAATACTCATTTTCCAGCTGTATTTGGCTGAAGCCTGCACGGATCAGTCAGATCCGTGCAGGCTTCTCTGTGTAAAAATAGGTTAAATAAATAAATAATTTAAAAAAACAGTGTGCGGTCATTCCACACGGCTATATCAATCCCCGGGCTCAAAGAGCCAGTCCTGGTTTTAGAAATTCATTACACATTGTCACACACCGCAATGCCCAATACATATTATGCCACACACTGTAATGCTTATTACATATTGGGGCAGATGTATTAAGCTTTAAGAAGAGATAAATACAAGGGTGATAAGGAGAGATAAACACCCAGCCAATCACCTGCTAACTGTCATGTTACAGGCTGTGTTTGAAAAAAGTCAGTAAGGAGCTGATTGGCTAGACATTTTAGACGCTGCAAAAAAGCCAAGAAGACCTGGACAACAGAGGCATAACAAATAATCTACGGTATGGGGAGTGCCTGAGGATGTTCAAGGTCCTGGTATAGTCGATGCACTCACTTCAATCGTGCCCCTGCGACAATGAGGTCTACTGTCTGATGTCCAAGTGACATAATTTGTCATCTTCAGTATTACCAAGTGAAAGAAGATATTGTCTTCATACTGTAGCAAGGAAACTTGACTGCCTGGAATTTAACGGCTCCGCTATACAAATATTTCCAGATATCTCCTGGCATACACTTCAGCAATGGCGCCTCCTTCAAACTCTGAATAGCTGTCCTCGAAGATAAAAGCATACAACTTTGCTGGGGCTTCCGACTGAGTGTGCAGGTATCCCATGATGGTCATCAGGTCACCCTTAACTCACCAGGTTACTTAGATACTTTCTACACAACAATAAATATCACCATACCTTCTTTAACTGAATGGACTCAGTTTTTCCATCGACTGGACCCACCTGATCTTCCTGTCTCACGAGCCTCATGGACTGTGATTGGAAATTGTAAACAAGGTGCCCAAACCACTTCTCCTGCCAGCAGGGACTCAATTACCTGAAGCATCACTGTGTGTCACCTACATTCAGTTTATTCTTTGAATACAATGGCAATGGTTGGCTGCCGTAGACCAATAACTGACTCAAACCACATATAGGTTTACACCCCTATTACTCCTTTTCTTGCTGCACCTCCTTCATTTTCCATTTTTTGATTAGGCCACGGGATCTACCGTATATTATTACTACAGTATATTACAGTTTGTATGTTGTTTGTCATATGATATGCCGTGTCACTTATATAGCTTAACTTTTGCACTACTCAGTTTTTCATACTATTGCAGGGTCATGGCTTTTCCAGTTTTATCTAGAAGAGAGTCTTCCCCTGCACAGTTTATATTTTGCATCCTGGGTAGTTCTATTGCCACCACACCCAGTCTGTTTGCTGTACTATTCTCAGTATTTGTCAACCCTTTTGCGCAAGTTAGGGTTTGAACATGTAGCTATTGCTTTCATCCAAGAGACACACTTTAAATTTCAAGCCTCCCCAAAATTGAGAAACTATTATTATCCCTCAGTTTATCGCAGTGATATTGAGAGAAATCTCTTGGAGTAGCGATTCTTATCTTCTGACGCCTCCCTCTCACAAATATCTCACATATGGTACTAGAAGAAGGCAGATATCAAGTCCTCAAGTGTGAAATATTCAATCAGTATACACTTTTGCTAACATCTACTCCCCAAGGCCAGAAACAATTCCTCTCTAAGATGCTACAATTAATAGAACCCCTTAGAGAAGGTTGCCTAATATAAGGGGGTGACTTTAACTGGTCAATGGACCCTGTCATAGGCTGTGCACCATCTTCTCATCAAATCACACATACTGTAATCACAGGAAATATTGCAGACTTCTACACGTTCCAATTTATGGACTTGTGGTGAATTCATTATCCCACTGAAGGATTACACTTTTTTCTCACCCCCACATACTATATACTCCAGGGTTTGGAAGTTTAACTCTTCAATACTCCGAGACCTGCGTCTGATGTTAGAGCTCAATTCCACAATAACAAACTACTGTATATTGAACTTAATGATACACCTGAAGTTGGCGCAATAACCATATGGGAGGCACGTAAATGTGTTATCCGAGGCAAGTGCATACAATTAGGCACAGAGATGAAAAAAGAGAAGGCTGCCCAGATACAGCGCCTCTTAATAACATCAAGACTTTGGAAACCCATCACAAATCTACAACAGATTCTCAGGTATTAATAAACTTAACTGAGGATAGAAAAGTGCAAAATAAACTACTTATTTACACCACTAAAATGAACTTGGCTAAATGCAGACATAAATACAATCTATGGGGCAATAAGCCTGGTGCCATGCTAGCACATGCTCTTTATGCTTAGCGATTTCAATCCTATTCAATATGAGGTTCTCAGGGAGGCTTAGTCTATACACTACCTCAAGTAGCTGAATCGTTCCAACAATACTATGCCGCCCTTTACAACTTGCGGTCTGACCAGCCCTCTTTAACTGACCCTGACCCTAAGCTGTTGGCACAAAACTACTTGTGAGACATAGATTTCCCACTTTCAGTAGATGACCTGAGCTCCTTAGAATAGCTATTTTCGATTGAGGAACTAAAGGTGGCTCTTTCTTCCACTCCAGTAGGGAAAAGCCCTAGCCCAGATCGCTTCCCAGTTTGTTATTATAAAACATTTAAATTGTCTCTATTACCTTTGTTTATGAAAGCTTGTAACTCTGTTTCCAAAGACATTGGGTTCTCTGATCAAATGCTAGAGGCCCACATTTCTGTAATACCCAAAGAGGGTATAGACCCTTTCCAATGCTCACGTTACCAACCCATCTCCTTATTGAATTGTGACCTGAAACTCTATGCAAATCTGCTGGAAAATTGGTTGGGCGCTCCTAGGGTGGTACATGGGGACCAGGTGGGCTTTGTTCTGGGCAGAGAGGCTTTTTATAAGGAGGGTTGCCCCCTCTCTCCACTTAGTACTCTGCATAGAAGCTCTTGCTAGAACGATTAGGGCCAAGTCAAATATCCATGGTATTAATGCGGGAAGCCACAAATACAAGTTGGTATTATATGCCAACGATCTCCTTACTACTATTGCATTTCCGACCGTCACCTCAAACCCTGCCCTCATGATTGAATTTGCTAGATTTAATACACTCTCCAATTTCAAAATCAATTACGCTAAATCAATTGCTTTAAATATATCTACTCCACAGCAAGTGATTGAGGGGATTCCAGGCTCATTCCCATTTGCACGGCACCCTTCACAAATTAAATATCTAGGTGTTCTTCTTTCTCGTAATGTCCCCGATCTCTATAGACTTAACTTTCTCCCAGTACTACACAAACTTAAAACAGATTTTCATAAATGGTCAGTCCTAAATTTGTCTTGGTGTGGCAGAATTAATACGATAAAAATGAACGTATTGCCTAAAATGTTATACCTTTTCCATACACTACCCATTATGATTCCAGATTCCTTTTTTAAAGAGCATCAAGCCTTGGTGGGCCCTTTTGTATGGGGAAAGACAGGTCATAGGTTGAATAGATCATTATTGATTAGAAGGCACGAGGATGGAGGCTTACAGCTCACAAACTTTATTAGTTATTATCATTCTACACAGTTAGCCAGGATTATTGAGATGTCATATTACCCTGCTGTTAAATGATCGACTATTGTGGACCTTGCTACAAGCACTCGGGCTCACATCATTCCGTGGCTTCTAAAAATTCTGCATCTCAGACACCCTACTTTAGACCCGACTTTACGTTGCTGGAAAAAAATTTAAAATCTGCTTAACTTTAGCCCAGAACTCCTTTTACCCATGCCTTTATTGTTTCATCCATATTTACTCCTGAACTCACTTTCTTAGTCATCCCTCGCTGCATGGACAAAAGTTGGTGTTTCAAAAATGACCCACCTGATTGGACCGTGGGTCTCTGCCACTACAAAGAGTTGACTCAGACCTACCCTCTAGTAACTTTTGGGCTTATTTGCAACTGAGACACTTTATCTCTTCTTTGCCAATATGTACTGGGGGATGGACCCCAACACCATTCGAAAGTTCATGCCTAGCAGAGCCTGCACCTAGACATCTGATATCACAAATATATTGAATTTTCCAAACTAGTCTCTCACTTCTTGCAATAAAAGATTAGCATAGAGACCTCCAGCACAACCCATCTTATGACCAATGGTCACGTGTATACCGATACACATTTTCCAGCTCCCCTTCTATCCAAGTCTTTGAGACTCAATACAAAATAATCTATAGATGGTATCGCTGTCCCAAGCAAGTTCACCAAATGTTTCCAATGGTATCTGCCCTATGTTGGCACTCCTCTCCACAGTGGTTATTGGCAACTTGGCCATAAATTACCTGTGAACTTACTGGATACCCAGTACCAGAGACTCCTGAATTTTGGCTCCTTAGTTTGATGGACATGCCACTCTCCTAATATAAAATCATTATAAGGCACCTTGTAAACGCAGCAAGGGCCACTTTACCCTGTTTCTGTAGAACTGCTGTGCAGCCTTCGATCTCACGCTGGATTCAGAGGGTCAATTTTTTTATGGCTATGAAAGATCTCACCACTACCCCACAAATGTCTTCCTCCCAGTTTACTGCCACCTGGTCCACATGGCTCACTCTCAAAGAATCTCCCGCCTACAAGACTTACATGATACTGACATCTAACTCGACATCCTACAACCACGACAACGATTCCCCTCTTCTTTTCTTCTACTTCTCTCTAATATATCCATCCTTTTGTTTCTCCTCTTCCGGAATTATTTAGCTAATTTTTACACATATGGCTGTTTTGTAAATTTGAACATTTGGTATTTCAGAACCAGCACTATTGCACATTACATGTATGTGTTCATATTTGCTTTTATGATTAATAACAATCAGATTGTGGAAAAAAAATATGATGAGTGCAAATCTGAACAAATGTTTTCCGCAGCAAAGGGGTTAAACAGTATAGAAATAATGCCTGCTACTTTACTACAGGACAGGTAAAGCAAAGAGGGGATAGTTTATGTTTTGTTTCAAAATCATGAATGTGCTAATAATTGTACATTTCAGCATTTTAACCTATTCATTATGTACTTTTAGTTTAGATTTTTCAACAATGCAAAACAATTCAGTGTCAAAGTAGCCACTGTGGTACTGGTAAAATCCTATGTGAGCTACATGACCTGAGGCCCTTGCAATTTGTCATGTCACATGAGCATAGTATTTTACAAATACCCATAGTTGCCTACCCTTCCAGAATGGCCAGGAGGCACCCAAACTTCAGGTTGCCCTCAGGCCTCAGAAAAGGTGGGCAAGTGCCCGGTATCCGGACACACCCCCTCAGCCGCACACTTAACAGCACAAGTGGTAAGACCAAGGGGGCCCAATGACGTGATTTGCGCTGAATTGTGCCTTTTGTAGCCCTGCCCCCACTATACAATTCTGGTTTTTAATGCGCTGTATAGTGGGGGGTAGGGGGGAGCCACAGTGACACGATCCTGTGGCCATACTCCTCGGCTAAACTCATCTCCCCATCAGCAATGCCACCTAAACGATGATCAGTTTCCCCCCCTCCTGGATAAGGGGGCAACAAAATTGTCATGTATGCAAATGAGAAACACAGAAAGCATTTTGTAACACTAGGCGTTTCTTGGTGAATGTTAATCTCTGAGTAACGCTATGATGACCAAAATGATACTGGACACGCTTTATAAAAATAAATATTTTATAGAATATAAAAGAAAACATACAATTTTATAAAACAGAAAATAAGTGACAAGGCTAAAAGCACCTTCTAGCTTATACATACAGAAATAAGCTAAAAATATAATTTTAAATATCTCGGTCTCCAGGCAGTAATTGTACTCTCCAATAAGAATTAATTATACTTGTAGTCAGCGTCCACAAGAGGTAACAAATGAGTTAGTATCAGTAGGTTAAATCAAAATAGTTAGATAATGATCCTCCAGAAAGTTAAGTACAGTCCAGACACAATATCCATGCACCACATATATTCAGTAAGCCGATGATAATTAATTAGGCCAATTAGCATGTAAGCGGAACATGCACTATAGCAGTGAGGCTAGCAGTTCATCAAAGGCGGCAATAGTAGCAAATAGTGTGGTAGCTCAATGGAGTGGTAATGGTAACAGTGTGATATCTCACCCACACATGCTCCAGTGAAGGGGAGCCTGTTTGTTTCAGCTCAACCCCGTATTCCGTGACGGCTGCAGTAATGTCCGGTATCTGCTCCGGCGGGAGCGGCGTAAAGTCTTAGCCGCCGCAGTTAGTAGAAGGGCCGGTGACTGGCAGGCAGAAGGTTGTATTTGTGGCTGGAAGGGAGCGGACAAGCTGTCTCTGGAGGCAACAGTTGGAGACCTTGGAGATACGTTCAAAGCTGAGGGTGTGACGTCAACGCGTTTTGTCCCCGCAATGTTCGGGAACTTTTTCAAGACAATTAAAGATGTATGCAAATACCTGTTATTCTTTGCCACGAACAGACAGAAGAATTACCCATATTGGGATCAAACTTAAAATGTAAACATTTTGGCATCAATTCGCAGATCATGCCTAATTCTGAGAGAAAAAGTACCAAAAAATGGGTTAATACAATGGTGTGTATAACCCTGGGAGCGCTTGTATCTAGAGATGCTGACTCAATTGGAGCAGCTGCTTAAGTGGAGAGGGTCAGTCTCCACAAAATTTGCAATGGAAGAAAAACAAGAAAAAGCAGCGCTCACATTCATTAATGAGTGATTCAATTTTTTTCTAAAATGTAAACAATTTATTAATTATATATATCATATTATAATTTGTTTGCTCGTATATTATATCAAGCACATATAACACATATAAAAGTGTACACTGTAGCAAAAAATGTATAAAAATGTTGTTTAAAAAACAATGGAACCAGATCTCACGTATATCCGGGCAGTCCCCAAACGGGGTGGAGGAATAATGGATCCCGCACTGTCCACACTGTATTTGTAATCCCAATATTTGGATGGAGTCCAAAAACGGCAAAAAGTGTCCCTGTAGGCACACTGAGGGAGTGTTACCTTGACAAAGCTGACGTTAGAACAGCGAAACGCGTTGGTACTGCTGGGTACCAGATCCTGGGTAATTCTTGGAGGACCTACCTGCTTAATTCTCTAACCACTGCGCTCCCTGGACAAAAATTGGGAGTCTACGGCTAATTACAACAACTGACCTGGACACTCGGCCGCGAGGTTGTAGGTAGGCTATCAAAACATCAGCCACTCCCTCAGTTTGCCTACAGGGACACTTTTTGCCGTTTTTGGACTCCATCCAAATATTGGGATTACAAATACAGTGTGGACAGTGCGGGATCCATTATTCCTCCACCCCGTTTGGGGACTGCCCGGATATACGTGAGATCTGGTTCCATTGTTTTTTAAACAACATTTTTATACATTTTTTGCTACAGTGTACACTTTTATATGTGTTATATGTGCTTGATATAATATACGTGCAAACAAATTGTAATATGATATATATAATTAATAAATTGTTTACATTTTAGAAAAAATTTGAATCACTCATTAATGAATGTGAGCGCTGCTTTTTCTTGTTTTTCTTCCTAATTCTGAGAGAATCTGGAGAATTCCAGGTTGATTATAACAAATTATAAATCAACCCGAATAAAATCCTTAAAAAGTAACACACTTTATTGTTCTTGCTTTTGAGAGCATAATCTTCTATCTCTGATTGTGGGATGTCCACCAGAGCTCAATGTCACTGGATCAATGTCACCTCAACAGCAGTTATTATGCCTTTTAGAGATGGCCTTGTTCCGCATCAAACAAATGAAACAACGAAGGAGGGTGACTTTTTATCATGTGTAATATAGTATATTTCATACTTGTATAAATATTTTTTTTTGTTTCAGTTGAAAAATATTCATATATGATGATTTGTTAAAACTGTGATATCTAAGTGAGGCTTTTTCGAAATGTAAACAAACACCACAATGTGGAAGGTGACACAAATAGTCTGAATTACTTGTGTTTCTTTTCTCCAGTGTCACAACACGGTAGAATTTATAGCATGTCTAACAACAAAGTAAGTATTTCAGACATTCTCTTGTTTGTGGCATTGCCTCAGAGGAGGAATTAATTATCTGCAATCAATATTCACAGAGCTCTTGCATGTCAAGGTGATGAAGCTATAAGGAGCACTGACGCAGGTATAAGTTCAAAAAATACCAGAGAGCCATACAATGATGTCAGCTCTAACACTTGGATCTGTAGAAATTCGGCTCTGAGGGAAAATATGTCATTACCAACAATAACTGAAATAACATTGCAATAAACAAAAGTGACATACCTGCCAGGTCTTCAACTTGTACAGCATTTCAACGAAGAGCTTCATATTATTTTAATACAAGTAATGTAAACACAACTTCATTCAAGAGGCCAGCTCCCATGGCAATATGAAAATCAACGTCTTGGATTTGTTTTTTAAATGTTAAACAGGCGGTATGTCAGTGCAGCGGTGACTGTTGTGTGCACTGTGCAGCAACTGCTAGCTGGGGCCATCAGTGAGAATCCAGAGAACATCGGTCCTGTCTGTTGTCGGGAGTCCTGTCTGTTGTCGGGAGTTTGTGATAAGTGATGCGGCTGGAATTATAACTCACAACTAAGCCTTCTAAAATCCCATAATACTAAGCTTCCTAAAATATTAATAATATAGCATGATGATGATGAACATGCATTGCACATACATAATATCACTTTAAATGTTACAAATTGGTAAATGAGGGTTATATTTCATGGGTAGAATTTGATTTGGTAGTTGTGAAAGCAGCAAGAGGCACAACTAGACTTTTTGTGTCCTTTGTCAGAGAGACAATTGGTGCCACTTCCCACCCCCCACACGATTTTTCCAATGAGCCTAAGTACATAAGGGACACGCTCTCGTGGGGAAAGGATATGACAAAACTGGGTCCAGAAAAAGCCCATAATTTCTATATAGTTCATATAGTTATATAACTATAATAATATGAAGCTACTTGTACAGTACTTTGTAAAAAATAACAACTCAGCATTGCACTGGGGCAGATCTATGTAGTGTGCAGCCACACATCTAATGCCTTGCAGTCACATACTACATAGATCTCCTCAGGTGCCCTGCTGATATTTTGTTCACAAGATACAAGGTGAGCTTCAACTACATTAGTTAGTATTCTCGCTTTGTTTGCAAAAGTAGATACAGTGCATCCAGAAAGTGTTCACAGCACACATAGCCTTATTTCAAAATGGAATACATTTTTTGCTTTTAAAATTCTGCACACAGTACCCCATAATGACAACATGAAAAAAAGTTTTGGGGAGATTTTTTTTTTAAATTTATTAAAAATAAAAACCAAAGGAGCCCATACACGCTCCGTTGTGGTCCGTCTCCGTTCTGTACTATGTGATGGGTGCTCCCGAGCATCACATAGTACGGTACAAAAAGTATGTGCTGCACATACTTTTTGTACTAGCTACACATCGTATAGGATCGCAGTGCATGCACAATGCATGCACAAGGCATGCGATCAGATACGATGTGTACTTTAAAAGTACATAACGGAGCCGCAAAACGGAGCGTGTATGGGCTCCTTAAGAAATCACATGTACATAAGTATTCACAGTCATTGCCATGAAGCTCAAAATTTAGCTCAGCATCCTGTTTCCACTGATCATCCTTGAGATGTTCCTAGCTTAATTAGAGTCCACCTGTGAGAAATTCAGTTGATTGGACAGAATTTGGAAAGGCACACACCTGTCTATATAAGGTCCCACACTTGACTGTGCACAAATCAAGCATGAAGTCAATGGAATTGTCTGTAGACTTCTGAGACAGGATTGTCTTGAGGCACAATTATGGGGAAGGGTACAGAAAATCATCTGCTGCTTTGAAGGGCCCAATGAGCACAGTGGCCTCTAACATCCAGAAATGGAAGAAGTTCAAAACCACCAGGACTCTTCCTAGAGCTGGTCAGCCATCTAAACTGAGTGATTGGGGGAAAAGGGCTGTAGTCAGGGAGGTATCCTAGAACCTGATGGTCACTCTGTCAGAGCTACAGCGTTCCTCTATGGAGAGAGGACAACCTTCCAGAAGGACAACCATCTCTGCAGCAATCCACCAATCAAGCCTGTATGGTGGAGTAGTCAGGTATGGAAGCCACGCCTTAGTAACAAGAACATGGCACCTGAAGGACTCAGATCATGAGAAACAAAATATCTGGTCTAATGAGACAAATATTTAACTCTTTGGTGTGATAACTAGGCATCATGTTTGTAGGAAACCAGGCACTGCTCATCACAGGCCAATACCATGCCTACAATGAAGCATGGTGGTGGCAGCAACATGCTGTGGGGATGTTTCTCAGCAGCAGGAACTGGGAGAGTAGTCAGGATAGAGGGAAAGATGAATGCAGCAATGTAAAGAGACATCCTGAAGAAAACCTGCTCCACAGCGCTCTTGACCTCGGTCTGGGACCACGGTTCATCTTTTAGCAGGACAACGACTCTAATTACACTAAATATCAAAGGAGTGGCTTCAGGGCAACTCTCTGAATGCCCTTGAGTGATTCAACCAGAGCCCAGACTTGAATCCGATTCAACTGTAGAGATCTGAAAATGGCCGCGCATCAACGCTTTCCATCCAACCTGATGGAGCTTGAGAGGTGCTGCAAAGAGGAATGGGTAAAACTGCCAAACGATAGGTGTGGCATCGTATTCAAAAAGAATTGAGGCTTTAATTGATGCATGGGTGTATCAAGACAGTATTGAGCAAAAGCTGTGACTACTTGAGTACATGTGATTTTTTTTTTAAATTAATTTGCAAAAATCTCCCCCCAATTTTCTTTATGTCATTATGGGGTATTGGGGAATTCTGAGGGAAAAAATTATTTATTCCATTTCAAAATAAGGCTGTAACATAACAATATATGGAAGCGCTGTGAATATTTTCTGGATGCACTGTAGCTCAATGCAGAGGCACCACTAGTCAAGTGCAGGGGGTGCGGCCTGTAACCCGGTGTTTCCCTCAAAACGGGTGACACCAAAGTGTCTGCTCTTGTGCAGTGGCAGGCGACAAATGCTGCAGTGTGATACTCTCCTGCAACACTAGGCTCCTGTCATACATAAAGAGCCAGCTTATCAGACTGCCTTTTCTCCTGGGGAAGCCAACTTCTCCGGGGATGCACCCCTGGAGTGAAGGAAACAGTGCCCCTGTGAGACCATGCCCCTTATGATTCGCCACATCCCCTTTTCAGAAGGTGCAGGGTGCTAGTGCAGAGTATGCACTGGGTGTCACTACACCCTGTGACACCTCTGGCTCAATGAATAGAGTGTCTGTCATCAAGGCCACAGGTGATGGGTTTCAATCCGGTATAGGTCAGCATCTTGAAATGTAACACATTACAGTGTAAATAAATAATAATGCTGAGATAAGTTCATGAATATTGAATCGGTATTAGCAATGGAAGCCGTAGTGGAAGAAGATTGGGGTGGTCAGGTGATGCCAGGCCTCAAAGGTAGCTACAAGTGAAAGTAATGAAAACAGATACTGTACTCTGCAGCAAGACTGCACAACCCTAGCAGTTTCCTATAAAATCACACTAAAGCACTTTTTATAAAAAAAAAAAAATTGACCCTATTTACTGCCTGCATGTTCCCATAAATCAATAATTCCTTTTATGAGGCCTATTTATATTGTTTGAGGATCAGGTCATTGCTTAAGACTTTTCTGTCCATTTCTTGAGTCATTGTAATTGTAATTGCAGAGGACGACACTGGGAAAAGAGAAAACTCAGTTGAATTTATTTCTTCGCAAGGATTGTGCTATAAAGTTACAAGAGAAAGATTTACTGAATATTCAGGCGCCATCTGGAATTCATGGGTAAATAGTGGAAAGTCCCAAGTAGTATATATTTCCAAATTATCCCAAGCAGCAATCAGACAGAAATAAACAAAACAATTTATTGCATGGCAGTCAGCAAAGTGAAATTTAGATTGCACTTTTCAAAAGCAGTTTAGTAAAGTATTTTGTTGTCAAATGCAATAAAATAAGTTTAAACTAAAACAGTGCGATGAAAACAAACTACCAGACTGCAATCGGATATGGTTAAATCTCAGTGCATCAAAATATGCTTTTCCACAACCCTGTTTGTTAAACCGTTTGAGTGCCAACATCTCTGTGAGATGTGAAAAATATCCAATAAAAATGCCAGCATCACTCACATTTGTTATATGAATTCAATTAAGTAAAAAAAAAAAAAAATATATATATATATTTCTAAATTAGGAATGTGTGAGTTCTGATTGGGGAATCCGGACACCCCCAATATGAACTTGCACTCCGAGCCTGTTGGGAATTCCCGCTCTGGACTTGGAGCATCAGTCTCCGGACCTTGTGAGATCCAGACCCTTTAAAGCGGTGGGTGGGCGGCCGGACGCCATCTTCACTCTAGTCTAGGAGAGCCGTGCTGCCACATCCGCCGACCAATTCCGTTCAGAGGGGAGAGAGAAGAGTGCATCGCACGTCTCTCCTTCCCCTCACTATCCTCCTCTGCTGCCGCTGCTTCTGAGGGGAGGGGAGGAGAGCGCTAAGCACAGGGCACATATCTCCTTCACCTTCACTGTGTCTATGAGTCTGTCCCTGTCTGGGCCATCAGCCAATCAGAGCTTGTGGGCCAGCTCCTGATTGGCTGCTGGACCTCGTATTTTTGTATACAAATACACCTATTTAATATGTTTTTTTTTCTTAGTAAATTTTCCCCTAAAAGTGGCCGGTGCAAATCCCTATTTCCTAAACATTACAGGTCATTACGATAAATAAAAATGTTTGCTCTGCAATTTTCACACCTATTTTGCCAAACACTCTGCCCTCAAAGGGTTATAGTCACTGATCTAATTACCAACAAAGCTATTTTCAAGAACAAAAACAAATGATGTGCTGTATAAATCAATGGAAAATAAAGGTATTTTTTGTCTGTCCTTTTTGTCATTCAAAAAGAGTGGAAGCAGCGGGGAACCAGCAAAGCCAATGTAGCCTCACTGGATCCCTACAGGTCAAACATCTATGCGCATGCACATGTTACTGTAGCCCTACATGGTAAATTACTGTTGTTAAAGTCAAAATTGCACACACGCCATTTTAGGATAGTATGGCCGCCATTTTGGTTCGCAGAGTTGCGCAAATAAAGTTTCCATACCCGAGTCTGTGTGACAAAGTGGACCAGAAGCGCAGCCATACTATTACACATAAATTCATAATAACATACTTACACTAAATAAAATATAGTTAAAGGTTTAGAGCACCACACATAGCTTAGTTAGCATTACATACATCCGTCTGTATGATGTTTAGTACCGTTACGTTCCGTTTCTTATGCGCAGTATTCCGGTCATTGCGAATATTTCGCAATTCATACGGTCCGATAGTTATGGATAAAATCCATATTCCCAAGACTGTTTCTGTTAAAAAGTGTATAACAAAAGAATCTAGTTGTAACCGGTTCTTACTGCTATTTACAACCCCTGACGACGATACCAACAGACAAAGGACTCCAAAGGTCACTCCCCTGCACCTATCCAAACCAGGTGCTTCATTTTACCCCAATCACAGAGGACTTGACATACGAACCCTGACCAATAGGAATGGCCTTTGACCTCCCCCTTCTGACCCTATAAGATAGGTGACCCAGGGCGGCCTCGGTCACTTCGGCACATCTTCCTTTCCCTGACCATTGATCGGACTATAGTTCAAACCTGAACATAGTGAGCTCCGACCGGACTGCGCTGCGCATATTTGATGAGACGGTAAACGGTTGCATTCACTATACTTGCTTTTATTGTATTGTTGGCTGATTGTATCCTGTTTCTGTTTTTCTTCCCCTAGTAGAGCTTTATTATTATATTCATTGTTAGACGATTGCATTACGTGTTATACCTGTTTTTCTTATTTCTGTAATCCCCTTTTGTCCATTAGGGACTAAATACATTATTTACGGAGTTCCTATCTCCGCACCTTTATACTGTGGTCTCGTCTGTTATTCGCATATAGCGATAAAGGTATATTACGGACATTGTCCTTAAAGGTGTATTCGCAGATTAGAGACAAAGTACTGCGAAGGGATCTCTTATAAATGCATTGGTTCTTCCGTGTATAATACACGATAAAGGTACGTTACGTTGCGCTACGTTTTGTTCGCACGTAGCTAGGAATAAAAGGTACGCAGGTTACGGACATTGTACGTAACCTACGCTTTTCACTTATTGTTCTTGGATCATATTAAATTAAGCATTAACAATTGGGGGCTGCGTCCGGCCGTTTCACACTCTAGAGCTCAGTACCAAACGCGCGGCCTGACCTATACCAGCAAAAGGGTGGAAGTATTTATTATCCATTGCTGGATAGGCCAGGTCCACAGCGGTGCGGGGTTCGAGAGGTGCTAGCGTTGAACTCGAAGTACAATAAGTGAAATCCAAGGAAACATTAAGCCACGTGTTTAAAGCATATTGAAGTGTTTAGTAAACTGTACTTCTGCCTGCCACAAGTAGTTTAACGGGGTATAGTGTCTTGAGTTGTTTGTTCATCACGGTATATGTGCCACGTGGAGACAAATGCCTGTGTTTTATTATAGTACATAGAGGATCCCCTCTGTGCAAAACTATAACTTTTAGTGTTAGTTACTGCAGGGCCAGGGACTCCGCCACGTGGCGATAAGTTCTGGGCCTTTTTACAGTAACGTAAAGCGTCTATTTGTGTATTACGCAAGGTGCGCGCGCACGTGCTCACATCGGGAAATTTTCGCATCTTTGTACGTGATTTACGGATTTAGTGCGGGATTTATTTCGCATCTTGATACGTAACTTTCGGACGAAGTTAAGGGATTTATTCCACATTTAGGCGCAATTACTGCGTATAGCGAAACCCGAGCGCAACCTTGCAAATACACTGTAGAACACGTGGGTGGCCGATTCATCGGCGGCCTGTGAACAGGTTTAACAAAACACACGTACACACGTGGTTGTTCACTGGCACTGCACATGCAGCACACATAGGAACTCAAAGGTGAACAGTATTGAATCACTAGCTTTATTTAAAACAGTATAGTAATATACTGTGGATAAAGCGGTGATTAATAAGAGAAAATAAGTTTTTCTTTTTGTTCATTTTCTTATAAACAAGCAACTCAAGCATTATTTTAATAGATTCCTATAGCTATTTAAAAGGGATTTATACCTGCATAAGTACCTAGTGAGAAGCTACCAGCCTGGGAAGATTTTTCTGTACAGAAATATTTCAAGTTTAAGCATAAGACCAAGGTGTAACTAGCATCCAGTGTGAAACAAAGGTGAACGGGTGTGTGACGGCACGACTCAAGCGCAGTGTAGTCCAGTGTAGGACAGTCCAGTGTAGGACAGGGTGCACGTGACAACGTGCCCATAGGAACTGCCCCTTCCGTGGAACTACCTATTTTGATCCACCGGGAGGGTACAAGAAGCTAAATCGGAACCCAGTGATCCGATCAGCTGCTTTAGAAATACCAGTTTTTGGGGATACAGGAAAAAACAGTTTTGTTGTGTCCTGGAAAAAGATCTGGCCGCACCTTGCAAGTTGATTGGTAGTTCGCTACTAGTTGAAAGACTTGGTGATTGAGTATTATTGCCTCGTACCCTTCACGCCTCACTTGATTGTGGGAACGTTCTAGGTCGCTGAGAAGTGAGTGTTTGGGGAGCTCTCAAAAGTAATAACCCACCGGTGTCTACTAGCTGTGAACGTTTATTCCTGTAATTATGGGTAATAACGGGTCACGCAGTGATAACGTGTCAGTTAGGGAGGAAGCTAGTCGACCTAAAGGGTCGGCAGCCTTCATTATGTGCTGTAAGCACGGTGAACGAGCAGTTGTTTACCAAAAGAAATGGAAAAAGATGACACAAGGCAGCAAGTTAGAATTTCCCAGTGTTGGTAGCTTTGATCCAGAAATCTTATCGGCAGTAAAAGATGAAATATGTCTACTCTCCAGTCGTAAGAAGAGAGTGAAGCACATAGAAATTCTTAAATTGTGGCAGAAGGAAGGGCAGGAACAATGGGGAATCAAATGTCTGGCAATACCAGATACAATCAGCCACAATAAGAATGCAGCCGCTACCGCTCCCCCACCCCCATATGTGCCGAAGGGGTTAATAACTAATAAGCAAGACATGAGTAATAATGTAACAGTTGCTAACTTGTATCCTGTCTTATCCCCTTATAAGGAAACCCGAGAAGAAAACGAGCAGCTGTTGGCACTGGCCGTCTCCCATGCAATTAACATGATTGAGGGAAAGGCTGAACCAGCAAAACCTGCTGCTGGGGCTCCAGCACAGGAAGAGGAGACGGCTGATGCCAACAGCATAGTCTTGGACTCAGGTAAGATAGCACCACACAGCACAGACACAGACGACTCTCCACCAGGTCCCAGTAATGCGGATGTGGTACAAACATACCCTGTACGCACGCTGGAGGTTCCCTATGGTAAGGCAGACAGAGAGGGTGTGATACCTACCAGAAAGATGACCATGCTAAATCCATGGACACGGTTAGAACTGCGGTCCATCATCTCAGATTTCCCTGATCCTAGGAAAGATCTGGCCCTAAGCCAGAAATTTGTAAGGGATCTGGGAAACTCTGATGAACCCACCAACAAGGATTGGAGAATCATGTTGAGGGCCTGTCTCCCTACCCACATAGACATCCCGAAATTCATTCAGGATAGTGGGTTGAGAGTGGACAGGGAAATAAATGATGAGATCAACCAGGAAAATATTCGCCTAATCAACTTACAATTGGGAGTATATTTTCCTGCGGCAGTGGAATATAGCAAGATATTCACCATCAAACAAAAGGATGGTGAAACCGCTGGTGATTATTTCACCAGGGCCTTGAAAACGGTATCAAAATACACTGGTGTCTCCGAGCCTAAGGACAACCCCCACCTGAGGGAGATGATTGTCTCTGTGCTGGTGGAAGGGCTTAAAGAAAATCTGAGAGCCAGAGTCCAAACATCTTTCCCAAATTGGCGTGGAATGACAGTAGATGCCCTACGGGAATCTGCCATGGACCACGACCATAACATTAAGAAGCACAGAGAGCTGCAAACTGATAAATTGATGATGGTTAGCATCCAAGCCTTTACCAATGTCCCAAATAAAGCTGAATACCAACGAAACACCAGAGACACAGGTAGAAAGCCAATAATTTGCTACAAATGCAATAGAGAGGGACACATTGCAAATCAATGCAAATCAGGAAACCCCAGGAGTTACAGAACACATAGGCGAGACTGGGAATCTCACCAGGGTGAGACACGGAGATACCCAGCCCCTAGACAATGGGAGGAGACAGACAGGTCACGCAACTTGCCTCCTCCCCATCTGATGGCTGACACTGTACTAAGGGCAACCCAGGTAAGACAATAGGAAACAGGTCATACCTGTATCCTACAGCCAGTTAGATTAACACAACACCTTAGAGAGGAACCTCAGGTAAAGGTTGATATAGCTGGAGTAAGGCAAACCTTTTTGGTTGATACAGGGGCGGCCAGATCTGTTCTCAACACACCTCTTCACTTGGGTTTCACTGACCAATCAGTAGCAGCAATTGGGGTAACAGGAAAAATACAACATTACCCACTGACGAAACCAGCGGAGGTTACAATCGGGCCTCTGCATACCAAACATTCTTTCCTGTTGGCTGCAGCGGCCCCGACTAACCTTCTGGGTAGAGATTTACTATGTAAAATGGGATGTGTCATCTATTGCACCCCCGATGGGGTATTTCTGGACACTCCTAGAAATCTTACACAAGAAGTGCAAGATATGCTGGACAGTCCTCAGAGGCTAATGTTGTATTCCACTGTTGTAGAGTCGAATCCATCTAGGGTAGCTGAAATTACAGCACAAATACCGAGTTCCCTTTGGACTAAAGATGGACAGGATGCTGGGCTGATGGCAAATGTAGCTCCAGTAGAGATCCGCTTAAAAGAAGGCAGGATAGCCCCAAAAATACCGCAATACCCTTTAAAACCCGAAGTTGAACTAGGAGTATACCCAGTGATCCAGCGATTGCTTCAACAAGAAATCCTAGTTAGAACTTCCAGCACGGCCAATAGTCCCATCTTTCCTGTGAAAAAGAGCGGGGGGAGGGGCTATAGACTAGTGCAGGATCTAAGAGGGGTAAACAAAGTAGTTGAGAGCCAATTCCCCGTAGTGCCAAACCCAACTGTCATCCTGATGCAAATACCACCTCACTGTACTCATTTCACAGTCATTGATTTGTGTTCTGCGTTTTTCTCTGTCCCTTTACACCCTGACAGCCAGTATCTGTTCGCCTTTACCTACAGAGGAGTGCAGTATACCTGGACACGACTCCCCCAGGGATTCATAGACAGCCCCAGCATCTTCTCCCAGGCCTTGCATGATTGTTTACAATCCTTTCAACCCATGAGTGGTTCGATACTAATACAATATGTCGATGACTTATTGTTGTGTTCTGAGTCACTGGAGTCATCAGTGGATGACACTAGACAGCTGCTGATGCATCTCTCAGAGACAGGACATAAAGTATCAAAGGATAAGCTACAATTATGCCAGACCAGGGTTAAGTATCTGGGCCACTGCCTTACCCAAGGGCTGAGACACCTCACCGACGACCGAATCCAAGCGATTCAAAACATGGTACTGCCACAGACCCAGCACCAGATCCGTACGTTCCTAGGCATGTGTGGATACTGTCGCAATTGGATCCCAGGATTCTCTATTCTGGCATTACCACTACAAGAGATGGTTTCCTCAAATAAGCCAGACCGGGTCTCTCATACTGAGGAATCTGAGCTGGCTTTCGAGGAACTAAAGGTGAGCCTAACAAAGGCCCCAGCACTGGGAATGCCAGATTATGGGAAACCCTTTGAACTGTACGGAACTGAATCAGCTGGGTGTGCGGCAGGAGTACTTGTTCAAAAACATGGTGATGCCAATCGACCAGTAGCGTACTACAGTGGCCAGCTGGACACAGTAGCACGCTCACTCCCAACTTGCTTACGAAGTGTGGCTGCGATAGCACAACTAGTAAACAAGAGTGAGGATGTGGTGTTGGGACACAATTTAACTGTTCATGCTCCCCATGCTGTCTCTGCCCTCCTAAATTCTGCCCAAACACGCCATGTGTCCTCAGCACGGTTCACCAAGTGGGAACTGGCGCTGATGGCCCCAGTAAATATTACCATCAAAAGATGCAACACACTAAACCCAGCCACATTCCTTCCTCATGTGCCCTCCAAGGCACAAAGGGTGGAGGGTGATGGGAATGTTGCTGAATATGGTAAGGCAGAGTTTAGTGAGGGTGGGGACAAGCATGATTGCATGACCTACCTGAATCAGACCTTTACAGCACGTCCTGACATAAGCGACAGCCCATTAAGGGCCTTATTTTGGTTCACTCTTTCTGACAAAATCCTTCTTAGATGGACAAAACCATGTGCACTGCAGGGGGGGCAGATGTAACATGTGCAGAGAGAATTAGATTTGGGTGAGTTATTTTGTTTCTGTGCAGGGAAAATACTGACTGCTTTATTTTTACACTGCAATATAGATCTCACTTTGAAGTAAAACCCCACCCAAATCTAATTCTCTCTGCACAAGTAACACCTGCCCCACCTGCAGTGCACATGGTTTTGCCCATCTAAGAAGGATTTTGTCAGAAAGAATGAACCAAAATAAGGCTCCTGGTGAGGTAGACATAACCTTATTCACTGATGGTAGCTGTCATAGACAAACGGAAATGGGAGAGCTGTGCACAGGCTACGCGGTAGTAGATGGAGAAGGTATTGTGGAAGCTGAACCTTTAGGACCACCTCACTCAGCACAAGTAGCGGAACTGGTGGCACTGACCAGAGCATGTAAACTGGCCAAAGGAAAATCAGTTAACATATATACCGACTCCAGATATGCTTTCGGAGTAGTACATGATTTTGGAGCCCTATGCCGCCTCCGAAATTTCATGACGGCGGCTGGCACACCAGTGGCGCATGTGACATACTTTAGAAGAGTTCTGGGAGCTATCCAGCTTCCAGACAGAGTGGCTGTTATCAAGTGCAAAGCTCACACATCAGAGAAGGACCCGGTGTCCCTTGGTAACAGCTGCGCTGATGAGGCAGCGAAAAGGGCCGCATGCCCTGTAAATATTTCCACCCATCCTACAAACCTCTGTACACTGAACATGGTATCCACATCCAAACTGATAGACATGCAGAATTTGTGTTCCCCACAGGAAAGAGCAGTATGGAAGTCGAAGGGATGTGGCCAAGAGTCCACCGGACTTTGGAGAGATGGACATGGGAAACCAGTGGCCCCCAGGGCATACCTTCCTAGTCTAGCCGAGGCGGCCCATGGGCTGACACATCTTGGGAAGGAAGGTATGTGCAAGCTGGTAAAGGCCTACTGGTGTGCACCAGGGTTCGCTTCTCAAGCAGGTAGAGTGGCAATGTCATGCCTCACCTGTCTGAGGAAGAACATTGGAAAAGCCATCCCAACAGAGCCATCCCACATCCCTCCTACAGAAGGCCCTTTCCAGGTAATACAAATCGACTTCATACAGTTACCACCCTGTAGAAATTTGAAGTATGTGTTAGTATGTGTTGACATGTTTTCCAGCTGGGTGGAGGCTTTCCCCGCTGCCTCCAACACTGCTACCTTACAGCCAAGAAAATATGTCAAGAGTTTGTCTGTAGATATGGTATCCCAAAGGTCATTGAGAGTGACAGAGGCACTCATTTTACAGGAGAGGTCTTCCAAATCATGTGTAAACTCCTGGGGATTAATAGTAAACTTCATACTCCATATCGTCCCCAGGCGAGCGCCAAAGTTGAGAGAATGAATGGTACTATTAAGAACAAATTGGGTAAAGTTATGGCTGAAACAGGGTTGTTATGGCCAGAGGCACTGCCTATTGTGCTGTATAGCATTAGGACCACTCCCAGGGCTCCGCTCAACTTGTCCCCCTTCGAGATATTGTTTGGTCGGCAGCCACACATCATGATAGACCCACAGGATGATCTCAAGTGTAACAATGAGTTAACTGTACAGTATATCCTAAAGCTAAACAAACAGCTAAGGAAACAACAAAAGGAGCTGAATCTATTGACACCTGATATGCCTATCGAGAACTGTCATAATCTTAAACCAGGAGACTTTGTTGTGATCCGAAATTTTTTACGCTCAGGTTGTTTGATAGACCGTTGGGAAGGACCGTACCAAGTTTTGTTGACCAGCACTACATCGATTAAAGTCGCAGAGAGAGAGACTTGGATACATTCGTCCCACTGCAAGAAAGCCAGTAACCCAGAGTTCCCGTGTGCAGAGAGCGAAAGAGAAGAAGTATCGCTAGAAGCATTGTTCCGGGAAGACTGAAAGGCAGCCAAGGTCAAGCAACCTGAGCGAGCAAAGGTCAAAGAGCAGAGCAAATAAAAGTCCCCTGGTAGAGATGATGGAAGGACTCCAAGCAACAGGTTCACAGTTATATATCTATTTCCTTGTTTTCTTCCTGTTTCCTCTTCCTCATTCAAGGATACTCGGTGGCTGCCACACTCTAGAGCGATCGGAGCGGAGTTCTGACAGTGTAATAATGGACCCAGATATGGGCGAAGTAGAATCCCTAAACCAGCTTGATACTTTACCCATAACAGGAGAAGGTAAAAGGTATGAGGAAAACGTAGTTCAAGGGCAATGTGATGAGTTATTGTCTGGTGAGTACTGTGTCTGTAGATACTGTCAGCCGAAAATGGAAGAGGAATGCATCCAGCGATGTCAGTCGATGAGTAAGGCAACTACGGGCAGACATCCCTTGAGTGATTACCACTCACTAGTGGGTAAGGTCTTAAACCAAACAGAATGCTGGGTGTGTTCACAAGTACTACATAAAAGAAGTAGCGTAGGCCTAGTCCCATACCCGCTTAACATCCCTGAGATAAGCGTCTTAAATAAAGGGAGGCCACTGGATAAGAGATACCTGTATACCAGGTCCCTTAGTCTTAGATTACACCCATACCAAGTGGATAAGTCCCTGGTATGTATGAACTTCTCTAGTTCCAGAATGATTGGTACTTGGGAAGTGACATGGCACAACCAGACAATAACTTACTCCCAGCGTCCAGATGGAGAGCCTATTGATAAAGAATTATTGTTAAAGATCCGCACCAGTGGGAGACACTATAAATATGTCTACACTGTGAAGAAAAGTAAAATGATGGCCGGCAGAGTATCAGCCGGTTATTGTAATATGACCCTACAGCCAGAAATCTGTGAGGAACAGGTCAGGGAGCACGGGACGGGAATGTTCTTATGGATAGTGTGTGACAAGATCATGAAATATTCTGTCCCTTATTTTCTCCCTGACGATGTTTATTATATTTGTGGTAGAAGGGCGTACAAATGGCTCTCCATGAACTACGTGGGAATTTGTTATTTAGGGAGAGTGTTACCTGAAGTGATGACCCTTACACATGATGAAATGGTAAGCATACACAGAGGTGTACCTCCTCCTTACACTCATACCCATTATGACCAAATCCATAAAAGGGATTTAACAATCAAAAAAGAACCCCTAGCTTCTGAATTGATACACGAATCATTCGGTATCCAACTCCTCATTGCATTAGATATCACCCATACTGCCAGAGGAGTCATAAATTTTAAGTATATCCAAGCATTAGCAAGCTTGGTAGATAACATCACTGAGAATTATGATGACACCTTCAGATACACTGGGAGAGAGTTACAAGCATATAAAAGAGAGCTAGTACAACATCGGATGGTGTTGAACTATCTGACAGCCATGACAGGAGGATATTGTGTCACCCTCTCCACACAGTTTGGGGTGAAATGTTGTACATACATCACCAACAATACTGAAGACCCAGAAGAAATCATCGATCATCGGATGGATGAGATTCTTCAGCTTAAATGGGAATTTAGAAGGGAACACAATATCAGCCTGGCAGAAATAGGTGATAAGGTCAGTGAATGGACCTCCTGGTTGAACCCAATGCACTGGTTCTCCGGTTTAGGAGAATGGGCGCAAGGAATTATAGCTAACATCGGAAAACTCCTCCTCTGTATCGGTGGTGCAATCATAGTCTTTGTGTTATTGTTCAAATGTTTAAAAGTGGTGACCCGGGGAAAGACAAAACGTACTGAAATCATGAGTGTAAGAACGAGAGATGCAGAGGAAGACCAGGGTTTGGTATATGACCCTAGAATCGAAACCACCACCCTTTAAAGAAACCATATTTGTAAAAGTGTATATGTTGTAACCTCCCCTGTTTTTATTTTTATCCCAAAAATTGTACATTATCCTTCGTCACCCTGAGTAGGTTGTTCGATAAATGCGGCCCATCGTTTATCCATGATCCTGGATCGGCCAAAGAGCAGATGGTCTACTCCCCTTATATGTTTAATTCACGGATCCCAATTTCTCTGTTAGGATTATGAACTTCTGTATTGTTATGTAAAATGTTTGTACTGTGACAGTTTTATATTTACTGTCAAAGGGTGGACTGTTAAAGTCGAGTTGCACACACGCCATTTTAGGATAGTATGGCCGCCATTTTGGTTCGCAGAGTTGCGCAAATAAAGTTTCCATACCCGAGTCTGTGTGACAAAGTGGACCAGATGCGCAGCCATACTATTACACATAAATTCATAATAACATACTTACACTAAATAAAATATAGTTAAAGGTTTAGAGCACCACACATAGCTTAGTTAGCATTACATACATCCGTCTGTATGATGTTTAGTACCGTTACGTTCCGTTTCTTATGCGCAGTATTCCGGTCATTGCGAATATTTCGCAATTCATACGGTCCGATAGTTATGGATAAAATCCATATTCCCAAGACTGTTTCTGTTAAAAAGTGTATAACAAAAGAATCTAGTTGTAACCGGTTCTTACTGCTATTTACAACCCCTGACGACGATACCAACAGACAAAGGACTCCAAAGGTCACTCCCCTGCACCTATCCAAACCAGGTGCTTCATTTTACCCCAATCACAGAGGACTTGACATACGAACCCTGACCAATAGGAATGGCCTTTGACCTCCCCCTTCTGACCCTATAAGATAGGTGACCCAGGGCGGCCTCGGTCACTTCGGCACATCTTCCTTTCCCTGACCATTGATCGGACTATAGTTCAAACCTGAACATAGTGAGCTCCGACCGGACTGCGCTGCGCATATTTGATGAGACGGTAAACGGTTGCATTCACTATACTTGCTTTTATTGTATTGTTGGCTGATTGTATCCTGTTTCTGTTTTTCTTCCCCTAGTAGAGCTTTATTATTATATTCATTGTTAGACGATTGCATTACGTGTTATACCTGTTTTTCTTATTTCTGTAATCCCCTTTTGTCCATTAGGGACTAAATACATTATTTACGGAGTTCCTATCTCCGCACCTTTATACTGTGGTCTCGTCTGTTATTCGCATATAGCGATAAAGGTATATTACGGACATTGTCCTTAAAGGTGTATTCGCAGATTAGAGACAAAGTACTGCGAAGGGATCTCTTATAAATGCATTGGTTCTTCCGTGTATAATACACGATAAAGGTACGTTACGTTGCGCTACGTTTTGTTCGCACGTAGCTAGGAATAAAAGGTACGCAGGTTACGGACATTGTACGTAACCTACGCTTTTCACTTATTGTTCTTGGATCATATTAAATTAAGCATTAACACTGTGTGACAGACTGTGGCCCTTATTCTGGTTGGTGCGGATATTCCCGCATTCTTACGGAGCGGTCCGCACGCCACGGTGTTTTGCCGCATGCGGCCATCGTCCGTAGAAACGCCCACGTGTCCTCCGCATTCGGACGGACTCACTCTTTAAGAACAGGGCGTGTTTACGGACGACATACAAACCATGCGTGTGCGGGAGAAACACTCCGATTCTGCACGGTATTACAGAGTATTACAGAGTATGCTCGGAAATACCGCATCCGAACGGGAGCCAAGCGGTGCTACCGCCCGTAAGCGGAGTATTTACGCACATGACCCACTTATTCAATTACCTATCCTCATAAAAAAACAGCTTATTTGGAATTGGAATCAATTAGATGCCAATATATCCTTACAAGCATGCCTAACACATGCATTGCACACATTAACCCTTACAGCAATTGAAGCAGCAATGGTTTCAATTAAAGCACTGACAAGCGGCCTATTAGTGAGTAATGAGTAAAGGAGTAGATTCTATTGGGTTCAGGTGTTAATGCTTGTAGTCATTAGGCGTACGTTCGCCTACCGCATGAACGAGTGGTGTCCGCAAAGCAATAGTACACTTGTGGACACCGCACATTTCTGCCCTTTTTCATCGCGTGCATTCGGAGTGGTATCCGAATGTACGCCCCCCAACATAAGTGTACTCCCCCGTGTCCGCCCATGTTTCCGCCCCGTTTTGCCCACTTTGAAACTACGCCCATGTGCCATTCCGCATGACGCCCATAATACGCCCAGATTTCCCGACTGATTGCGGGGAACAGTTTTGGACGGGATTTGGCCGAACTGGTACGGAGTCTAGGCGTGGCACATGCGCGTTGCGTTCTCCACGCATGCGCAGACGCCGAAAAGACGCGATCCGTAAGAATGCGGTAAAGTCCGCGTCAATCAGAATAAGGGCCTGTATGTATGTATGGTTGTGATATGCAGCAATAAATATCAGGTGCTTACAGCAGAGACTGGACCACTCTGGTGAGGAGCAGCATTAGGCTTCTATTATATAGGAGATTATTCCTTTGATTTTCTATATAAACCTATGATCTTTTCCTATTGTACCCATATAGAGATTGATGTCACAGTAAATGAAAACTTCTATTAAAACCGTAAGTTCCAGCTGGGTTATTCCGTAGTCTGTACTGCGGTTTCCACACTTCAGGAAACTCTTTCAGCAGTAAATGATTGCACATTTCCTGATGATATATTCTTAAATGCAAGGGCATGTCCATTATATTTGTGGTCACCGTTGACATAAGTCTTTGAATATTTAAAATATACTGATTATGATTTATTTTGAGGAACCCCCTGGGTCCAGTGGTTCTCACTCTTTATTGCTGATCATGTTGCTTGACTAGGACATTTTGCACTCAGCCACTGCAATGTCTGTTCTGTAGGTTTTTAATGGTAAATATAGAAACTTATTTTATTTCACATTTTGTACACTGTTACACTGGTGCAACAAGTAGAAGCAGTAGAAGCAGATCATGAAAATTAATCAAATGAGGGAGATGAAGCAAACAATCTGTTATTCTGGATCTAGAAGTTAATATTTATATGTCCCAAAACTCTAATAATACTGAGTAGTTATATATTAAAGCAAAGGGTAATTCATCAAGCTACTGTATATTGTTTCACTTTTGGGAATCACTATTTTTAGATGTATGAGATCAGTATCTGGAGGAATTGATGATCCTTGTGGTGCCAAATTGGAGTATCCTAGGGTGCTTTGAGGTGAGTTGCTACTCACCTCAACACATTCATATATGACCCAAGGTGGTGATTTAGGAAGTAGTGTAGGACCACCAGAACAGAAATGCATTGCTGTGGCTAGTGGTTTGTCCTATATTTGTAAACATGATCAAGTGGATCCTGTGGATGTGCTGGTGAAATGTAGTTTTTTCTTGTCTAAATTAATCCATCCTCTACATATAAATGTGATGGGACAATAAATTGTTTATGATGAACAACTTCAATGTTATGTATCAGTGATGCCCAAATGCAATTTATATGGCATTTTAATATACCACCTGAAACAGCTTATTTGGACTGGCCTAATACTAAATTTTACTCTGTAATGTTTTGATATTTAGGGGGTATTCAATGTCAGGGGCACGGCTGTCGAGCAAGCTCGACAGCCGTGCCCCTGTCCCGTTCTTGCTTTGCTCGACTGGAGCTCGGCGGTCCGGATTCAATGTCCCGGCCGCCGAGCGGCGAGAAGGGGGCGTGGCCACGAGTTGAGGACGGAAATAGACGAGCTCCGGCCGGGAGCTCGCCTATTTCCGGCTTTTCTCGGCAGCTTGTGATGTCGGGCTCGTTCTGTGGAGAACCCCTGTTCAATGCTGTCGGGGAAGACAGCATTGAATAGGGCCCCGCAGCCATCTCCCCCGTCGGGAGATGGCTGCGGGAGCACGACAAGGATTGAATACCCCCCTTAAACAAATAATAAACCTATGTTGCTTGTGATCAATTGAAAATAAATGTGTGCCAATCGTCCCTACATCAGAGGGGAAGCGTTTCTGTATCAAGGGGAACATCTAAAATAATACAAACAACAAATGGCGCTTCCTAGTGCAATATAATAATAAAGAATAATAAAGAACATCAAACTGACATAAAAAAAAGCATACTTATTAGTTGTGGCCACATACTTTAGAACAGGCCTGGCCAAAACATTGATCCCACTCTATACATGTTACATCTGCCCCACCTGCAGTGCACATGGTTTTGCCCATTTTGAGAACAAATTTGTACTGCGAACAGATCTGAATAAGGGCCTATATGTATTGAATTTACAACTGACTTTGGAGGAATTTTCCCTCACTTTAAGGTGGTGGATTTTTCTAGCCCTCTCTCTTGCTACCATTTCTACTTCTTACCATCTCCCACTAACCCGCTAACTAGCTGCTGCTATTCTGTTAACGCATCTAAGGTCACCTTTGTGTGTGTATATATATATATATATATATATATATATATATATATATACATATATATATATATACATATATATATTTGTTCCTGAGGCGACACTCCAAGAAAAAGCACAAGCATACCCTTTAGGGTGGAAAAACAAAAAAAAATGTCACACGGAGCGATCCCACATACATATAATTCACTAGTCCTTACTGAGAAAATTTCTGGGTGGATAAAATAGTTCACAGAGTCCTGATATTGATCTGAAACAACTCAGAAAAAAACAGACATAGTGCAGATGATTTAAACACCAGAGGTATATAGATATGTCTTGATATCCCACTCACATATTTGATGTTAAATGTAAAGCAGAATGGGGACACTCAAGTCCTGCAAAGATCACTCTGGGCTCAGATGATAATGTTCAGGGGTATCCCTAGAACTGCGGGGTATCCATGCTCCTGTAACTGTCACTAATGCTGCAGCTATGGCAACTTAAACCTGCCGCCCAACTCAGGAAGAGCAATGAATGCGGCCCGGCCACAGCTCGCATGCGGGGGATGCCGGGAAATGTAGTCCGTGTACGTCTATCAGCAGTCTGCAAAGAGTGATCTTTGCAGGACTTGAGTGTCCCCATTCTGCTTTACATTTAACATCAAATATGTGAGTGGGATATCAAGACATATCTATATAGCTCTGGTGTTTACATCATCTGCACTAGTGAATTATATGTATGTGGGATCGCACCGTGTGACATCTATTTTTGTTTTTCCTGTCTATTCTAAAACTTTGGTGAAAGTTTTTTGGTGTCATTAGAGCTGTACTCCACAAGGTGGCGCATTTAGGAGGTCTATATATATTTGTTTACTATAGGGTACAATAATAAAACAGTGCCCTCCGATTGTGCCAAATAGGATTGCACATTGATATAGGCTGGTGGGGTGGTGGCACTCGTAAATAACAGACACAGCAGGCTGGAGTTACCCGACGTTTCAAAAGCCAACAGGCCCTTTTATCAATGTGCTTTTGTTCTCAAAAGCAACCTAATAAAAGAGCCTGTTGGCTTTGAAACGTCAGGTAACTTCAGCCTGCTGTGTCTGTTATTTACGAGTGCCACCACCCCACCAGCCTATATATATATAATTATATATAATGTGCTTTTCTGTGACAATACTGGCAAATTTTCACATGTGGTTTTCGTTAGATCCAAATGCAGGAATTCATGCATCCAATCCAAAGATAATCAGAAAGTAGAGTACCAAATGTACAGTATACTGCATGAGATATTTTGAACCAATAATTAATGCATGAACAATTATATAAGTATGACAGGACATAACCAATATGTAAATGAGACACGCCCCTACAGTAGTAGGCTCACTGTACCTCAGTGTACCTCAAGAAACTGTACCAACACGTTTGTTCTAAGGTACTGGCCTGCTGCCCACTATGACTTAATCAGAATGTGTAGTCAGATATGTACTTGTTTTATATATTTTTGGTGTGAGTTCACACCTAACACAAGATTTTCTGGATGTCACATAGATGTTCTTTATTTAAATACTGCACTAAGAGACACCCTTTGTTTTAATAAATTGAATAGTCAGTGGGTACTTGAGCCAATTAATCATATTCAGTCCTATAAAAACAAACCATGGCACCAACAAGTACATATGACATTTTTTGAAATGTATTTGAATAAGCAGCAGCAAATAAATAACAATACTCATCAGTTGAGATCTTGGGTTCCATTTCCACCAAGGCACTATTGTTTGTGGACTCCACATAGTGACTGATCTTGTCAGACCCTGCCTAACAGCTGCTTGCCACCCTGAGAGACCGGACCAGCCTCCAGACCTGCCATTTGCTGCACCACTTGGGAAACCATTTTATTCCAGCACATGACAATCCTATCTGGCTTCAAAGAACAGCAGGAGGTTGGCATCCTCCATAAAGCCAAACAAGCTGGAAAACTTCTTTATCATCCAGGTCCTCCACCACTGAGGCACAATGGGAACGGACTCACCAGGGTATAACTTCCCCACAAACCCAGCTGGTTACTTTAATACGGTACCGTATGGACTTTTTCAGTCACTCATCTTTTTAATTTTTTCTCAGTTTTTTATACAATATGTTTTTTATGATATACATTTTTATCCTATGCTATAAATGCATCTTATCTTAAGTAAATATATGCACTTTGTTTGAATAAATCCTATTACATTATATGAAGGTTACTTGCACAGTTCTTTTTAATTTATAAAGAAATTTACTATAGTAAGTATTTAAGCGCAGTCGCACCATATCTTTTTTTCATTTAATTTTGGGGAGTGACACCCCCTATTCCTTTGTACTGCAGCTGTCTGCAACCCAGCCCTACGACCTTTGCCCCTACCTGATTCACTTGATATCAGTTCTCTTCTACCTTCTCATCTTTTCTGCTACCTCACCTTCTAGCTCTTTGGGCTAGTGGCACTTTACCCCATGCATCAGAGGCATGGCAAGCTGTTCTAATTGCCTTGCCAAAACTGCTTCCTATTAGATGCAGATCTGTGAGTTGTGATTGGCTCATGCATGGTGCCAAATTCTAAAGCTCACCACTGGCTGACAATTTGGCTAAATTTGACTCCATGCTTTCACTGCACTGACTGTCACAAGCACAAGTCTAGGGCTGGGTACCAGCATTTTTTCACAGCATCGTATGTCTGCCGCTGATACACTGGGATCAGGCACTTTATTCTAGCGCTGCCCCTCTGGGGACACATCTCCTCCACACCCTGCTTCTCTTTCAGAAAGGTGGATGGGCAGAGCAACTAAGTTCCACCTCCAAATACAAGTGATGGAACACAAGTACTCATAACCAGATGAAGGAGATACACAGGCAGTGGCGTGCGGTGGGGTGAGGCAGGTGAGGCACAGCCTTTCCTATGATACTAGGGTATATGCCAGAGTTTTGAATTTATAAAGTATGTCAAAAATATAAAGAATATTTTAAAAAAATCTTATTTTTATTATTCTAATCATTTTTATAGTCAAAACTCTGAAGTAAAAAGTCTATGGCAGGTGAGGCAGTGCCTCACCTGGCTATCTTTTCTGCACATCTCTTATCAAAACTCAGCAAATCTCCAACAGTGTATACTGCTGCACATGTGTATAATGCCGGCATGTACCCCATCGCTCATATATTGTGTTAATATCTGGCTCTAGTACTTGCCAGGGACTCTTGAGCCATTTACCTCACCACACGTCGCTGGACAAAGGGCACACTATACCCCGGGCCCCACTCTGTCAGTGGCCCCCTGATCGGAGCACAATGACATCATAAGCTAATTCTTATCCCAGTGAGTAAGAAGTACAGAGGCTTTTATGTGTATTTTAAGGTTGTTGTTGTTTAAGTTGTATTTGTTCCACTACAAAGAAAACTTTATAAAATAGTTGTGTCTTAATTAGGCAGAACTATACATAGAATCCAGACATTATTAAACTATTAATTTACATCTAAAATAATTCAGTGGTTTAAATTTAATATACACAATCCATACCTCCCAACATGACTCATTTCAGAAGGGTCAAAATCCTCCCTACAGGGCAATCCTCTTAAGTTATGATTGCAGTAACCAGTGTTGAAATTCCTTTATCATACATGATAGAGTTCAACACAGGTGACCCTAATCATATATTACGATGGTAGTCCATATAGAGAGAGAATTATATATATATATGTATATATATATATATTTATATATATATATATATATATATATATATATATATATATATATATATATACCTTCATATTTATATTAATAATAATGATAATAATTTTTATTGACTTCCCTGTCCAGTTTCTATTTCTGAAAACATAATAAAAATACTTCTAAAAAATCATAAATAATCACATGCCTGCATGTAGGCTAAAATCTATTAAAATAAGAAAAAAGAAAACCTGCCAAATATTGAATAAATAAAAAAGTTAACTGTCATATTTCCAAACTAGATACCGTTCTAGAAGTCAGAAAGACCACTGACCAGCTCAAACTAATGATAAAAATATCTGAGCATTACAAAAACAGTGTATGTCACATCAAATGATGAGTTATATAGTAATCCAAAATACTTTTTTTTATGGAAAACAAAAAAGAAAAAGTCAAACTTAATTGGTGCTATATTTTAAGGGACTTCTCTAAACTAGACCATTTGTAGTACATGTACTGTATACGATTAAACCTACGGTATGATATGGTACCAGCAAGTACATGGATAAGTGGAAAAATATATATGTATATGACGTTCTATTCTGATACCTCACCACACGATTTAATAGTGAGCAACATTCCTATTTTTCTTTTGCAGGTGTGTACATAACTTTATCTCTGAATGTCATACTAATACATGCCAGGCATTATCAAGGTGTCAGTGAGACATTTTATGTAATTGCAAGATAGTGTATCTATGGCAACAACAATAATAATTCTGACACTCATGTTTCAATAGTAACATAACATCCATTAAAAGAAATGAGCTGACGTGGTTTGAATACATTTTATATACATTATTTGCCTTTTTAATATCAAGGTTTTTAAGTAAAAATGCCATTTTCATTCCTCATCTGCACTTTACAGGTTCTTGTAAATAGGCCATGTTTTGTGAATTTATGCTTATTAGAACCTTTTATAGTTTAGAAATTGAGGAATTTCAGTGTGACTCGAAATCATTCTTAGATTCAAATAAAGTATTCTTATACAACTAAATTCTACTTATTATCAGTGGTGGATTTTACCTATGCACTGTAGGACTGTAGTCCCTGTCCCAAACCTCAGTAAAATCCGCCAGTGTCAGTGAGTCAGAGTCAGATGCTGTCGCGGTGAGACTGCACTGGCTTCACTGTTACTGGCATTGACTTTCTATTGGAAGTCTTGCCTGCCAGTCACCCACCCACATGACAGGAAGACCTATTGGGATATGTTTCCTCCCCCTGGGACTGTCAGACTGGGCTTTGATAAGCCGCTCTCTGCCTTAGCTAAGTTCTATGGGCTGTAGCTGATGCAGCCCATAGAAGACAGGGTTTTTGTGCATATGCAGTACCCACACCGCTAGTGTGCATGCACTAGGCCCAGCGCTTGTCAACCCCACTGTATAGTGTGTCCCCCTCCTACACTGCTGCTTATTATTATATTAGAGTAGACTCTATAGTAGAGTAGTATTATATTAGCAGTAGACTGAGTGCATTTGGTAAATTATTAGGAATGACATATGCCAAATGCTAACCTCATTGCCATTGTAGGGGCAGCAGGCAAAGAGTGACAATTATTATTTATATAATTTTTTTATAATAAATCAATATTACAGTATGTATTTAACATTTGTTATAAATATACTTTACATCTGTACATGTGCATACATAAAGGGGGGTATTTTGGTTCATTGTTTCTGCACTGTAGATGCACGGTGTGTGCGGCCACGGCAAACAGGGTGTCCGCTGGGCGCACGCACCAAAGTGTGCGGGCGGGGAGCGTGGGCCGTCCATTTGTATATGGGAACGCCCAGCATTTCACGCCCTTGTGAATGGGTGGCGACCAGGCCACCATTTGCAAGGCGTGGGTTTTTTGGACTCGCAAGGCTGTGAATTAGCAGCCTTGCAAATCAAACAGAATAACCCCCAATGTCATAATTTGTCATAGAAAATAAACCTAACATTATAGTAGTAATCCAAAGTAATATAAATAGCCAGGTAAAAAACTTGTATTTCCATACATCTCAGCTCTGGCCATAAACCTGGAAACTGTCAGGGTAAGCTTAGCACAAATATAGAACACCAGTGCTAAAGTAATAAGTATTAAAGTTGTTAATATCAACACAAGATAAATATCACAAGATAAATAAGTAAAATGCCATCATAAGTCACTGTAATTAAATAATTGATTATGTATTCTGCCACAAATTGCTTACATGCTTGAAATATAAAGCAATCTTAAATGTGAAATATAGGATTAGGATTAGTTGTTGCTGTGATTGCTACTTAGCTTGCAAGATGAAGGCCATAACAATATATATTCATACAGTTTAGAAAATGACTACTTGTAAATTAATAAATAAATAAATAAAGTGAATTAAACACTTATATAATGTGCCCTTGGCTACTGTAGAACAGTGGCGTAACAATAGTCCCGCAGACCCCGCAGCGGCGGGGAGGCGCTAAGTAAAGTGTGGGCGCCGGGGGTCTGCGGGGCTATCGTTCCGCTGCTGCCTGCCTTGCTGCCTGCCTGTTCCGCTGCTGCCCCCAAGAAAATTTAAGCCCCCTGCCTTACATGCTGCCGCTTGCTGATACTGTCTCTGTAACCGGGACACGCATATCTACTCTGCTGTCCTGGTGCTCCTCCTCGCTCGGCTCCTGAGTCCTGCTATTATAAAAAATCTCCCACACAAAATGTCTGCCCCCTTATAGCTGACCGTTTATTTGGATGCTAGAGGAGGCCGCGACCTCCTCTAGCCCCCTTACAGTAGACCAAAAAAATGGTTTGCTGTAAGGGGGCAGACATTTTGTGTGGGAGATTTTTTATAATAGCAGGACTCAGGAGCCGAGTGAGGTGGAGCGCCTGGACAGCAGAGTAGATATGCGTGTCCCAGTTACAGAGGCAGCGTCGGAAAGCGGCAGCGTGTAAGGCAGGGGGGGGTTAACTTTTCTTGAGGGGGGGGAGGGGGCACCAAAAATTCCCAGCGGGGGGTGTGTGTGTGTGTGTGTTATTTATACACACATATTCTGCATCGCTTTACAGAGAATATTTGAACATTCACATCAGTCCCTGCCCCAGTGGAGCTTACAATCTATATTCCCTACCACATGTACACGCACACAGACATTCTAGGGTTAATTTGTTGGGAGCCAATTAACCTACCAGTATATTTTTGGATTTTAGGAGGAAACCGGAGTACCCGGAGTAAACCCACGCAAGTACGGGGAGAATATACAAACTCCACACAGTTAGGGCCATGGTGGGAATCAAACCCCAGAACTTTTTTTCTTTCAGTTGAAATAAAGCAAAAAGAAAGTAAATGTGTTTTATCATTCTCATCATGATGGCGTATCACTGCTCCTATCCTCCACTCTGACAAAAGTCTTTTAGCGCAGTAATATTGGATTATTAACTAAGTATTTGAAGTGCAGTGTTTGCTAATTCTGAACATATTTATTTGCTCTATAGCTCTATAAATGTCATCATATTTAAAGTGGTTGTGCGTGGTATTCCGCTTGGGTCATAATACTTATATTTTGTGTGACATTTTGAAAAGCAGCCAGAAGAAATTGTTGGTTATGTCTCTCATATAGTTCATGGCAATATCTCTTATGGCATAATTACAAATGATGCCTTCGGATTTGATCCCCATGTTATTTAAAAGCTTTTTAATTTTATCTGTGACAACCCATATTTTAGTTGTTTTATTATACATTATTGTTCTATTGTCATGATATTCCAGTTTTAATATAAAAGGCAGATGCCTGGAGCTTATTTGATTACAGATACATGTTTTATCTCAGACTTTAGAAACCAGGTAATGTAGAAATATTTTTGCAAACACTAAACTATGTTGATTGAAGCATAAAACAGTGAACATTATTTTATATGGCTCTTGTACTGTCTCTAATAGGAAGAATGGATTTTACACCATCATCATGCATTCCCAAAGCATTTAAACAAAGTCATTATGAGTTATGTTGTCATTGAAAAGATGATTTAATACCTTATCTGGGTATTTTACATATATTTGGCACATGTAAATTAGTCTCACTTAGGTACATGCATTACTTAATACCCCTTTCATACTGCTGCTCATAAACGGTAAATTGCATTTTTTTTTTTAGCCTTTTAAAACATATAGAGCTACAGTGTGAAAGCTCCAGGGTGCTTTAACCGTTTAAGAAATACCGGTATTTGTTAAACGATTAAAAAGCAGTGTCCTACCCATTTCAGAGCTGTTTTTTTGGCAGTGTGAACTGCTCTATTTCTATGGCTTGAAACGTGTTCCTTGGGGGTTAAGGGTGTGGTATAGCACACCGACAGTCGGGATTCCGACAGTCATTAGTCCGACATCGGAATCCCAACTGCACAGCGGGGGGAGCGCAATGAAGCCCCTTGCACACCTATTTTATTCTCCCTCTACATGGACCCCCACGAGGGAGCAGTCGGGATGCTGACTGTCGGAGAGACGTCCGGCACTCGGGAGTTAAACGGGTTGAATGTGTGAATGGTATTAAATGCTATTTTAAACGGTTTTCACCTGCAATGTGAAAGGGGTTTAGTGGCTCAGACCCGTTTTAAATACTGTTTTGAAATACCGGGTCTTAAACTTTTAGGCAATATAAAAGCAGCTCTTTAAAAAAGTCAGTCCACACAGTCTCAAGCGCTCTCCCCCTGCAGCTGCTGAATCCCAGGTGAAAATATTCAATCAATGATTATTTCAATGGACAATCTCTATGCAGAAACAGGGATTATCTGCAGCGCTGGGTTAATGTGCAATTCTTTATATGGGGTTCGCAGGTTTTCAAAATTAACAGATTGTTCCAGAAGTTTTTTCTTCTTTTACTTAAAAAAACTTTTATTTATGAAGCCAATATAAATGCAAAAAAAACTTTTGCCAAAGATATAAGTAAAAAACTTTTCCCAAAGATATGAATAAAAAATTGCAAAAAATACAAAATATAAAACACAGTATACAGTCTCGTTCCTTGCAGAAAAAAAGTTTTAAAATAGGCTCACCGGACCTCTCGGGGGCAGAATCTCCTACCACTTAGATGTTTCTCAGTGGGATTTCTTTAGCAGGATGAAATGCTGCTCCTTCACTGGTACTCTTCCCTTCAGGCACCACACTGCCACTGTGGTGACCCTTCGGGTTTTCCATGTGTTTGGATAAAGTATTCCCTCGTGTGTAGGAGATAGGGACAGGTAATCCTTAGAGCAAAAAGAACACACAGCCTGCGTTCCACTCACCAGCCAGCACCTGCCTGCGCTCGCAGTCTGGCAGGGTCACCGGGACGCTGATCTTTAAATGTATGCTGTAGGGCTCCGATGTTATCTGGATACCTCTCCCAGGCTTCACTTGAATGTATGTGAGCCTCTCGGGGTGCGATTGTATATACCCCGGTACTGCTCCCTTGTGTCTGGCGGCTTTTTACTTTTCTGTGAGCTCCAATCTCCAGCTGCTCATCTGCGAGCGCAGGCAGGTGCTGGCTGGTGAGTGGAACGCAGGCTGTGTGTTCTTTTTGCTCTAAGGATTACCTGTCCCTATCTCCTACACACGAGGGAATACTTTATCCAAACACAGGGAAAACCTGAAGGGTCACCACAGTGGCAGTGTGGTGCCTGAGTACCAGTGAAGGAGCAGCATTTCATCCTGCTAAAGAAATCCCACTGAGAAACATCTAAGTGGTAGGAGATTCTGCCCCCGAGAGGTCCGGTGAGCCTATTTTAAAACTTTTTTTCTGCAAGGAACGAGACTGTATACTGTGTTTTATATTTTGTATTTTTTGCAATTTTTTATTCATATCTTTGGGGAAAGTTTTTTACTTATATCTTTGGCAAAAGTTTTTTTGGCATATATATTGGCTTCATAAATAAAAGTTTTTTTAAGTAAAAGAAGAAAAAACTTCTGGAACAATCTGTTAATTTTGAAAACCTGCGAACCCCATATAAAGAATTGCACATTAACCCAGCGCTGCAGATAATCCCTGTTTCTGCATAGAGAATATAAAAGCAGCATCAGATAGAACAGACTGCATTTGAATTATTTTGTATTACATAGGACACTGTACATTGCAATACGGCACATGTGTATGTCCAGTGCCGGACTGAAACCGGTAGAAGCCCCTACACAGTCAAATTCTTAGTGCCCCCTCACAAATGATCTCCTAATATGTTTTTCATTTTACCAACAACATGCCCACAATCTGGAAACTAATGCAAATCTTATGTCTATGCATTATGTACTTTAAGTTTCTAATACATACATTAATAAATATTTTGTTACTATAGTCTTTTATGTAAAGTTTTCCCTTCTTTGAGTTAATTCATTTTTTCTATCTTTTTTAAGCCTTTGTGGGGCCCGGGTCACTTAAAACAGGGGGGCCCTCCACCTATTGTCACTACTGTCTGTCCGACTGTTCCCACAGTATGTGTACCTCCTCATCTCGCATCTTTATCAGGCAGCATCAGCAGTGCAGGTCTTATATGTACTCCTAGAGCAGGACAGCAAAGTGGGTCACAGATGAACCACATACTGTATCACATGGGAATGTGGTCAGCATCCCGGCAGTAAGGATTCTGGCATTCAATATACCATCACTGGCATTCCAACTGCCCTTAGAACACTGATGGTGGAACATCGAAAAGGATCAGGATGCCGATGCTGGAATACCGATAGCTGGCATCCCAATCAGTAAATATGTGGGCATGCAGCAAGGGAAGGCAGGCTGAGGTTTAGGAGCTAGTGGGAGACTTATGGTGTGTACACACAGTGAGATTACCTTGCTATTCGATTTAAGATTCGATTGCTATGCAATCTTTGCTAACTCTGTACTATTTACGTACAACTCATGCAATCTACATTCGATTTGCAATATATAGTCTTTGCTGCCCTGTCTATCTGGGGTTCCATTTGTGCTGTCCTGGGAGTGCGCATCATAAGGCGTGGCTAGCAGGAAAAAAATGATCTTACACCCCACTTTTCAACTTGCTTGACTAGAAATTGGTCATGGCGGTAATCAGTGCAAAGGGAGTCCGCTGAAAACAAGCTATGGTCTCCACTATCTTGCTTCTGCTCAGATGACCAGTGGTGGCCTTTCAGGATCCTGCTTACTTTATAAGGAGTTCCCCCACAATGCCCAGATGCTAGTGCTGGAGTAGCCAACTCCTGTCCTCGAGAGCTACCAACAGTGCATGTTTTCCTTATCTCCTCACAGAATCACAAGTGAAGTAATTAGCTCCACCTGTGGATCATTGAAATTTTATCAGTGACAAATGATTACACCTTTGCAGCAGCCAGGTTGTCTGGAAAAAGTGAACTGTTGGTAGCTCTCGAGGACTGGAGTTGGCTACCACTGTGCTAGTGCAACACTTTTCACAGCCAGTCTGTACTAAGGGATAAATATATGAGGCTTGAAAAAGTATTTTCAATACAATATTTGTGCTGCAGTGTCCACATCTGATATCATCTATACATATGTCTAGTGTTCATTTGTGTGTCTCCAAAACACTGCCATCTGTTGGCAGCGAGTGAAACTACATCTCTTTCTCTCTGCACAAACACAGAGGCAAGGTAGCATTTGCTTCAAGCGAGCGTAGTAGTAAATACTAAGCACCTAACTGTAATTCTTCAAATGCAGTCTGTAAAATATAAGGTAGAAGCTGATTGATGGAACTTTTATCTATTTTCCTACTTTGAGAAATGACTCCTTTATCGTAGTTTGTGTATTTCACCTCTTTGAGATATTACAGTTAGTTGTACTGTTGTTTCCCACTTCACCTATATCCCCTATATACTACATGTACTTCACAGGTATTTGAAATGGCCACATAGTGAGTTATTGCCTTCAACACTTGCAACATGTAAAATACTTAGGGTAAATGTACTAAAGCTTCTACAAACAGGGCCGGCGCCACCACTAGGCAAACCTAGGCATTTGCCTAGGGCGCCGGCCACTGGAGGGCGGAAAATGCCGCCCGGGTACCTGTCCTACCGGCGCTGTCTATTTCAATCTGGCGGCGGAGGCAGCGGGGGTCCCTGCAGTCTATTAAAAATCACGAGCGCTATCCGCCGGGCTATGCGGAAGCGCTTCTAGTGTGAAAACTCTGGCAGCACGGCGCACGCTGATCTCAGCCAATCAGCGTGCTGCCAGTGTTTTCACACTAGAAGCGCTTCCGCATAGCCCGGCGGATAGCGCTCGTGATTTTTAATAGACTGCAGGGACCCCCGCTGCCTCCGCCGCCAGATTGAAATAGACAGCGCCGGTAGGACAGGTACCACCCCACACACCCACACCCACACCCCCCCCCCCCCCCCCCGGCACCGGGGTGCCCCCAGCCCGACTCGCCTGGGGCGCTCCGGTGCCTTGCACCGGCCCTGTCTACAAAGGAAGAGGTGATGTTGCCCATAACAACCAATCATATTCTGTCTATCATTTTGTAGGATAAAATAGAGAAATGATAGACAGATTCTGATTGATTTCTTTGGGTAACATCACTGTGAAAATTTTGCAGCTTTGTGGGTCAACCAGAATCACTCCCAGAGTTCAGGGACGTTCATAAACTAGGTGTGTGATTTAGCGCGTAGGGCTAAGGGGCAGATTTATTAAGCTTGGAGAAGAGATAAATTGGAGATAAAGCAGAGAAAAGGTAAAAGGAGTTAAAGCACCAGCCAATCAACTCCCAACTGTCTTTTTCAAACACAGCTGATTGGCTGGTGCTTTATCTCCTTTTACCTTTTCTCCACTTTATCTCCAGTTTATCTCTTCTCCAAGCTTAATAAATCTGCCCCTAAGAGTCTCATAGCTTCAGCAGTTCCTATGCTTAGCGGCAATACGCTGGCTGGTCCACAAGGTTCTTTCATATAGAAAATATTATTATAGGCAAAAAGATCTGAAAAGGATTACTGAATGAAAGTAAGATGAATACGTTATTTTATGAATAGCATGAATAGCTCGCAGGTTACCGCCTGGAAATCAATGGCCAGAAAGGAAAAGGAAAGATGTATAGTATAATCCCTGTAACAGGTGGCCAGGCTAATGTAATGATTGTAAACGTAATCTCCACTTATCTGGATTTACTTGCTATCATACACGATCTGTCTTACTGATGGGATTGCAAAGACATATTCCTTACTATGCTCTACAAAGAAAGCTATCTGAATGCGTCCCCCGGTTTACCAGTATCAACTTCACCAGCCAATATCAAATAATATCTCTAAAGCCCCATTCACACTAGAGGATATAATAAAATATATTGCTCAGAAACGGCTTCCTGCACAATTTCTTTTACTGTTATGCTTTTGTGTGAGCACTCAATATCGTTAACAATGCGCAACCCTGTCTGCTGAACATGCCAATTGACCCGCATGCCAAGTGACGTCACTGAACGATATAGTTTACTAATATAATGCAGTGTGTACACTCAATATCGGTGAACTTTAGCCGATAATGTCATCTATATCGTTTGCGGACAGCATCGGGTATTGTGTATGGGTCTTTACTTGCAGGACATTACAGGAATTGCAAGACCACACCACTTCCATTACTTAGTTCTAGAACTTTTTCAAGTATTTGTGTATTAAGTTTAATGTATGTGATACTGTATGTAATATTATGAAATACGAGGTTATGGCAATTTTCATTTAAGTACATGCAATAAAGAAATATCTGCACTGAGTGTTATTATTCTTATTATTATTTCTAACTGCTGCATATTTCCCTATGCTTAATAATAATAGTAATAATAATAATAATAATAATAATAATAATTGTATTTATGTAGCCATCTACAGGTAGTGAGAAAATGATACGCAGTTTTACGTTTTCAAAAACAGTACAGGAGCTGAGCATGAGGAGTAATAGCAAGCTCTTGCAGGTCCATTGGAACCATACATTTTTTTTATTGTACACCAGGCAAGGCAGCCTTGTTGGATGCACACATTGGTTACAATGTTAAAATATGCAATACAAGGCAGTAAGTCGTAAAAAGGCTTGAAAAGTACCTGCAAAGGCAGCCATCTTGGGTGCACTGCATAGGTTACAGTGTGCAAGGCAAGGAATTCATGGAAGTGTGGAAAGCCATGGGAGATTGCATAGAAAGTAAAAGAGCAGATAATATGGAGACCATGGGGGGCAATTCATACCTGCTTGGTGCTGTCGGAATTTGCTCCCCCACCCCCCCGAATGCCTTCCCCCCAGTCTTTCCGCCCATAAAATGCTGGATCCCGGTAGCCACCTCCTGCCTGCCCATCAGTGAGCAAATGCCCCCGCGAGTGTGAACTCAGCCATGTCCATACCTGCTTGAGGCAGGCGGCTGACAACACATGACATCAGCATCCGCTCCCATTTCATTGGAATGCGGCCATCTTTGAATGATTTTTCCTCCATGCGGCCGCATGCGAGCGGATGTGTAAGTGTACACATCCGCTCGCATGCTAGTGCGGGAATTCGATCGGATAAGTGGGCAGGTGCAAATCAGGCACAACGTGCAGCAGTAGGATGAGACACACATTTGATTAGTGATAGAACGGGAAGTACAGGGAGGATAAGTCTGCACACCCAAATTAAAGGTCTTTTATTTTGTAGACCTACTCTCCGCTAATTTTTAAATAGTGAGCGGGGGTGCTATTCAGGGCAACTCTTTTAGTCACAAGGAAAAAGAAGCAAGAAGAATTGCAAGAAGTATTTGCACAAGTTGAATGCACACTTTTTTGATAATGGTTACTTAATAAATAATTTCTTGTGTATAAAATGTAACTTTTTAATAAGCTGCATTATTAAAAAAAACTTTTATGATATTTCTTTAATATGACAAAAAAGGGGAATACGTTTTGTTAGGTGAAATAAGAGGTTAAAATGACATATAACAGATCACAAATACAGTGCTCATACAAAGAATGAAAAAATATAGTGAGAACACTATTAAAATATCAGAGCTTGTCTCCTTGCTACAATGTATTCACTGATCTTTATAGAGTTCAATGGGTTTGTATGTTTTAACTGTTGCCATTTATTGGCACTTAGCCCAGTCTGATCTCTCTTAATATATTTCTGAGAGACTGTGTGACAAGTTATTATTTTTATGAATTATTTTGTTGCAACTTATTGGCATTCAGCCCAGTTTGAATTATATAAGGAGAAGTGTGTGGTGAGTTTTCAAAACTATCTCAAGATTTGAATTTAATTTATTTTGGAGAGATCAGTATGCAGGTATTGTTTGGATGTTATTCATCAATTCAAGCATGGCACTGGTAAGAATTTAATTTTCACTCATAATGCATACATGCATACACCTTATATTTATTAAGCATTTATTATAGATATTGTGTACATTAGTGTGTTCTTAGGTCACTTTTGTTCACGTTTATCCTCCTTTTACTTTATCACTTTTGTCACAGTGATTTTATTTATATCCAATTGTCATGCTACAGTTTATCTTATGATATATGCATGTATGGGGAATCCTCTGCCTGGACCGACAGTAGGTACCCCTATTATGCTTTTTGATTTTGGAATTTGCAGTAATGACAAAATCTGGGTCTAAATTTTTTTTTTATATCTTACCTCCCATGAGTCATGCTTGATATTTATTTTTAAATATTTATGGGAGGTCCCCACATTGCATTGATATGGCCCTTTAATAATATATCCCAGTACATGGATCCTCTGCCTGCATTGGTAGTAGGAACTCCACTGTAATGTCCTGGTAACGGGCCTGCAACTATGGTTACCCTGAAAGTAGATGGTCACCTCCTATTGGGGTGACAGGTACTGATCAAAGGAGTGGCTTCAGGACAAATCTGTGAATGTCTTTGACTGGCTCAGCCAGAGCCCAGACTTGAGTCTGATAGAACATAAAGAAGGGTTTTTTTGTGGGTGGGTGGGTGGGTGGGGGGGGGGGGGAATCTGCACTAATAATCTATTGTTGATTTTATTTATGGAAAGATGGGGTCATAACTGACTATTATTACAGAGGAATCCTCTGTTTTCATCACTATACACTACTGACCACTGGGTCCTGGGTAACTGTGCAGAGTTTGTATATTCTCCCCGTGTTTGCGTGAGTTTACTCCGGTTTCCTCCCACAAGCCAAAAATATACTGGTAGGTCAATTGGCTTCCTGAAAAATTATCCCTAGAATATCTGTGTGTGCGTGTATATGTGGTAGGGAATATAGATGGTAAGCTCCACTGGGGCAGGGACTGATGTGAAGTTCAACTATACTCTGTAAAGCGCTGCGGAATATGTATGCGCTATATAAGAAACTGTTAATAAATAAATAATTATGCCTTATAAAAATTGACCATCATATCTCCTCATTATCGATATCCCATATCAAAAATTCAAAAATACATACTTTTAAAATGGAATTGTCCCTCCAAAATAGCCTTTTTAGAGTGAAAGCAAGTTATAATGACACATCTGTGTATACATATTATTACATGAAGGTTACAGAGAATATCCAGAAACATTAAATATAAAAAGATTTTTTTGTATTTTAATGTTTGTGTAGTGCATGCATGTGTGCATAGCCTGCTTTTAAATAGTTATGTTGAAATTTATACTAAGCAACGGCATCTGGGTGTCTTTGTCTAAGCTTGTTTTTGCCATGGCTGAGTAGCGGTGGCTGTATAAGGTACAGTACCAATAACATGGAGCTTCTTCTGGTTTAGCTAACATCACAATGTGATTATGCAACACTGTCAATATTGGAAACAAACAGCACATTTCTATTTACTATAAAGTATAAAGGGTCATGAATATGAATTTAAATATGAAGACTGAATAACATTTTATATTAATAAATTAATGTATAAACATATTACAAATGTATTATATATTACGATATAATGTATAAACATATTACACTATAAAATACACCACTGACAAGTCAGTTTTATAATGACGATATTAGTTTACTCGCTGTATGGGATTACTCAGGAGCAGATGTTAATATGTATAATCACACTTTGACAAAGATTTGTATAAAACCAAGATCCTAAGCATGGCTGGCTATGCAGTGTACATTCGCTGCTTAGCGAGTGGGGTAACGCAGCCAACCATCCAAACAAACACCTTCCCCTGGTGCTGAGAGAATATATACGCTCCACTATGCGTATGGATGTGTAGGCTCCCACATTCATTCGCATGTGAGCGTACAGCCACAAAATCATTCAATGGCCATTGAATGATTTTCTAGGCATTCGCAAATAAAAGACAGTCTGGAATGTCTTTTATTTGCCTCGGAAATGTCAGAAAATGAGGCAGGTGTTGACATCCTGTGACGTCAGGCACATGCCCCGTGAAGGCTTTGACCTGCCTGCCTTCCCCTTGGGGATGCCCAGCATTTTTCTGGGCGCACCCACCATTTTTGTGGACATGCCAAAGAAACGTTGGCCATCCCCATGCACCAGCCCCCTGTGCAAATGCCTCAGCAACTGTGATAGTAGCTCAAGGCGTTTGCACAGCGGGTCTGCACATGCGTATTTTTGTCCATTTGCATGTGCAGAGCCACAACATCGGTCCCCAGACCGAATTTGCGAAGGTGCAAGCCAATCTGAATCAGGCCTTAACCCTTTCAGTGGCAATCCCAAGAATTTTCCGGGCTGTGCCTCAGTGCCCAGTCTGGCGAGCCTGGAAAACTCTCTCACTGTTTACAGCCGGCTTATGACAACCCAGCTGCCGGGCTCAGGGACGAGGTACCGGGGTGCAGGTCCGGGCAGCGGCTGATTGACAGTTCAGTGGCGCTACCCGGACCCTGGGAGACAGTGGTGTTTTTTTTTTTAAGGGAGCGCTCCCCATAAAAAACTCACCCAGTGCGGAGCGCTCCCATAAAAAAGACCCACCACTAAAGGGCAGGGCCGGTGCAAGGCACCGGAGCGCCCCAGGCGAGTCGGGTTGGGGGCGCCCCGGTGCCCGGGGGTGGTACCTGTATTGCCCGTCCCTGCAGTGCTGGTCTGCGGCGCTGTCACTCTGTGATATAGCTGCTGCTTTCGGCGGCGGCGGCGGGATCATCATCCCTGGAGTGTCCATGCGGCGCTGTCCTGTGCAGTGTGCAAAGCTGCTGCTGGCGGCGGCGGGATCCATGGAGTGTCCGTGCGGCGCTGTCCTATGTAAAGCTGCTGCTGGCGGCGGCGGGATCCCTGGAGTGTCCGTGCCGCAGGGGTACCTGCGGCGCTGTCCTGTGTATAAAGCTGCCGCAGCTTTATACACAGGACAGCGCCGCAGGTACCCCTGCGGCACGGACACCCCGGCCAGCTATATGCACATGGGGGTCAGGTGAGGGGCGAACTGCCGCCCTCCAGGTGCCGGCGCCCTAGGCAAATGCCTAGAGCTGCCTAGTGGTGGCGCCGGCCCTGCTAAAGGGGTTAAATACATAAGTGGTTCTGGGTGATTGACAATTTATTGCAAACTGAAATTTTTAATAACAGCAGCTGAGACAGGTTCACTACGAAACTTGCCGGAGATTGCGGTCAATGCAGTGACTGGTGTAAATTCAGTGGTACTTTTTACTTAGCACGGCGGCCATCGCGGGCATTGAATGCACTAAAAAATCGGGTGCGACGCGACCGACGCGATGCCCGCGATTTCCCATAGGGAACAATGTTAAATGTCTCAATTGACCCGATTTTACTGTTCAATGCCTCAATTGACCCGATTTTTCCATAGGAAACAATGTTAAATGGCCCACAGAGGCCAAATAGGCACCCTGAAATGATGTTAACGCCACCCCACGATCAACGTCAACCCGAAGCGTGGCGAGCGCAGCGAGCCCGCGAGGGGCGTCGGTACGCGTCCTACGACCTTTTCATACCCCCACTATCCACGTCGGCGTGGAGTTGAGAATAGAATAGTGTGGCGAGCGCAGCGAGCCACCGAGCCCGAAGCGTGGCGAGCGGACGCGGATACCTGTGAAGCCCGCGAAGGGATGCGTTTACCTGTGAAGGTATCCGCGTCCCCTTGCGGGGCTCGCTGTGCTCGCCACGCTTCGGGCTCGGTGGCTCGCTGCGCTCGCCACACTATTCTATTCTCAACTGCACGCCGACATGGATAGTGGGGGTATGAAAAGGTCGTAGGACGCGTACCGCCGCCCCTCGCAGGCTCGCTGCGCTCGCCACACTTCGGGTTGACGTTGATCGTGGGGTGGCGTTAACAATTGTGGGGGCCATTTCACACTTGAAGGTGGCTATTTGGCCTCTGTGGGCCATTTAACATTGTTTCCTATGGAAAAATCGGGTCAATTGAGGCATTGAACATGAAAATCGGGTCAATTGAGACATTTAACATTGTTCCCTATGGGAAATCGCGGGCATTGCGTCGGTCGCGTCGCACCCGATATTTTTACCTGCGATGCCCACGATCAAAATCGTGGGCGCCGTGCTAGGTAAAGAGTAACAATTCAGTTTACTATAACACACTGCAGCGCTTACCAGTTATTGGTGCTTGTGGTCACCTCCAGTGACCACTGAGGACGGCCCATTATAATTGACTTGCAGGCTTAAATTTAGCAAGCCATAGAACCACAGCCTAAATTAAATATATATTAATATTGCGGGATACGGTCAATTGGTCAAAAGGTCAACATGGGGTTTCTTGACCCGAATGTCGACACGCTATTTTATTCTCTCACCACGCCCTAGTGCAGTGTTTTTCAACCACTGTGCCGTGGCACACTAGTGTGCCTTGAGCTGTTCTCAAGTGTGCCCGCAGATCTAGAGATGCCCAAACCAGCTTACAGCCACCACCAGTTCAAGTGTTATTTACTGGTCTCTTCTTTTCATTTAAAGGGCCAATGTATTTTATTTCGACCTTGACCCATGTCGACCTTTCAGCATGTCGACCTAGCAATGAAACCCCAATACTGTAAATTTGTTTCTATGAATTTAGGGACTTATTCAGAGTTGTACGGATTTCTAATGAGAGTGAGACATAGCATGGGCTTTGCAGATCCAATCAACTGCACACAAACATGCAGCGACAGTCACAGATCCTTTAATTCTCTTTACTGTAACACAAGTTCCTATTGTAGTGCAATTTAGCATTACTTAAAAATCTATTTAAATACTACAGTTTCAAGATGTTGCTTAGAAGACATATTTTGAAACTTTGTATTATTATTATGTGGTTAAGACAATTGCATGCCTCAGTTTTTCATAGCAATATATCTCAGGTAGGCGACGAGACTGAACAGTGTACCACTCGTTTGGTGACCTTCATGCTCTATTGCTAATTACGTACAATTATTCCGAAGTAGGCACTCACATAGTCAGATGGTCATAAATGAAAGGCAAGTGGTTTTACTTTATAAGTAATTGGAATTCATAGTGATAGTGCATTATCTTTTATTCTGACCTGACTACCTTCAAAGTGGTTGTGTAAAAGAGCATACAGTACTGTACATCCATGTTTTTGGATATTACTTTAAGAAATAAATGTTTGCAAATAAACAGTAGGACCTGATTCAAAGATGGACACAGCCAGCACCACCGCAGCAGCTATGCACAAATATGCAAAAGTCGCTGGAGGCACCTGCGCTATTGCCGGGGCAGTGCCAGGTCAGCAGGAATAGCGCAGATGTGTGGAACCTCCCCTCTCTGTGCTTCTCTCCTTCCTTGCCTTCTTTCTAAGGGCAGACAGCCATGCTCATTCAGCATCAGCCTTTTGCTAAATGACCAGGTGCCTGCTGCAGGGTGTAGGGGTGCAGCTTCTACATTGCCTAGTCCCTTGTGGCCCAGCTTTCATTTCCCTTTAAATTGCTTCTCTTTCTTCACTCAAGTCCCAGCATGGGCACCATACATACAGGGGGTTATTCTGGTATACGCACCCTTGCGAGTCAACCAGAACCCGACCTGCGAATGGTGGTACGTCCGCCCCCCCCCCCCCCCTCGCAGCGTGTGTTCACACTCTGGGCCTGTGAATGGATGTTTAACATAAACAAACATCCATTCGCAGCCTGTGGGTGAACACCCACATCATTCAATGATCCACATTGAATGATGTGGAATGTGCACGCATATCTAAGTGGTCACTTAGATTTGCGGGCATCCTCGGGGAGGGGGGAGTGGGTGGGCAGCTGACATCCGTTAACGTCAGATGCCAGCCTCCGACACTGACATCACAGGAATGCCCAGTGTCTACATGGGAATGCTCACGAAACACTGGGTGTTCCCATGGGTGCAACTATTCGCCGCCTCCCCACACCCCTCGGTCACAGCCTTGGGTGCGTGCACACAGCGAACAGGCTGTTCGCCGTGGCCATACGCACCCGTTGTATGTACATGCGCAGAAATGAGGCAGCGCATACGCCAAACATCGGTCCCCATGATAATGAACAGTGGCTGTGAATGGACCAGAATAAGGTCCACTATACATGGAAACAATATGTTTTTAAAGAAGAAAATATACCTCAAAAGGTGCATGCATTATCACTTGTCTAAACCACAAGATGCATGATGGAGACTTCATTGATTTATCTATTCCCCTGTTACTATGTATACATCAGCCATCTTCACTGGTTCCAAAACTATTTTGAATCATAGCACCCCGTATCAGAATTTTTTCACGGCACCCCTAGAGCAATCGTTTCCTATTGATAGAATCAGAAAAATTATAATATTTAGTCAATTGTGTTTATAGCAATTCTTAATGTCAGTTATGTGGCGAAGGACAGAATTAAAGATTAAAATATTAGTTAAAAATTTTCCAACCAAAATTTATTGTGGAAAGAACACACAAGTTCAGTAAATTAACAATTTAGTTCATTAGTAAAACATAGTCAGCATAACGGACGGTCATCAGTGACACTTTTGACGATGTCACCGTCAATAATCTATGGCACATAAATTATCTGTGGTGAACCTCGATGGCACGCGCCACTCTATGACCACTGCTTGCATGTTCTGGCTGGACGACTGACCTATAAAAAATGGTGGTAGTGCTTAATAGGCCACCGTGTGCTGGACTAAACTCCATACCTGGATGAAAAAAAATATTTGCCCACATTCATGGCAGAAGATTACTGGCTCTCTGTCATTGATGGCAAAACCATTAGGCATCATAAGTTAGCCATCAATGTTTGACAACTATTGATCCCTAGTCAACAGATCTTATCTAAGATTGTATGCAATAATGCCAGCATGTTCATCCACTGGCTGATTCACCATACAATGGGAAATTATGAGTTTTGCATAAACTATTAATAAGTAATTATCAAAAATTGCCCCCTTCTGTCTGGCTGATGTTCAGATTTGGCAGATCCTACCATGACCTTACTACTAGCAGGAGCAAATAGTGCAGTGACCTGAGCAAAGCATTCTATTGGGCATTCTGCATATTTTGCAATAAATAAAAGACCTTAGTGTATCATTTTGTTAATTTATTGTTTATTATCATTATAATCAATTTGGTTTTATGCCAACTGCATTTAACATAATAATAATAATGCAATATTGTATCCTTATCACAAAATAAACCTTATAAGCAGCTCTGCCTGTTTGAAAAGGGCGTTACACTTGTTAAACACCAAAAGGTTACTTTTGTTTTCTCACACACAGTTATTTAATTGTATGCCATGAAAGAATTGTTAGTTGATGATTGCCAATATTTCATGGCTATTCATTTTTCTACAAATGAATTGTACACCTACTGTAGGTACAGTACACATGTAGCCACTCTCTTCGTTTGCACCAGGGCGCCATATCTGTATATCGTGCATCCTATTGCCTAGAATGGGGCATGCGCGCATTTCATGCTACACATCAGAGGAAAAAAATGAAAGTTCTAAAACCGCAACCCTGATTTGTACACATGCTCACAGAACCATTTCTAGGTACAGGTGAGCAATGCAATCACCCCCAACCCCAGCTGCCTGCTTTTACACAGACCTCATTAAGAACCTTATTCAGTTAGCTCAGTAAGCTGAAAACATTGCAGCTTACCAAGCGCCTAAGAGGCTGCCTGCCATCCCCTGGCCGAATACACGCCCGGCCTCACCGAATCTCTTTGTAAACAGGCGAGGATGTGTGTACAAGGACACATCCCCTTGCATGAGTTGAGTCCCTCTGCAGCTCCTGTCTGCTCCTGGCTCTGCCCTGCCGCAACGCATGGTAAATGTGCAGGCGGTGGCGGCAGGGCCGTTGCAAGCCTCCACCCCCCCCAGGCAAATCCCCCACCCGCCTGCCCACCACCCAGGCGGGCGGGGGGTGCGGACGATACTGCAACATGGGGTGGGGTTGCGGGTGACACTGTGGCGTGCGCCCGCAACCCCCGTGTCCAGGGGGGGGGAGAGAGGGAAGCTATGCTATCTTTCTCACCTGCTCCCAGTCCCCGCGACACTTCCTGCTTTCTATGGTACGGGTACCTCTATGGTACCTCTCCTCCTCGGCGGCTCAGTACCTCCCTCCAGTGGCCGACGCCCTAGGCAAATACATAGACCTGCCTAGTGGTGGCGCCGGCCCTGGGTGGCAATTTTTTTTTAGGGAGACAGAGAGCAATCCCAGGATTGAAAAAAAATGCACTGGGGTTGGCCTCCCTAGATTTATACTAAATGGGCTGTGTGTCCACATACAAAGCTACCTCCTAGTGCTCAGCTTAATGGGCCTTATTCAGATCTGATTGCAAAGCTGCTTTTTTTAGCAAGTGGACAAAACCATGTGCACTGCGAGTGGGGCAAATGTAACATGTGCAACAAGAGTTACATTTGAGTAAAATGAATTGCAATTGCATTGTAAAAATAAAGCAGCCAGTATTTACCCTGCACAGAAACAAAATAACTCACCCAAATCTAACTCTCTCTGCACATGTTACATTTTCCACACCTGTAGCGCACATGGGGCTCATAAAGAGCTGTATTCTTTCCCGAAGCCTGCTCGTGGCGGGTGGCTAATGTCACAGGATGTAAGCCGCCCACTTTACATGTCTATTTTTATAGTTTCAACTGGCAGCCATTTTGTTTAGAAGTGACCTTGCATGAAAGTTACACAAACTGTCCCAAGTATGACACTACAACTCTAAAAACATGAATAAAAATATAATGAAATAAATAAAAATAGTTTCCTCCCTTTCATTCTGTAACAGCTCAGCAACAAGCCCAGTTCTACTATAAAGAGAGTACTGTAGCATTGGCCCTTCCTGTTTCCCCTAGGCCTCGGGTCCTATATGAGAATATAGTGCACACTGTTGTGGCAGTACAAGTGACAACAAGCACTGACATCCCATTATTATTCTTGCATGCAGGAGAATATAGTTCTTTGTAGCATACTACAATTGTACCCATCCCAAAAATGATAACTGATATCTCCATCATAATAAACATTTCATAGTCTCAGTAATACATATTATGGTAGGGCAACTGGTATTAAACTAGTAGTGTCCCCATTAACGGTAAGATAAATAGTAGTACTCTCTCAGTATTATGGTAACCAATGTGATGCCCCATTGGTAAGGGAAATAAATAGTAGTGCCACTCGTACAAATAACAGTCTTTGCTAATAGTTTCACTGTAATCAATTGTTTTTTTTTTTTTTTTTTTTAAATAGCCTCTGTGGGTGGAATGGTCTACTTGGGATGAGGGGTGGAATGGTCTACTTGGGATGAGGGGTGGAATGGTCTACTTGGGATGAGGGGTGGAATGGTCTACTTGGGATGAGGGGTGGAATGGTCAACTTGGGATGAGGGGTGGAATGGTCTACTTGGGATGAGGGGTGGAATGGTCTACTTGGGATGAGCACGTTACACAAATATGGGTTGTGCTCTGGTGATCCCGGCTATTTAATAGCCATGTGGTCAGATACTGTATAAACAGACACTTTTAATGCTTAATAAGACACAAATCGAATAAACTATACGATAATGCCCCTTACACATGGGGTGATCCATCCTCCGAGCTGAGCAACGGGCTTAAACAAGATCACTGAACACACAGCACTGGACACCCATGATGCTGTGTGCTAAGGGATTGAGCTGAGCAGGGATTTGCCTAATCTTTATAGGCTAAACCCTGCGATCTAGCAGGAAAACCAGGTCAAGCACTAGCTTTCCCTGCGGGCGATAGCGATGTGCGAGACCGTGCATTGCCATCGCTGCCAGGCATACACATGGAGCGATCAGTGCTACATTTCTAATCAGATCACTTACAAATAGGGCTAAAAATTGCCCCGTGTGTATTATCCTTAAGAATAATACTCTGTGCTCAGGAGTGCCAGTATGAGTGCAGTGCTTCTCGCCGCGAGACAATAATATCCAAAGTATTGTCAGAGCCTACTGTCAATCATAATTGACTACCTTCATGGAGCAGCCAGAAGGCTCACAAAAATCTTGTGGCCCTCCCAGGCCCCTGACAAAGTAGGTAAGTCCCCCCCCCCCTTCCCCCCATGCCCAAGCAACCCCTCCTCAACATCCCCCTAGTCGCCCATGCAGTGCTGGCAATTGTGCATAATTTCATGTAATTTTTAGCCCCACCCATTCCAACCCATGAATTGGGGTCGTTTGGCTGTTATAAGGGCAGGGCTTCTCCCGGAGAGGAGGCACAGAAAGTAGGTAAGGTTGCCTACTGTATGCTGATAAGTGTCAGCAGTATGTTATAGAGGTTTGTCCACACTCTGAATTGCTGAACTAGTAATTGGTTTAATAATTGGGTAGAACAACAGGGTGTGAGACAATACAGGGTTAATGCAGCACAACATTTTGTATAGTGCTGGGCGTTCTCGGGCAGTGACTAAACACACACATGGTGGTGACTGTTCCTCTTGTGGTTGTCTTACGGGTATGTCCAAGGGTGTTTCTGAAGTGTACTCATACACAGACACTCAATCATTCACATTGGAGGCCATAAAATCTGCACCTGCCATGGAGCTGGTGAAAGTTCTCTGGGACACCTACAGATGCACCAGGCAGGCTATTTCAGATTCATGTCCATGCATGGATACCCACCATGGAAGGGATTTCTAACTGACTCTTACAATAAGTCACATGCAGGCGACAGTCTTAAGAGAGACACAGGAGCCGTCTGTGGCCCAGAATGTGAAAACTCATTAGGAGCATTCCAGCTGATGCACTAAGAGACAGACACTCAGCATTGCTCCATGTATTGTAATCCTCCTACTGTGCTCAGATAGTGGTTGGAAGAGCTGAAATTGCTTCATCTCAGCACAGAGTCTGCCATAGTTGCGGATACATGTGCAGGACTTCTGTGTGTCAGTTCTTTCCCAAGAAAAGTTAGGATATTTCAAATACTTATTTTCCTAGAATCCAAACCGTTATTGCATGCGGACTATCAATATTCTTGGGGACATGCTTTGATAAATGCATTTTACAGATAAAAGCAAGCAAGATGTGGCAATTACAGAAGAGGGAGGCTGCTCATTCAGAATAATAGGAGCCCTGTGTACTTACAATCTGACCAAAAATCACGTATGATTTATATTTAAGATATAAAATATAGTAAACAGCTTTTCCAGCACTTTGACTTACAGGCAGAATGAACCATAATGTGAGGAACAGCTGCACTTCATTAGACGCACCTATGAACTCCTTCATGTGTACTTCAAAAAGCTCTTACTCTGATATACCTGTGATCACATGGCAGTTCGCTTCTACTCCTAGTTTTTGAATAATCTTTATTTAGCTGTCCAGTGGAACACATTCTTTTTATCTCTACATGTTAAAAGCCTTATTTTACTAATATGCTTCCCACATATATCATTTAGGAGATCATTCTTTGTTGACATACAGTACTGTAGTTCTTTTCTCCTTACAGCTGCTACAATAAATATTTCTATGATCACTTTCTGTTATACTGTGTATACTGTGTATACTGTGACTTATGCTATCAGTCAAACCCACAAAACAAATAATTGTTTGAAATGGAATAAATTGCTTATATACTATCTAGCAATGGGGATATACAGTACTGTAAGCTGACACAGGCCATGGGCCTGATTCCGACCTGATTGCTGGGCTGCAATTATTCGGTGCCCAGCGATCAGGTAAATGCCTCCCTGCCACAGTCTGCCCCTCTCCCCTGTGCAGGGCTGTGAATATGTTTGCAGCCATGCACACATAGGTGGATAACCATTCACAATCACTTAACATTGAATAGTTTTCCCCCTGTTTGATGCAGCCAAGTAGACTTGTGATGGCCGTGGGGAGAAGGAGGCCACTGACGTCAGCGGCCCTCCCTCCCACTGGCCAGGCAACCCCTGCATTTTCCTAGGCACGCTGTCCTGCCATCCCCAAACACCCAGCGCCTGTCACTCAACCTGAGAACGGCCATCGATGACTAGCCATACTTACTTGTGAAGACTTTATATTTCTTTTTGCCTGTAGATAACAAACTGCTACAAGCTCTTCTGGGCTTTGTACTTACTAACTCAGTATATAATTGTGGATAAAACTTGCTTCAATTATAAGTTTTGCCTAAAATAAGCTATAAGTATTGTTTTCCTAACCATTTCTTCTCCTATGAAAGACAATGAAACCATGTATTTCTACCCCTCACCATACTAAGTATAGAAATACAAACCTAATTCTATTTTGATTCTGTCACAAATGTGCATTTAGAAAGGGACGTGAAACAATGTACGAAATGTGCCTATTGTTTTGCTATGGCTGATCTACAGGAACCGGCAAAAGTTCATTCAAAGCCTTTACATTTCAGCCCCTAGTTTGGATTTCATTGTGGATTTAGCGGGTCATTTGTGTACTTTGAAATTGAGAGTCAACTCACCTGGGGGCGCCAGGTCTCTTGCAGTTTGTTTGGGGAACTTTTTTTTTTTTTTCTTGTCTAGATGAACCCTTACCTGTACCTGTTTTAGGCCTATAGATTGATTAAGCAGCTACCATTCTGTGTAACACTGTTCAGAGAGGCATGTTTGGGATCAGTACAGGATGATATGCTGATACTTGCAGTGCCACATTGGTGGATCCTGGGATGCTTCCAGGTGAGCTGGCTCTCATGTTTGAAATACATAAATGTATGACCAAAGTGGTTCAACTGTATTATCATGTAGTGTAGAACCACCAGAGCAGAGACGCCTTGCCATCACTATTGGTTTACAATGTTTGCAAATATTCTGCAGGATTATCTGGCTATTTCTTGTAAAAAATACCCAGACTAATGTCTAACGCGCTACCACCGGCATCGCCGCTGGTGTTGCCAGCACCCTCCTCTCCACTGCGACAACACCCCCATGGGCCACGACACCCACCCCAAGACTGATTTTATTTAGCTACACCAGGGATTGGTGATAAGAGCTCCTAGAGGGCTGCCAGCCATTGAGGGTGCCTGCTACTGTGACCTCCAGTGTGGTAAAGTGAGCCAGGGCCGCCAACAGGGGGGGTCTGTGGGTACTCTGGTACCGGGCCCAGACAGAGGGGGGGGGGCGGGCTGTAGCACTCTGCAAACAGGAAGCCGCAGATAGACAGCCTCAGCGATGTCAGTAGGAGCCATTGCAGCCTTTCACTGGAGATACGTTTTACTTCACTAGTGATGCTGTCTGTCAGGTTCTGACCCCTGCAGCAGCGGCTGCATAGTATGTAAACAGCTTATCTCCACTCCAGCTCATCTGCCGCTCCCACCTGTGTCCCGTATTAACCCCCAACCACCCAGAGCCCAGCGGAGCCTCCCTGGCTGTGTGTCTGCACTGCAGAGTGCAGGCTTTAGATCATATTTCCCATAAGAAAAATATGGGTTATGTAATCTGGTTACTTCAAAAATGCAAATTAAAGGATTTTGGGGCAGTTTTTCACAACAACTGCTCTGAGGGACCTTTAATACATTTAGGTGATACCAAAATAATGTGAAAATGGTGTTAAAACATATTAATATCTTCCTTAATATAGTCAGAATCTCACGGACGGTGCCATCAATTTTTTTATTTAACAAATGCTTTAACAGCAGGGGGCGTCACAAGGTGGCACGGTGTACTTGCAACATATTTTTTTAAGGGTATGCTGTACCCCTTATTTGCACCACTGGTTAGAGCTTTGCTGAGCCTGCACTGTTGCGCAAAATCAGCAGGCAATAATGTTACAACCTGCTCAGAGAACTGTCCCCAAGCCCCCTTTTGCCAATCTCTTGCTGGTGTTAGAAAAGTACCTTCCACCCTTGGCCTTCTTGTCAGTGTTGCAGTCTCTTGCACCTGCACCTCAGGCTGGCAGCTCCTCTGCTATCTTCATTTGCACAGTGTGAAGTTATTAGGTCACGTCCGAAGGCACGCAGCAAAAATGTAGAGCTTGGGGAAGGGGTGTTGCCACATATTAGTACCAATTCCCATTACATCTCAAACTGCACCAATTAGAGCCCCTTTGACACACTGCACCAAGATTACGAACACTGTAACACTTTGTCACAAATAGCAATGCCTATTACATATTATGCCACACACCGTAATGCCCATTACATATTATGCTACACACCATAATGCCCATTACCTATTATAAAACACACCGTAAAGCCTATTACACATTATAACGCACACCGTAATGTATTTTACACATTATGCCACACACCGTAATGCCTTTTACACATTATGCCAGACATTGTAATGCCAATTACACATTATGCCGAATAACTGCCACTTACCTACAAGCTTGTTGCCATGAGCTACATTCATCTTGCTCGATGCCCACGGTTACATTTCACTGTCTGGGGGTTACATACTCCTTGCCAGGGGTGTCATGCTCATTGCCACAGGGGAGTGGGGGTGGTGTGTGTGTGTGTGTGGGGGGGTGTTTACATGCCCCTTGCCTTGGTTTTACTGCTCGTTTCTAGTGGTTTCATGCTCATTGCTACGGGGGTGGAGATTAAATGCTCATTGCCAGGGGGAGTTACATGCTCATTGCCCAGGGGGAATTTTTTACTTGTTGCCCAGGGGAAGTTACATGCTCATTGCCATGGGGGAATATATTAACACAGATGAATGTTGCCCCATTTTTTTTTCTCAGCCCCCACCCCAATACTTTGGGTCATTTTTGATTAAGAAAATCATTTTTATGCAAGCAGCACTCTCAGCACATGTAATAACATACAGTATACTGTGGGGCAACAATCATATGTGTTAACATCACCAGTTTCTTATGTGAAACAAACACATTCACCATATTGAGGAGCGCAGGTTACAAAAGCCCTCTTTTTGTCATGGGGAATATATGCTCATTGCCAGGGGGAGATACTTGCTTGCTTGTTGCCCGGGGGTGCACACTGCATGCCAGCACTCCTGGAATCTGCACTTCACTTAATCAGTTAATCAGCAGGCCAAGCCGAGGCCCTCCCCTCCCTTCAGCGCGGCAGGGCCTGGGACACTTGTCCCCACAGTACCCCCCTGATGGCAACCCTGACCTATATTATGAATTAATAAATTCTATAAATGTTTTATGAATTTTGTTATCAGACTATAGGAAGACTCCTTTGACTCAGACCCTATCTAATATATCTAACTTTTATTACTGTAAGATTCTGGTGCATATTTATAAGATTATGGCAGAATCACTTTGATGTCAGAATGGGGTCAATTACTCTGGAGCACAAATGAGTACTATATAATCTGTAATGTCATTCTCGGAAAACTTTCCTATAGAAGCAGATGGGCTGTGTGATGGCAGAAAATATCTGTATTGACTTAGTGGATAGACCACTTGGGCTCTTGTTATTCTCAATGTATTTATTTGAAGATTTTACTTGTGAGTGCAAAATGTTTACATCTGCTTCCTGAGTCTTGTAATTGTATAAGTGTGTTATGTTAGGAAGAACAATTAAATTAAACCAAATATTTTAATATTTATTTCAGAATAAAATACATTTGTTTATTCCATGAGCCACAGTAAATTTCTTCATTGATTTGTATATTTATTATGTTGTTAATACCCCTTTCAGACTTAAATTCCAGGTCGGAACCTAGTTAAAGGACACAGTTTCAACTCGTGTTCTAGCTGCTCAAACCCCTTTCACACTGCTCTTTAGATTTGCACTATTCCAGGGTCTTTACCATTCACACTGCACTGTCTGCCCTGCAAAGCTGTGTGAGTCATTAATAGGGCATTTTACAGGCTCAGAATGATGACTCATGACCATAACCCATAACTAGGGTCACAGGCCCGGGACAGTTAAACTTTGTTTGACACCAACACACAACCCTGGTTTACCGGTTAATATCCTGGGTCAAGTGCTTGTTGTAAAAGGGGTATAATGCAGCGCACACTCATTTTGTAGAGCTGCACAGAGAATATTTAATCATTCACATCTGTCCCTGCACAAGGGGTGGATTCAGGGCCGGCGCCACCACTAGGCAGCTTCAGGCATTTGCCTATGGCGCCGGCCACTGGAAGGCGGTACCGAGCTGCAGGAAAAAAGCAGGAAAGCAGCTGCCTGCCGAGTGAGGAGCAGAATGAACGCATCAGAAGAACAGGAAGAAAACAGCCACCAATCATTTTTCCTATCGTTCAGGGAAAGAGCAGGTGAGTCCGCAAACCCCGCCCCCATCCCCCACACACACCTCAGTGTCACTGTCAACAGCCCACATACCCCCCCCCAGCCCATGGATCTGATCTCTTAGATGGTCTCTGGTCAACGGCAATCGGCAGGCGCGCACTCCCCCCCCAGCTGCAGGACGGGGGACCAGCGGTGCTGTAACATAACTGGGGCATCAATCAGAGAGAAACAGCCCGCCCAGCCTTCCCTCACCACACCGACCTACCTCAGTCAGCGTCAAACAACATGTGGAGCCCCCAGAACCCACAGGGAGCAGCGCATCCCAGCCAGCCTCCCACACCAACGATAAGCTTTGTGGAGGTAAACACTTGCATTAGTGGCTGCTTGGGGAGGGGGTTATAATGTAAGTGTGTATTAACAGAGCACCTGTATGGCTGTGTATACACATGCTAAGGCTGATTTCACACACTCCGGCTCCTGCCGGACGGTGAAATCCCGCACGGCTAGGGAGCCGTGCCGCACACATTAGTTGTGAATGGACACTATTGTTTCCATTCACACGGGACGGCCACGGCCCGGCCGCACGGTTGCAGCCGGATCCCGCCACTGGAAGGGACGGCTGCCGGGCTGTGGCCATCCCCTCCATGATAATCTACTGTGTGCGGCACGGCTCCCTGGGTTTTCGCCGTGTGTGTCTTAATCCATTAACAGCACTTGCAGCCATCCAGCAGTTCCTATCTCAGCAGTAAATAATAATTACATGTTCAATGCAGAGAGTGGTGACAGGGAAAGTAGAGGTGAAGTAAAGTCAACACTCATTATCTCTCCTTTATTTAGAAACCACATTAGACTTTTAATAATGTTTTTAACACTTTATATTATTGACTGCCCACCGCCAGCGTTGAACAACATTGGTGCTGTGGAGCCCGCAAAACAAACAGCAGGGGGGTGGGGGGAGTTGGCAGAGGTTTTGCCTAGGGTGCCAAGAACCCTTGCACCGGCCCTGGGTGGATTCAGGATTGACGGGGCCCCTAGGCACAGTAATAACGGCCATCTCTCCTTGCCTAATTTTATTATATTAATTGATTTGTTATAAGCCCTAATTTGATTATAACCAATTTAATAGCATAATAAAAGAGCCACTAACTATGATTTTTAAAAAATAATAATTATGTAGACATACTTATAATGTAGGACAGCTCACAGGGTCGGAATGAGCATGTCTAACCCTTTTATACTCCATTCAAGATGACATGTGGTACTGTACAGTGGTAATATTTTGCAGTTACTGGTATATTTTGGGACAGTACCAATGCCCCCAAACAAGTGCTGGCTCTAGGCACTTGCCGCACGTGCCAAAAGGGAAATTCACCCCTGTCCTTTCCCCAGTGGAGCTTACAAACCATATTCCATACTACGTTAATACTAGTGATGTGCATGACCTCTGTATTTTGGTTTTGCTTTTGCCTTGCGTTTTGGTTTTGCCAAAAACATCCCCTTTGTTTTTTGGTTTTGGATCTGTAGTTTTATTTTCTTAAAAATTGATAACAAATGGTAAAATTGCATAACTTTTTTGTCTCTATGGTATTATTAACCTCAATAGAATTCATTTACAGTCATTTACAGTTAATTTGGATTACCTCCGAGTTCACAATATTTTTCACTTACAGTATATTGACTAAAGGCTGGCTTGTTAAACCAAGCAACAAAGCAGTGGCACAAACATATTGCAAGTATATTTGTTTACAAAAATCTTGCAAATTAGTAATGCAAAGACTGTCCCATTACCCCCAAAATACAGTCCAATTTTTTGGAAGTACTACCTTCGATCACTAAAAAGGAGGTTTATGATGATGATAATAAGTAGGTTGATGTTGATAGTGTTAAAGACCCATACAAACTATAATCTTTCCAATCTGGCTGGTTGGAATAAAAATCTGGAATTTTTTGGGAGCGAATGACAATTGACCATTTGCTCCTAAACACGGAAAGACAAAAATGGTCATTCACACAAAATGATTAAATTAATTTTTGCAGATGACTGCTTTTATTAATTTTCCGGATTTTGGGAGCAAATGGGTGATTGTAATTTGGTCCCAAAAATGTACATATTTTTATTCCATCCAGCCAGATTGGAAACATAATCTTATAGTGTGTATGGGCCTTTAGTTACATTATAATCTTGTCAAATAAATTCTTAAACTCTGCCCGAAGTACGGAACATGGAGAAGGTGCCTAGAAGGTCAACAGAAATGGCCTCATGGTCCTGGGAGATAATTCATTTTTTAAACTGTCTTTTGCAAATGACTGACTACTTACTGTGAAGACAGTATTTTATTTAATTATGCAGAGTTGTAAACAAGGGCAGTTTGGTACAGCACACACCAGTTGTACAAATAAATGAACATTTGTTGTTATCTTTCATTTACTTTTTTGCCACACATGACTAATCACACTGTGGAAAGTCATTGGGGGAAATTTACTAAGCTAAATACGCCTCGTATTGTTAGTAAATTTTCCCCATAGCATGGTGGGTTATAACCTGAGGAGTCACAGTGCAGAACTGGTACAATAGATGTATAATAATTTTCTGCATTGTAAAAATAAATAAACAGTGATTTGCTTGGATGTGTCAGGATGACAGCGGTCAGAAGACCCACATGGACAGAAGACCCACATGGTGCAGAATCTTGACATGCAAGGGGTAAACAAAGCACCCACTGGACTGGACGTACACAGGGTGTAGTCTGCACAGCAGCCAGGAGTGGATGTACACACAGCGTGGAGAGACATCACAGCAACCATGAGTATGTCTGCAGTCACATGTGAATTGCCACCCCAATCACTTCCGAAGGGTCTTATACACAATCCAAAACTCACAAGAATCTGTCTCTGGAATGATGACATTTTGCTTTGATTTGTAATGGGAGTGTGGTGGGAACCCCCAAGTCGGCACTCAGAAGCACTTAGATCCCTGAATGTCATGTGGGCTCAGTTTTCTGGAAACCAAGTCCTCTCATCTCAAATTTATTCACACATACACACTAGGCCAATCTTTGTCAGGAGCCCATTAACTCACCTGTTCATTCTTGGTTTGTGGCAAAGGGAGTATCCAGAGGAAACCTACTCAAGCATGGGGAATAGACATCCTGAACATAGTTAGGGCTTTGGGGGGAAAAGAACTCAGTGCTGTGATTCGCCCATTCACCATTTTAACCATTAAACCAACCATGCTGCCATATAAAATATACATCATGTTTAGTGGGTGAGCCCACTTAATTTTTATTTTTGAGCACTATTGTATCCACATGAAACAACGGTTGCAAAACAGATACAAGGCAATATTGTCACCACTATCACAAAGATTTTATCCAGGTCTCTCTTCCCATAGTGGATATTGGGAAAGAGAAGGTTTGTCTATTGGTGGTGCACCATTAGTAGAAAGAAACAAATTCATAAAATATACCTTTTATTGGTTATACATTTAAAAGCTGTGAAATATAACGAACAACATATAACATAAACACGAGTGAGTACAGTGCAATTAAAAATGCACGTGCAGAGTCTACGAGCAATTGCTAATCTTTTGTCATGCGTGACACCTATTAATTACTCCTTTTATTCATTTGTCATTAGGTGTCTATATTTGGAGAAAGGTGTCGTTATAGTAGCATTGGAGTTTGTGTGAATGGTTTGGGGGTCCCGCAGTTTGTCAGTGGTCGGCCGGCGTATGCTTTGCAGATCTTCCTCAGGGCAAGGTTGCCCTGAGAAAGATCTGCGAAGCGCACGCCGGCCAACCAAGCTGTGTGGACATCTTCTGAGCAGTGCCTAACTATTGCTGATTGTGTGAATGTAATATCAGTCCTTTTCAGGACTCTAAGGTACCCCTAGCATTACCGTCCCTAGCCTTACCCCAGCCGCTACATTCAGCGGCAGGGCAAGTGACGATCAGCCACGCCAGATTGCATCACAGTGTGTATCCCCGATACAGGGAGATCCTGCTGATGGCAACGGCGCGACACAGTAATGCCGCATGATCCCGAGTGGTGACTACAGTGACGGGCAGTACACGCTGGTTTGCATCACAGTCTGTATCCCCTACATAGGGAGATCCTGTGAAGGCAACAGCGTGATACAGTGTTAGCAAAGTTACCTGATTGCAAATAGTCTTAATTTGTATGCCACAACTTAGCAACACTCTAGCAACATTACATGATAGGCAATGACTATATTGTAACTGATATTGAACCAGTTAAATGTTGCATTGAAATAACAGACTCTACTGAAACTACTCATCATAGATTATCAATTTGCATGTTTGACGGCATGTTTGTCCAAACTCATTTATTAGTGCCCCTGCACTGTAGTGAAATAGATTGGAATTGTTGACATACATGTCATAACACACGTAACAATAGGTAGTTTTTACAAGAGCCTGTAATTAATATTCTGCTTGCCACACAACCATATAGGGAACTATTAACCTTATGATTGCTGACAAACTGCGGGACCCCCAAACTATTCAGACAAACTCCAATACTACTATAACGACACCTTTCTCCAAATACACATACCTAATGACAAACGAATAAAAGGAGTAATTAATAGGTGTCACGCATGACAAAAGATTGGCAACTGCTCGTAGACTCTGCACCAGCATTTTTAATTGCACTGTACTCACTCGTGTTTATGTTATATGTTGTTCGTTATATTTCGCAGCTTTTAAATGTATAACTAATAAAAGGTATATTTTATGAATTTGTTTCTTTCTACTAATGGTGCACCACCAATAGACAAACCTTCTCTTTTCCAATATCCAGTCTGAACCTCCTTGTCTGTGGTAGCACACCCCTAAGTCTTATAAACATACTTATTTAATAATCAATACAACAGGGGGCCAATATATACCCTATAATTAATCCAAACCTCCCTGTCTTGTGCAAAAGGACCCCCACTCCCAGTTTACCTCCCTTCCCATAGTAAAGAAGTTACATATGTAGTAGTTGAAGTTGAAAAATACTTTAGTCCATCAAGTTCAGCCTATATATTGTTTCCTGCAGTGTAGATGACCCGGATGAGGATACTGCCTATATGCTATACACTAGAATCCCTGTATCAATTGAGTCTGCCATCACAACCTTCTCTACAGAGTATTCCATATCTTAGCTGCCCTTACTGTAAAGAAACCTTTCCTTCGCTGCTTGAGAAACTTCCTCTCCTCTGACCTTTGGGGCCATGTGCTGTGTACAGTCCTCATAGTAAACAAATCACTAGATTAATTTGCATATTGACAAAAAAAGTTACTAACTTCATTCAAGTTTTTCTAGGATAATAGATCTGACGTTGATGGCAAAAGATTTTGTGTCTGGCTGACTTGGTACACAGTGACCTTGTACTGTACATTATGTTTTCTGTTTTCCATGTATTTTACTACGTTCCGTCATTGCATATGCATACGTGAGCTCTGAATAATTTGGTGCTATTTCTATTCTTGTCACCATGATTAACGCTCTAAGAAAAACAAACAGATCAAATGTTACTTGTTCGTTACAGTGCGTTGACGTCAGCAATTTAGCCAAAACACAATTTTAGCAAAAGAAGGACTGTTAGTTCTGTTTCACATGTTGAACAATCACATATTAAATCGAGGATGAATATTTTGACAGTTCTTTCTAAACTTATCTTTAATTGATGTAGTAAATGTTTCCCTAATTAAAAACAAGTTTTTTTTCCCATGACATTATATGATTTATCCCCACATTTATGGGAAAACTGTCATCAAGATAAAGTTTATATTATGTTTTGTAGAATTATGTTTAAATGCACTTTACAGTTTATTTTGTAGAAAAAATTTAAAGTTTTTTTCTTATATTATTATTTGATTATGATATCAAATATCAAATTTAGTACAGGTTGAGTATCCCTTATCCAGATATCTGTTATCTAAATTATTTAAAAAAAAAACATAGTTTCCGGAATGTACTTTTATTCCCCATTTTTGCTAAAAGCACTACTGGGGACATCTCTAACTGGCACTACAGGGGACATGATATGTAACTGGCACTATTGGGGACTGTCATGGTCTGCGACTGCATCCACCACTGTTATTTATGTTCTATGTACTCACCAATCACCGGATCAGCACAGGTTTTGGCTGATCCACCTTGCCTTGTTTCCATGCATACATTAGTCTGTCTTGGGTGTGGCTTCTAAGCCACTTGGTATATAGATGTGCTCTAAGCACCGAACCTGGCCGGTTATATTCCTGTATTACTCCTATTATATTGCTTGTTCCTGGTGATTTCTCTGTTCCCAGAGATTCTCAGAGATCATAGCAAACTCCTGTCTGAGATTCCAGCCTGTGGATCGAGGACCCCATTGCAGCAGCTGTGTCCTAAATTGCTCCAGCCTGTATCTGAGTATTCCAGTAGCATACCTGCCATGTATCCTGTGAGTTCCTGCCTGTGTCAGTGAATCATTGCATCCAGTTTGGGAGATCTTGTCTGTGTCCAGTTTTAGTACGGAGGTGTTGTGAGTACCACCGGTTCCCCAGACATTGTGGAGGAAGTTGCACCTTACATTACTATCTGCCATTGGTATTCTCACAGTGCCAGCTGGAGCCATCGGAGTCATGGGGGCGGCTAGGCTAGGGGCAACCTTGTCTTGTTGGTGTTTCTTGTTTGTTTGTCTCACGGCAGATGCCAGAGACATTGGTCTAGCCTTGTGAAGGTGTCGCATAGGGGATTAGGTTGCAGACCTATCCACACTACCTTGGTTATATTTCTTGTTTGGTTTATTGCAACAGATTTGCATTATAGCGGTAAAGGCTGCAAATCCTGTGTTCATGCCTTGTCTGCAAGGTTGCCTGCTCTAGTTTATGTTAATGTGCAGAGCCTAGATATCTTTGTGTTGCCTAATCAGTGTATCCTCTTACTAGTACCCTGACTCAGTTGGGACTTTGTGTCACTGTGAAAGGCCAGGTGGCATCCGAGTACGGGTTGGGGCTAGTATTCCCTGGAAAGGCAGCTATAAGTGGAGAAGTCTAAGACCTCCGCAGGTGCCAGCCGAATCAGGTTATAGTAAGAGTCAGGGTCAGGTTCTGCTGTAGCTTCACCCCTCAGCCACAGAAGCACAATTCAGGCTGTAATCAACACCTTTCAGACCTGCCAGTCAGAGCGAGGGTTAACTCTGAGTTCACCCCATATTATCATAACAGGGACATCTGTAATTGGCACTACTGGGGACATGATATGTAACTGGCACTACTGGGGACATGATATGTAACTGGCACTACTGGGGACATGATATGTAACTGGCACTACTGGGGACATGATATGTAACTGGCACTACCGGGGATATGATATGTAACTGGCACTACCGGGGACATGATATGTAACTGGCACTACCGGGAACATGATATGTAACTGGCACTACCGGGGACATGATATGTAACTGGCACTACCGGGGACATGATATGTCACTGGCACTACCGGGGACATGATATGTAACTGGCACTACCGGGGACATGATATGTAACTGACACTAAATATGTGCAGGAAAATGATTGCTTGGCATTCAAATTCAGTGTCTGAGATAGGACACAAACTTTGTTTCATGTTTTGAAACATTTGGGCAGTTTTAGGATTGTCCTTGTGATCCGAATTTGGCCCCAGACCCAATGGTCGGGGTTTGCGCATGCACATTTCTGTGCATGTGCAAACCTTGGCAGCGACCAGTCAGGCCATTCACTGTTGGAAGGCAGGGCCGGGGGCAGCAGGAGAACGCCCAGTGTTTTATGGTCATCACCAAAATAATCTCTGGGTGTTCCCTGGTGGGCCTTCTGCTAGATCAAGGAATGTTGAATGTCCATACAACTTTGGAAATGGAATGTCCCATTATCAGGCACCTACTATTATCCTTTTAACTCTGATGATTCACACTGCCTTGCCATGACCATGTCAGATTACAACGAATGCAGGTCTGGCCATTTCTAAGATGGCGCCACCTACAATTACCATGACTTTAATCACTTCAGTTTATTGCTCATTTAAGGATATTATATTATATAATTGATTACTATGTACAATATAAGCAAACATAAATAATTAAAAACTTTTCAATATGCCTATGTTGCCTTTCTTGGGCATATTGCAAATCAGAGGCTGCTAGCTACATTGTAATCCACTAACGCATAATGAAATGATTATCACACACTCACAGACACGTCCCAGTGTAACTGTAAACTGCTGACAGTTATGCCTCACACAGATATGGATCAGTAGATTATCACCACGCTGATGTGAGATATAAAGTACAATATTGCTCAGTTTGAAAAGTATAATGAGGCAATTAATAAAGGAAGTGACTACTGAAGTGTTAAAACAAAATTCAGAAATGTATTTTTATCAAAAGCTATTTTCAACGCAGTTTTGTTACAGTAAAAATGAAACTTTCTACTTTTAAAGAGATATCTGGAAAAGGAATATAAAAATAATTTATTCTCAATAATGGAAACATCAAGAACTGTATTATTTCTAGCAGAGGAAGATGCATTAAAGGCAAACAATACACTTATTATCCAATACAAATAACTAATCTGAGTGTAGATTTGATACATACAGAAACTGCTGCCATATGATGCAATTGTATGAAATTGAAATCAGGAGATAGGCAAAATGGCCATTCCACAGCTTCTGGAACCTCCTTGTTCCTAAATTTCTGTCAGGACACGCAGATTTATGGAGGAAGATGTTACTGAGGAGTGGCAGATGGTGGGTCTGGTTCTGGTCACAAACAATGCTGATATTTGCATAAATGGTTGATGCTTTTTAATTGCGCGTGTATCTAATGGGCCATACACACGGGGCAATTAAAGCCCCATTTCTAAGCGATCTGTCTACATCGCTTAGAAATGAAGCAGGGATCTCTCTGTGTGTATGGCCCCGGCGGTGGCAGCAATGAGCATTCCCACACGCCACTATTGCCTGACTAAATTTATACTACATGCTGAATGCTGAGCGATCTGTGCTGAGCGATCTGTGCATACTAGATTACTCAACACACTGCTCTGTGACTGAGACACACAGCGGCAGATGTACAGGTATGAAGCAAAGAAAAAAGTTAGCCAGTGGAGAAGTTGCAACCAATTGGCTTTGATATAACATTTATCAAGTGCATTCTATAAAATGATATGTAGCAGCTGATTGGTGGCCATAGGCAACTTCTCCACTGGCACACTTCCCCACTTTTTTCACTGCTTTATGAATAGACCTGTGTCTTGGAAATGTGGTGGCTGTTCCCTGGGGAAGGGGGGGGGGGGGGTTATTGATTGGGAGTTGGCTATTCAGACATACGAAAATGGCCCACCATATGAGAATTTTCTTGGAGACATAACTGGTTGTGAAGCTGCTTTATTGATCACAATGGCCATGCTATGATGGTGATTCTGCACCCAGCATAGGCCTGGCACATGTTTTGATGATGTGATGCATGGTTGTGTCTAAAAACACACCAAGCAGTATTTTAGCATCTAACGACACTCACACAGTGAGCAGCTTAGTTATTACATACAGATGTCTATTTGGAGATGGCATGTAGCAGTATTAGTGTAAAGTTGCCCACACTGCACTGCAGCCCCTGCATTAGGCATGACTCATCATCAGCCCCTGCTTGTCTAATGCCTAGCAGCTGGGCAGAGTAAGTATATACTATACATCAATGTAGCAGGCCCTTGTTTAGTTTCACGGTGGCAGCGTCTCAGTCGCAGCAGCGTCTGTGTCCCCTTGCGGGGCTCGCTTCGCTTGCCCACGCTACGCTCGCCACGCTATCTAAAATCAACTCCATGCCAACGTGGATAGTGGGGGTATGAACTATTCACGTTGGCATGGATTTTATTTTAGAAAGTTTGCCGAGCACCGAACCCGGAAGTAGCGGCCAGCCATGCTGCCACCGTGAAACTAAACACGTACCATGTAGCATTATTTAAGAAGAAAAGTGACATTTTAATTGAAAGAGGTAGTAGTAAGGAAGATGGATTTTAATGTGAAGATTTCACTTTTGCGTTATTCAGATGGATTGGTGCAACATCACGGCATTTTACAGAAAACATCGGGTGTACTTCACTATTGACCTCAACAGCTGTTAATATTTATGGCTGTAAATTGCATATAAAAAGCTTTACCACATTTGGGACTCTCAAAGAGTCAAGTAGGCAAGTACTCAGGGGCAAACGCAGGATTTCTAAAGGGGGTTTCCAGATGGGATGCAGTCAGGTGGGCTAGGGTCAGGCCGGGGAAGGGGGGATATGTTTGGGCACTAGTGGGGGTATGAAAACTTAGGGTTAGACTGTGCGGAGGGAGTTAGGCACTTACAAGGTGGGGTTAGGGATAGGCTTCTCTAACCCCACCTTGGCCTCTCAGGAGGGTTTCTGTGCTGCCAGAAACCCCCACTGCGTGCGCTACTGGTACTGTATGGCATGGAGGAACCATGCTGTATTTCCTGCTCTTCCTCCCCTCACTCCATGAATCACAGATGAATTGCAGGCAGAATGGATTGTAATGACACCACCAGTGTTGAGACTCATTTGCGACGTTCTTGAACACAACAGTAAGAATTCTAGCACACAGGGATACTTCACCAGCAAATGATGCTGATTGGATGTTTCTTGATTGCCAGCTCTTTCAGCAAATACAGTAACCTGGACATTAATGGCCTAATTTAGTCTTAGGAACATATTAAACTAAAGGGTACACATTTGGGCCTATGTAAGTCATGCTGGGGGGTTAAATGTTAAATATTTTTGTGCAAATTGTGAATAGTACTGTACACTGTAATATAATTAATGTGAAATTTTTTTTCTGAAAACAAAACTACTGAATGGATAAAAATGGGTGCTTCAATTACTATAATAATGTAATTAATGACCAAGTTTTACAACAATGCTAAATACGCTAAATGAATAACTGAATTTACTCAACACTTTTATGAGGGCAGAGGCGTAACTCTAGGAGGCAATGGAGTCATCTGCCGACGGGCTCCTGCTCCCAAGGGGGCACCTCTCCTCCCCTGCAAATTTAAATCAGTTCATTGAAAGATACAGAAAAAAACACATATAACGCGCTGGAAACAATGTATATATAAAATAATGCAAATATTTAATAAGCTAAGAAAAAATTATTTAAATACACGTATAATATGTAACACTGGCCAGTGATAAAAAACAATTTCATAAAAGCACAATCATTTGCAGACAAATGTGGTTAGTTCAACACTAATGGGATATGGATTTTCTATTTATCCCATATATAGATGGGGAGTGTTGGTAGCTCCCTTATATATTTGATTTTTGCCTGGCCAGGCACACTAAAAAGTATGAAAAGAAAAAAATAGCTAGCTCACTATCTGAAGAAGCCGCCGAACCCCTAAGGAGGCGGGGAAACGCGTCATACCGCTAATTTCGACTGAGCTTTCTCATCTCCGGAGTGCCGGAGAGATAAGAGCCCTGCTACCTGCATTAAATCCCCTGGGTTGTGGTAACCACACCACCTGCCACCTGAACCCGGAACCTGGACTTCCAGTGATTTATTTTGCTGCAACACAGCCCCACCAAACAAAACTGCACCGGTGCATAAATAGCAGGTACAGGGAGATCTCTCCCTTTGGACTTTTATATCATATAAATATAAATGTTACTTATTTTTATTTTTCATTTTCTATTTTTATTTTTATATTTTTTTCTTTTCATACTTTTTAGTGTGCCTGGCCAGGCAAAAATCAAATATATAAGGGAGCTACCAACACTCCCCATCTATATATGGGATAAATAGAAAATCCATATCCCATTAGTGTTGAACTAACCACATTTGTCTGCAAATGATTGTGCTTTTATGAAATTGTTTTTTATCACTGGCCAGTGTTACATATTATACGTGTATTTAAATATTTTTTTCTTAGCTTATTAAATATTTGCATTATTTTATATATACATTGTTTCCAGCGCGTTATATGTGTTTTTTTCTGTATCTTTACTATTGGGAAATTGGCATTTCCTACAAATACGCTGCAGGAACCTACTGTGTGCGTTATCCCCATGGTTTTGGGATTCAGCAGATAGTAGTGTCTATGGTCTACACCCCAATAATCTAAATAAGGACATAGTACGGTTTGAGTTTTAGCGCCAATATATTTGTTTTGAGTTCATTGAAAGCCTTCAATATTGCTTCTGTGGCTGACTCCCCTCCTAGTAGGCATAGACAGCACACCTCCTTTATTTTAAGCATAACATTTTAACATACATACATATTTACACACATGCATACATACAGTATATTTATATAAGATGCTGTGTGTGTGTGTGTGTGTGGGGGGGGAGGGGGGCACCAATATATATCTTGCCTCCGTGCAACTGGGGCGAACTTACGCCACTGTATGAGGGCATGGGTCATTGGGCATGCAGCTCACATGTGAGGGTATGGGTCATTGGGCATGCAGCTCACATATGAGGGTATGGGTCATTGGGCATGCAGCTCACATATGAGGGTATGGGTCATTGAGCATGCAGCTCACATATGAGGGTATGGGTCATTGGGCATGCAGCTCACATCGAATAACCAGTTGGAGACAGTGCAGGAGCACTCTCGGTCACACCACAGCGCTTCATCTGGACTCAAAGGGTAAGAGGCAAGGTAGTGGGACGCCGCTCATTGCCTACATACCCTACTCCCCACACTTGGCACTCCATGGGAACTTGTGACATTCAAAACTTTCCGCAATACTTTGCCCATCAGCCCCATACCCCCACCGCATCACCCTATGATGGGAGACCTAAGCCCCTCAGGGAGCTTATGGTAAAAAGGGATCTGTTGACACCCCCATTCCCTCATTGGGCTCTCAGGGTCACTGCAGTGGTACATCCATCCACCACAACCCCAAAGGGCCCACCCTGTTACCACCACCTGGGACATATTGACAGATGTGTACTTCTCATTGAGGCTTGTACAATAAACACCATTTTTCTTCATTACATATATTTTTCACTTCCTTCTTTCTTCATCCTCATTAACAGCACCAACATTAGTTCATTAGGTGAGTGCTTAACTTAATCTCTATATATTGACCAAATTAAGGGTGACATACATTGGGTCAACCACTGAAGGTCAATAGAACTTAGGTTGACACAAAGAAAAGGTTGACATGCCTAAAGTTGACAGTCAAAAGGTTGACAAATGCATTAGGTCGACATTGGGATGATCGACAGTCAAAACGTCAACATGGGCTTTTCACGTTTTTGTCCCGAATGTCGACATAGTTGACATGGACACTGTATTGCTGCACCACGTCCCCTTGCATGGCTCGCTGTGCTCGCCATGCTTTCGGCACACTATTATACTCTCCCTCCATGGCCTAGTGGATGGTAGGGCATAATATATTGCCTGTCGGCACGTCGGCTCAAAAAAAGTGAAAAACCCATGTTGACCTTTTGACTGTCAACCTTCCCAGTGTCAACATATTGCTTGTGTCGACCTTTTGACCATGTCGACATTAGACAAGTCAACCTTTTTGTCTATGTCGACATCAGGCCTGTCGACCTTCAGTGGTCGACCCATTGTACGTCAACCTTATTTGTGGCGACCTAACGACCGTTTCCTCTTTCCTGATATTTCACAATTTCCTAAATCAACTGTCCAATATCATTTAAATGACTGACATGTCTTAGAAAAATAAATAAAAGTGTACTGTGGAATTATACACCACCTGAATGAAGTAGAAGTATAATGGTACAATATATTTTTATTGACTGACATTTTCTACACTTTAAAAGAAAACACCACACAATCAACATAACTCTCATACCCCTTTCACATCGCACTTTTAAAACGGTAAATTGCCGTTTTTTTCCCTTTTTAAAACGTTTAAGCCTGCACTGTGAATGCACCACAGCCGATTTACCGTTTAAAGTTAACTGGCATTTCGAACCGTGTAAAAAGCAGAGTCCTACACGGTTCCTTGCCGTTTTTTGTGCAATGTGAATGTGTACAATGCTATGCATTCACAGTGCAGGCTTAAACGTTTTAAAAAAGGGAAAAAAAAAACGGCAATTTACCGTTTTAAAAGTGCGATGTGAAAGGGGTATAAACCGGTATTTAAAACGGTAATCTGCGGCAATGTAAGGCTCTGACCCGTTTTAATTACCGTTTTAAAATACCGGTTTTTAAAACGTGTCGGCGATGTGAAAGTGGTATTATAGTATGCATCTGTGTTTGTTTTGCTCTGGCACTAGAACACCTGTGAAGTTACTCACTTTTCTATACATTTTATGCCTGTGGTCATAGAATAATGACATTTCAAATGTTGAAGAAACATTTGGAAATAAATAAATGCCCTTGCGTGAGCAGTCTATACAAATCAAAAGACAGCTAAATAGATGTGCATCCATCCAAGATAACAGAAAATATTTGCATTAATTAGGAAAACAGAAAAGGCATGCACATATTAAGAGCATGAGGAGATTTAGTGAAGTGCGATTAAGGTGAAAATCACACTATATCGCATTTTTTAAACATCGCATTTTTGCTATGAATTCGTATATTTTATGTGATGCGAATTGAGGGACAAAAAATTCAATATTGTGCGATATGAGGCGATTTAAAACGCTAAAAAAGTGCGATTTCCGGCTCTGGTCATGTGCGATTTTGTGACCAACAGGAATGTGATTTACTACACTATCTTGCCACTCCTTACAACCTCCTAAGTTATTTGGCCATCAAAGTCCACTAAATTATGCATCACAGACCCTATAAAAAGGGTCACAGGGGCCATTTTGAGCTTTGATAGGAACAGTAATTACCAACATCTTTTTCTGTGATGCATGGGTGCTCCCACTAAGAGTTTTTCTTTCCCTCTCTGCCTCCCTTGGCACTATACAAATATATATTCCTTCCCTACCACATGTACACACACACAGACATTCTAGGGTTAATTTGTTGGGAGCCAATTAACCGACCAGTATATTTTTGGATTGTGGGAGGAAACCGGAGTACCCGGAGGAAACCCACGCAACCACGGGGAGAATATACAAACTCTGCACAGTTAGAGCCATGGTGGGAATTGAACCCATGACCTCAGTGCTGTGAGGCAGTAAATCTAACCATCATTACACCATCAGTACTGCACATTTGATTGTTTAACAGATCCTGTGATTTTTTCCCCCCAAAAAAAATATTGTGGTAAATTTACTATGATGGGAGTTCTTTTGAAGATGGGATGTTGGCCATAGTAACCAATCAGATTGTATTTATTATCTTCTAGAAGGTGCTAAATAAATAAAAAGTAGAATCTTATTGTTTGGTATGGGCAAACGGCTTTTCCCCGGATTAGCTGAGGGACGGCCAGTGGTGTAACTATGCTGCAGCAGACACCAAGGTGGCTTGGGGGAGCCAGTGCCAGTGGGGTTTGCAGTGAGCGACAGGCTAAAAACTGCAGTCCACTAGCCTGTTGCCGCTGTGCCTGTCAAACTGACAGTCAGCAGTGATGGCAGCAGGAACTCTAATGCGGGGTACACACCAGGACGACCCGCTCAGGATGCGTATCGTGAGCGGGTCGTCAGTGTCTCGTCCGACCCGCTCACGGTGACGCGGGGGGGCACGACCCGCTCACGATGTGCACCGTGAGCGGGTCCGATCCGATGGCGACCCGCACCCGGCTGTATGGTCGTCATTGAGATCCTACCTGCAGCAGGTAGGATCTCAATAACGACCGACCGACCCGCGGGACCGCGCATCGGATCGGTATCGGTCCACAGCAGGTCAGAAAAGGGCCCAATCAGCACACAATCTACATCCAATTGATCGGAATTGGATCGAGATTGTGTGGATCGGGCCCTAGTCGTCCTGGTGTGTACCCAGCATAAGACCCCTCCACTTCACAGCAATAACAATGAGCTCCAAGCAGAGTAAGTGCTACACACTCAGTGCCTCCCACTCAGTGCAGTCTGCAATGCAGGACCACCGCCAGCACCAACCTGCGTGGACAAGGCACTCTCCCTGCTCCGCTGCTTGCTTACTCCTGTCAAACAGCTGACAGGCAGGCACAAGCTAAAGCAGTGCTGGAGTGAGCAGAGCACTGCAGTACAGCCCCCCTTTGCCCGATTCTTCTTTCCTCTTAGAGGCAGACACTGGACAATGGTATGAGGGGTTGCAGTCAGATTCAGTCAGTGAAGACTCGGCATAAGGGGGTGCGTGTTGATGGAAGCAGTAGTGTGTCTGACACAGGGGCCACTGGGGGGTGATGATCGCGGGTGTGGCTGCATTCAACCTGCTTCATGTATGCATTCGCAGTTACCCCTCCTATACTTTACTGTCTAGACAAGCTCAGCTTCTTCTACATTATGCCCTGCCCCCAGGTCTCCTACACCGCCACAGGTCTCCTACTCCTCTTGCTTCCAAAAGCTGGGCTAGACAGAGGCTCTCATACGTTCCCCAGCTGTACCTCCTACCCACTCAATGTGTTCCTCTTTCCCTATATCCCAATGAATGCCTCTGCTCCTAACCTCCACATGTGTGCCTCTTTACCCTGCACCATCTGTGCCATTGCCCCTCCCTCTTCATCAGTACATCTGCTCATTTCCCTATATACTGTAATGTCTGTAGTTCTTTTGTACTTTCTATATCCATGCCACTTTTCTGCCCATCTGTGCCTCTAATACTTTCTAGTCCTCTTTTTCCTTGCTCCCCATGCCATCTTTACTTCCGCCACACTCTCCATTTGGCCCTCTAGCCACCCCCTCGTGGTCAGGCTGTACTAAACTGAAGATGTGGTAAACACCCAGTTATCAGGTTTTTACTGTATTTTCAGATGCACCAAAGCCCCACCACCAAGGGTTACTCCGGTGCATGGTGTAATGTGTAATGTGCATTATGGAAGGGGGGGGGGGGGCACAAACTTTTTTGTCTGGGGTAGCAAAATGTATAGTTACGCCACTGGGGACGGCCAATCCCTCAGTTCCCCCAATCCCCCAGAACATCCCATCTTCAAACGGACTCCGAACTTTTTTTAAATTCTGAAAAACGAGTTTACGGGCGTATACAGGTATGAAAGGCTACGAATAAGGCAAATTGTAGCCATTTGTATTTTAGTACATTTCCCCCATAGTGGCTGTTAGGGTCAGCCACAGCAGACTGTTATACTATGTTTTGTTAATGTGTGTATGCACTCTACTAGTGTGGGGGATTGTGGGTGTGCCTTTTGAAACCAGTGTTAGCTATTGATTTAATCCCATGGCACTGTCATCACACCCCTACAAGTCAGGGTTGTTCTGCACATTTATGCCACAAAATGCCCTACTTAACGGAAAGACAAATCTAGTCATAGTGTGTCTGGCTCCCTGCCTGGGCAGGCAGGCAGTGGGGCCTTGGGCAGCCAGAATCAGCACATTAATTTGCTTTATAATATACACAGTGGTAACCTGTGTTGGGCAATTTTATTCCTAGACATTGTAAGCATTTAAATATTTTCAGGTGTAGATTGTTATGAAATTCTATACATACAATTATGCTTCTGCCATTTTGGAATGGTGAATTAATGCCAAAACAAGAACCACAGGAGCATATTAGGATGGGAAAACACCCTGGGACATTTCTGGAAGCAGCCATCATGGCATCCCTCCTTAATCTGTGACTTTATGTTAATTCCACTACAATGCCTTTCCGTGAAGTCATGGGCAGATTGGAAATTTTCCCAGGGCCAAATTAAATTCCCAAACATTGGCCCTTTTATATTTATTTATTTATTTATTTATTTGCAGTTTCTTATATAGCGCAGCAGATTCCGTATATACTGTACCTCTCAGGGAAAATCTGCAAGAGAATTATAAATCACTATTCTCTATTATCTGCAAATCCTTACGCAATTCACTTACTATCGAATGATTTTCAAAGTCTGTGCAAATGTGAATAAAGGCCCATACACACTGGGCGACTTTGAGCTGAAAGCCGCTCAAAACAACCTGTTCTGAATTGAAAAAGCCGCCCTGAGCGCGGCGAAACATGTTTTTGAGGACTCTGATATATCCCCACTACTGAGGATTGAGGACTGGAGAGATGTATCAATACTCAGCAAATTGTTAAAACGTCCCATTCCCACCTTGGCAACATCAGCAGAGTGGCCACACAGCCCGGCCATTATCCCGGATACCGGAGAGGACGCAGCAGCTGTGATCAGCTTAATCTACCACCTGCTTCCCTTCCGCAATACAGCAATCCGGCGTGCAGTAAGCGGGCGCCGCGAGGCGTCATCGGACCCCGCACAACATACAGGAGGCGCCCTGCTGGACACTGTTATAAAGCCACGGACCAAAATCAATTGCGGGAAGCAGTAAGTACCGCATCTGTGACTGTTATTCTTTCCCCAGACCTGGGACGCTATACATAAAAACAGCTGAGCACTTCAGTTACCTCACTGGGGGTTTCAAAAGTGGAATACAAATCATCCCAATGTGATGCTATACCATCTGATTGCGCACTGATGGGACATTTTCCCTATACCAGGGTTTAACAGCAAGTTACTTTGTTTGCTACAAAATCAATTAATTTGTTGCACTTTTGGGATTATATATCCCTGATTTTTAGGTTTAATCTGCATGCATGCAATTAATTGTTTTTATTGTGATTTATTAAATTGTTATTAAATGTTCTCTTGAGTGTACATAAGGTGCCTAGTGGTATTTTTTCCTTGTCAAAGCGCCCAGTGTGTATGCCCCAGCGATGAGCGGTGAGTGCTGCAACCTCGCAGAGAAAGCCGATCATCTGCTGGTAATACCAGCAGATGAGCGGCTTTGCATAGCGCTGCGCTATGCAAAGCCGTCCTCTCCCCTCCGTCGGCGCCGGGCAGGGGGAAAGTCGCTCAGTGTGTATGCACTGAGTGGCTTTCCCTGAAGCGGCGATTGTCATCATCACTGTCCATACACGCTGGGCATAGTCGCCCAGTGTGTATGGACCTTAACTCTGACACTTCCACAACTCTGCAACAGAATCAGGCTAATCAAGGCCAGTGCTGACATCACAGGCCCTTCCTCAAAACGCCTGGCACATCTGTGTTTTTTCGGACACTCCCAGAAAATGGGCTGTTACCACCCACAAACACCTGCTTCCTGTCCTTCAAATTGCAAGGGGATTGTGATTAGATATTTTTGGCCTTATTCTAGTTCACTCTTTCTGACAAAATCCTTCTTAGATGGACAAAACCATGTGCACTGCAGGGGGGCAGATGTTACATGTGCAGAGAGAATTAGATTTGGGTGAGTTATTTTGTTTCTGTGCAGGGTAAATACTGACTGCTTTATTTTTACACTGCAATATAGATCTCACTTTGAAGTAAAACCCCACCCAAATGTAATTCTCTCTCCACAAGTAACATCTGCCCCACCTGCAGTGCACATGGTTTGGTCCATCTAAGAAGGATTTTGTCAGAAAGAGTGAACTAGAATAAGGCCCTTTATCTTTTTCTATCTCTATTTTGGCTTGCGCATTCACGCAATGATCTGTACACATGTGCAGTCATTGGATAATTGATAGTATTGTGAATTAGCACAACAGCGATCAACTCTGAATAACCCCCAAAGTACAAGAATAAGTTTAAATATTAAATGAAATGGTGCCCACACACTGTGAGATGTGTGTTAAGTTCGATTTCAGCCTATACAATGGGTGAAATGTAATAGGGTGAGAGAATCAGAAAGTGGAAAATGTATTAAGAAATCTCCAGGTTTTTTTACACTGGAAAATGAAACTTGGTTTGCCGTGTAAATGATTGCCTTACCAAATCTCTCACTTTCTGATACTCTCATCCTATTACATTACCCCCAAGGTGTGCTATGCAATTTGGATTGTACACACTGTGCAATTTGAACCACATGCAATATGCACTACACCCGATTTTGCCTACACTACAATAGTCAATTACAGGGTGCATGTCATCAAGCTCAAAATCTGCAAGCACATACTATGGGAGCATGCATCGCAAAGGCAAATAAACGTGGTGCAATTTAAGCTAAAAAGATCAAATCAAATTTGGCCCCATTTTCAATGGACGGGGAGTGGGCATGTGCATATTTGGTCATGTGCATGTGCACATTCCCGGAGCGAATGGCTTTGGCGAGTTTTACACTCCCCGAGGCATTCGTATATGGGGCGGTCGCTGTGGTCCACCCAGTGTTTTATGGGTGAAATTTAAAAAAAAATTTTTTATACTTATTTAATATCATCTGAATGCTTAATGTACTGTATAATCAATACCTTTAGTATTCAAACATATTTTTGTACTTTGACATTGTTTCAATACCAGTTTTTACTTGTGACTATAGTGCAGGATCTCTTGAGATTATTTTTAAAACATGTAAAAATAAATTAAACAACCACTGCCTCTAAATAGACCGTTACTTCTTATAGAGGTCTGTATGACACCATCGTCTGTATCAGTTTCAGTCTCACTCCCTGAAATACACTGTGCAGCTGTGACCATACTGATATTTGGAAATAAGTTGTTCTATGCACAACCACATACAACTGGTTACACAGATGAGGTTAAGAATTGTAAGTAAAGGTGCTTAAATGTTAGTTAAATGTTCCTTAGAAAGATAAAAAAGGGGGCGTGGTCTGGACAGCAAGCAGTACAGACGTGCTGCGGGGAGCTCCTACGTATTTACACTAAAAAGGGTCCTTTTTCCCTACCCTCCCGTCCCTGAAATCTTCCCCGCCGACAGCCTGTACATCCCCCCGGACTCCGGTGACTGTGCGCCACTGCTGCGGAGCCGGAGTGCCTTTCTGAAGGCACTTGCAGGTTGCGGCCTAGGCCGCAGCACGGAGCCGGGGCCTCGATTTTGACGCCGACCCGATCGGCGAGCGGCAGCCCAAATCAAAGAAGCGGCGGCCGACGGAGGACGTAGAGCCGGCTGAGGAGTCCTGACGCAGCGAGGAAGCAGGGGGTGGCATCCCCCCCTGCCCGAGCTGCCCTGCAACCCCGACCGCGGCCTGAACGCCGGACGGAGGGAGACACCAGGCCGACATCTTTATTGAATCTCCGCACGGAGCCCAGAACACCAGCAGCCGGCGGTGAGTGGAGGCGGGGGGGAGCAGGCGAGTACCTAGACCCCCTCTCCCCTCCACAGCCTGTCAGCAGGGCAAGGGGATAAGGGCTGACGCTGTGCGCCCCCCTGGCATGCGCACACTACCAGTCCCCAGCCACCTCGTGTCCCTGCCCCATCTTGAGACCCCTGCTGCCCCCCCATACCTGGTGATATCTGGGTCCCTCCACTGACCCCAGTAAGCCCCCTGCCATTCACCACCCATCAGTCCTGTGCATTAGCAGAACCCACAGCCCTGCAGCAAACTGAACCTGCTGCCTCACTGATAGTGGGCCCTGCACAGCACAGTCTCCAAGCCGGGATATGTACAGCCTGGGCTCTCCAATATAAAGTTAGATTCTCGAAAGTGACCCACAGTGATCTCTGGCGGAAGCCCCCCGCCAACGTTCTCGCCAACTACTTCACCACGGCCCGTGCTGGCCCCCTGGCAATGCCGCCTGGCGTGTGAACTAACTGTCTGCCCCCCATGAGGCACATGGCTAGCTAGCTAAGATAGTAAACTGCCCTGTACCATATGCAAAATTGAGTGCCTTCTGACCGCCCATAAACTCTCCTGCCCTCATTGATCTGAGTTCTCTACCCTCCTTCCACACACAAGCTCACCATGCCTCCCAAAAGAGGTAAAGTCACTAAAGCAGTGCCCCAGATCCCCTTCTTTAAGCCTTCACCTAGAGGCTCCGGGGGTGGGCAGGGTCCTGGCGTATCACCAGCTGGCCCCCAAAAGGCAGCTCCCCCCGCGGAAAGCCGCCCCCCCTCCCCGGTGGCCCAACCGGGACCCCCGCACCGCACCGAGATCCCAGACGATGCTGCATTGACAGTGGGCAACTTGAAGATCCTGCTTACCCAAATGAAGGATGAGGTGTCGTCCGAAATACGCCTGTCATTGCAATCCTGTCAACGCTCAATTGATGACCTGGGGGACCGTACGGATGCATTAGAAACCAAAATGGAGGAGATGGTGCATTCCCACAACGAATTAATTGACTCTCACTCCTCACTAGAGGAAGAAGTGAGCGCCCTACGCGAGAAAATTACAGATATGGAGGACAGGTCCAGGAGGAACAACCTCAAAATCAGGGGCATACCTGAAAACATATCCAACAGCAGCCTTAATGATCATGTTCTGGACATTTTCAGGAAACTGTTACCATCTGTCCCCACTGCTGACCTCCTGTTGGACAGGGTTCATAGACTTCCCAAGGCCAGATCTGCCCCGGAGGATGCCCCACGTGATGTATTGATGCGCGTCCACTACTTCCACATCAAGGAGGCCCTCCTGAAGGCAGCGAGACCCTCGGCTGACTCCGCAGCAATACTAGGTCCTCTGCAGCTCTTCGGTGACTTCTCCAGAGCCACACTACTAAAGAGACGCTCCTTGCAGCCTGTCACCTCAGCTTTAAGGAAGGCCAACATCCTATCCCGCTGGGCATTCCCGACCCGACTCCTCATCCAAAGGGAGGGCTCCACAATAGCGATTACCTCGGTGGAAGAAGGCATGAAACTCCTGGCGAAATGGAAACTGCATGAACTGCATGAACCCCCTCCTGCGGCCTCTCCAGCCCGAAGACTTCAGCAGGACTGGTCTTCGGTGGAGTAACGTATACAGTTAGCCTAGTAGCCAAGAAGGACTGGGTTAAGCTAGTTGTCATGTTATCTATTTCCCTTTACACTATATTCGATTAATCGATTCTTTAGCAATTTTATAAGGCAAATGCTTTATCTTAGTTCATAAGCAATAATATATTGGATTAGAATATATTGACACGCTATGGTTTATTCGTTAGCCCAGTTATATAGCCTTATAATGTCTTCTAGTTAATCATTATTGTTATTTGGATACTCTGCTAGTTGGTAGAGTAACGTATACAGTTATCTTAGTAGCTAAGAAGGATTGGGTCAATCTAGTCGTTATGCTATTTATTTTCCTTTGCACTAAAACCGATTAGTCGATTCTATAGCAGTTCTAAGACAAATGCTTTATTTTGTTTCATAAGCAATAGTCTATTGGTTTAGAGCTGGGGTAGCCAACCCTAGTCCTCGAGAGCTACCAACAGTGCATGTTTTGCAGGTCTCCTCACAGAATCACAAGTGAGCTAATTAGCTCCATCTGTGGATCTTTTAAAATGTGTCAGTGATTAATGAGTGCAGCTGTGCAGCAGCTAGGTTGTCTGGAAAATGTGAACTGTTGGTAGCTCTCGAGGGCTAGGGTTGGCTACCACTGGTTTAGAGCATATTGAATCGTTATGGCTTTTCCTCTAGTCCAGGTATATAGCCTTATATTGTCTCATAGTTAGTTATTATTATTATTTAGATATTCTGTTTGCTAAGATCTGAGCGAGGGTAAACGGCCCATTTTCTAAATACAGGGCGACGCTCATTTATGTACATGTGCTCTCATGGGGGTTAGGACCACTACCCCCCCAAACCTCTCTAATGGGAAGATCACGTTGTGGTCTCCCACTACAACTCCCCGTGGAGTTGCCATTGGTTTTCTTTTATGTTATCTCTCTCCTCCTTCTCTTCTCCCCTCTGGCTTCTTCTTCTCTCTCTGCCCTCCCCCCCTCCCCCCCTCCCCTACGTCTACATTCCTCTCGGGTCCCCCCTGTCTCGTCTCCAACCGCTCAGGATTGGTGGGACACTGATGTTTGCAAGATATTTAGACAGACTACACGTACTGATACGGACGAAAGGCAGGCTACAGCACACCAAACTCCCCCGTAATGATTAATATTATCTCATTAAATGCTAAAGGTCTAAATTCCCCCAATAAGAGGAAGTTGGCACTATCTTATTTTCATAAATTAAAGGCTCATGTTGTGGCCGTACAGGAGACCCACTTTGCTAAGAAAGCCCCTCCCAGATTCTGCGATAGCAAATACCCTCACTGCTATACCGCTGATGGCATCACAAAAAAGCTGGAGTGGCCATCCTAATTTCAGCGAAGTGCTCATTTTCCGTTTCAAAACAATATGCCGATCCAGAGGGCAGGTTTTTGGTCCTGGTGGGTCTCCTGGACGGGATAGAGGTGACCATAGTCTCTTGCTATGCTCCCAATACAGGGCAATTAAAATTCAGCAGAAAACTGCTCTCTAAAATCCAGGAACACTCTAAGGGTGCGCTGTGGATTATGGGAGACTTTAATTTAGTTCCAGATGTAGCAATAGATAGATCCCGCACCCCCAACAATAGAGGTAACTCTGATCAAGGGCCTTCTAGGAGATTTAAACAGCTCATCAATGAGTATGAGCTCCACGACGCCTGGCGAGCTAAAAACCCAAACACCAGAGACTACACCTTTTTCTCGCATCCCCACCAATCGTACTCGAGAATAGATCTAGCCTTGATCGATAGGTGGTCTTTGGCCTCCGTAGTTAAGGCCGAGATCTTGCCTACCTCCTGGTCGGATCACTCCCCCTTGCGGTTGGTGTGGGATCTGGGCTCATTCAGAGCTCCCCCGGGTCCGTGGCGCCTGGGACGCTCGGCACTGTCCCATTTGGAATCCAGGAAAACGATTTTAGACTCAATCACTAGTTATGTAACTACTAATAACCCGGAGGACACTAGTATTTTTACTCACTGGTGCGCGCTGAAAGCTGTCGTACGTGGCTCAGCATTAAAAGCAGCAGCTAGAGTAAAAAGAGCGGAGGAGAACGAGAGGCGAGTAGCAGATGAAGATCTCCTTAGATTAGAGGCAGCGCATAAAACTAACCCTCTGGACAGGGACCTAGGTATACAGCTTACCCGAGCTAGAGATAAAGTTAACGCCCTCTCCTTTAGAGAAGTCCAGAAAAATGTCGAAAAGTTGAATCAACGCTTCTACTTGTTTGGGAACAAGGCAGGGAGGCTGCTGGCGAGGAAGCTGAGAGGGAGGAGAGCTAAGAATAAAGTTGACCTCCTGATCAACTCCAAGGGAGCTAGAATAGTCGACCCCTTCCAGGTGGCGGACACCTTCGCAGACTACTATGCTAAATTATACAACTTGAGCTCCGACTCGCACACTCTCCAGCCGACGAATGAAGGGATCACCTGCTTTCTTGACAGTATTAGCTTGCCAGAGCTGGAATCCGAGGTGGGGCAGGCCCTTAACGTGCCCTGGTCCAAAACAGAGATAGAGACTGCCATTGACGGATTACCCAAAGATAAAGCCCCTGGCCCAGACGGCTACCCCACTAACTTCTATAAATGCTTCAAATATGAATTGAGCCCGCTATTGACCAACGTCTTCAACGAGGCCTCCCGGTCGGGAGTATTCCCCAGAGAAATGTTGGAGGCTTGGATTGTGACCATCCCTAAACCCGGTAAACCGCCCACCTCGGTCCAAAACTATAGACCTATAGCATTATTAAGTACGGACTTAAAACTATACGCCAAGCTGCTGGCAAACAGACTGGCCCCCCTCCTCCCATTCCTGGTGGGGGGGGACCAGGTGGGCTTTGTGCCGGGGAGACAGGCCCCGGACAACACCCGTAGAGTGTTCAATGTGCTGGAGAGGTGCGATCGGACTAAATCCCCCCTATTGCTGCTGTCACTAGACGCCGAGAAGGCGTTTGACCGACTCCACTGGGGCTATTTAAAAGAAGTGCTGAAGCGCTTTGGTGTGGGAGGCAGATTCCTAGACTCAATATTTGCCCTTTACTCCCACCCGTCTGCGAGGGTGTTCGTTAATGGCTGCCTCTCTTCCAGTTTCCCAATATCCAACGGTACCAGACAGGGGTGCCCCCTCTCCCCGTTAATCTTTGTTCTAGCGATGGAACCCCTAGCAGTTAAAATCAGAACAGATGACCATATCCTAGGCCCTCAGATCGGGAGCTCCTCCCACAAGATCTGCTTATTCGCAGACGATGTTCTTCTTTGCCTTTTGCATCCGGAGAAATCCCTACCAGCGGTGCATAAAGTATTAGACGCTTACTCTGCGGTCTCTTATTATAAACTGAACACAAACAAAACAGAAGCCCTACCGGTAAATATCCCTTTAGCTACAGTGGCTCGTCTTAAAGATGCATATCGTTACGCCTGGCAGGAGAGAGCCATTAAATACTTGGGGGTACAGGTCGCAAGAGACGCCCACGTAATAGAGTGTAATTTAAACCCGCTCATAAACTCCTTTCAAAAACTCATTAAGGAATGGTCCCTCCATGAAATTTCATGGCTGGGCAGGCTAGCGGCGTCCAAAATGATTCTGCTCCCTAAGCTCCTATACCTATTTCGCGTGATCCCTAGAAACCTCCCCAAGTCGCTATTATGTAAACTTAACGCATTATTCACTAAATATATATGGATGGGGTCAAAACCGAGAATATCAAGGAAAACTATGGCTCTACCTAAGAACTTGGGAGGAGCAGGATACCCCGATTTAGAAACATACCGACAGGCCTGTCTCCTGAGCCAAGCTGGGGACTGGTTTAACTCTCAGAACCCGAAACCCTGGGTCTTAATAGAACAAACCATGGCGAACCAATACCCTTTTACTGACATGTTCTGGCTCCCCATTAAAGACATCCCAGGAAAGCCAGAGCTTTGTATGGCCACTAGGGCGACTTTGGAGGTGTGGGCCAGAATTTCAGGATGTGTGAAAGAGATTGCTCTCCCGAGCACCAACCTCTCCCTTCCAGCTATTGCAAAAATGATCCCCAATCTAAATTTAGATGTATGGATTAAAGCTGGCATTACAGATCTGGGACATTTGGTCCAAGGGGGGTCCCTGATACAATTCTCAGAGCTGAGGGAGAGGTTCGGGCTTCCCAAGAGCGATTTCTTCAAGTATTTACAAATTAGACACTGGTTATCCGCCCTAAGGGAGGGCACGGACCCCTTCCGGCCAGCCCTCACTCTCATCGCCTCCAGATTACAGAACGGTTCACACAAAGGGGGAATTTCCAGATGGTATAACCACCTGATATCATCATCGAAACAAGGGAAACTCCCCGCCCAGCTTAAGTGGGAGTCCGACCTTAACATCACACTAGACGAGGAAACTTGGGACTCTATCCTACATTCGGGGTTTAAGATGTCCAAATGTCTACTACATTCAGAGATGTTTTTTAAGTTGTGCCATAGGGCATATTTTACCCCTCTTCGCCTCCACGCCATCTGGCCCGAGGTCTCACACTTATGTTGGAGAAGATGCGGGGATACGGGGTCTATCCTGCACATATTCTGGCTATGCCCCCTCATTAGGCCCTTCTGGGAGGAAATTGTTAGGATCTCCCGTGCCACGCTGCCTGGCGAGGCACTACGTGGCACTGGCTGGTAGGAGATCTGACCAGGAATGGAGGGCAGCCTCGCCAACCTAACTCCGTTGCTACCAGATGTAATTGGCATGTGAGTGCAGGATGCTAAGCTTCACCACTAATAGCCGCGTTCGTGGGAGCCCGTTAGTCAGGCTCCCACCTCGATGCCACCTGGTCTTATGTAAATGACAACTCACACGCCAAGGCCAGTGATTAACAAGGGGAACCTCTAACTGACACCTGCTGGCGAGAACACCTACGGGGCTCCCGTAAGAAACCCTAGGAACCTGGTGTAAAACAGTGTCTGGATGGGACCACCCCACGGGTGTAACAATACACAAAAGATGACTCAATATGCTGAATGTAACAATACACAAAGATGACTCAATAAGCTGGACTGTAACAATACAAAAGGATGACTCAATAAGCAGGACTGTAACAATACATGAAGATGACTCAATAAGCAGGACTGTAACCATAAACAAGATAACCGCAAGTAAGATGGTACACTTAGCTGGGGCTGAGCGGCAGCGGGCAGGGTGAGACAAGGAACCAGCTGACGGAAGGATCACGCTGGAAAGTACACCCAGAAAGACCAACCAAGCTCCAGGGACCGGGAACACTCAGGACGCTGGGTCAGAACTATAACCGGCGTCTGAGTGTCCCGGCATCAGGGTTTAAATAGTAGCGCCTCCATAGGAGGACGAGGCTGCGTTGCGCGCTTCCTCTTCCGCCCGGCCGCCTGGCGTCCCGCGTCGCCTAGGCAACCGGGGCGTGCGCTGAGGAAGTGGCCGGGCGTGAGACTCCCGGCCGTACGTGACGTCTGACGGGGGGCGTGTGTCGTTACCGTGACCACGTCCCCTGACGCGGGGACGCCCCCTGACGCGACGACGCCCTGACTGTGACATCACAGCCGGGAGACACCGCGGAGAACCCCCTGCGTCAGCGCTAGAGCCGGCTGCAGGGGTGGCCGCATTACCAGCCGGACCGGAGCGCAGAGAACCCCTTACGTCAGTGTCAGAGCTGACTGCAGGGGTCATAACAGTACCCCCCCCTTGAGGAGGGGTCACCGAACCCTTACCCCCAGGTTTAAATGGAAATTTCTTAAAGAACTCTGCCCTAAGTCTGGGAGCATGAAGAAGTCTGTCCGGAACCCAGGATCTCTCTTCATCCCCGAATCCCTGCCAATGAACAAGAAATTTGAGCTGACCCCGGACAAACTTGGAATCAAGGATCTGTTCTACCAAAAACTCCTTGTGGCCTCTGATAATCACAGGTCTCTTAGACTGTTTCTGATGAAAGAGAGTGGAAACCGGCTTAAAAAGGGAACAATGGAAAACATTATTGATCCTCAATGATCGAGGTAATTGTAACTGAAAGGCCACTGGGTTAACCTGTCTGGTAATGAGAAAGGGTCCGATGAATCTGGGGCCCAACTTATGACTTTTCTGACGTAATTTGATGAATCGGGTTGAAAGAAAGACTTTCTGGCCCACCCTGAATGGGCAGGGTTTCCTGTGTCTGTCATAAAAAACTTTAGAACGGGCCGAAGAAAGATTCAAGGCCCGACGCACCTTCTTCCAAGAATCCCTAAGGACAGTAACTGCCGAGGGAATTGAGTGAGAGGACTTAACCGGAACATCAAAGGAATTGCATTTGGGATGAAAACCGGTGTTACAGAAAAATGGTGAAGTCTTGGTAGACACGTGATAGGAATTATTATAAGAAAATTCCGCTAACGGCACCAAGTCTGCCCAATCAGTCTGACATTTAGCAATAAAGCAACGTAAATACTGTTCCAAGGCCTGATTAACCCTCTCGGTTTGTCCATTTGACTGAGGGTGGTATCCGGAGGATAAGCTGAGCTGAATACCCAAGTTGGAACAAAATGCCCTCCAAAAACTGGCGACAAACTGGGGTCCCCTGTCCGAGACGATATCTCTGGGGAGACCATGAAGTCTGAAAATATGAGTAATGAAAAGTTGCGCTAATTCTTGAGCCGAGGGAAGTTTGCGCAAAGGTACAAAATGAGCCATTTTACTAAAGCGATCGACCGTAACCCAAATGGTGGAAAAACGGGAAGACAAGGGAAGGTCGACGATAAAATCCATAGAAATGTGTGACCAGGGTCTGTCTGGAATGGATAAGGGTAAAAGCTGGCCCATGGGTGCTGCTCTGGGAGACTTCTGTCGAGTGCATACGGGACAAATTGAGACGAAACGGGTGACGTCTTGTTTCATGGAGGGCCACCAGACTGCTGTGGACAAACTTTCGAGGGTCTTGGTGATGCCAGGATGGCCCGCCAACTTAGTGGAATGAAAATCCTTAAGAACTAAATCTCGCAGAGCCTTGGGGACAAAGAGTCTGTTCTGAGGAGTCGACTGGGGAGCAGAGGGCTGGAAAGCAAGAACACGGGTAGCCAAATCTTGGGTTAACCCGGCCAAGATAAAAGCTGACGGGATAATGGTCTCATCCCCCAATTCCGGGTCCTGAGAAGACTGGAAACTCTGGGAAAGCGCATCGGCCTTGACGTTCTTAGGACCGGGTCTGAAGGTGATGTTAAATCGAAAACGGGTAAAGAAAAGAGCCCATCTAGCCTGACGAGGGTTGAGTCGTTTGGCTGACTGGATATATGCTAAATTCTTGTGATCTGTGATAACGGTGATCATGTGTTCTGCTCCTTCCAGCCATTGGCGCCATTCTTCAAAGGCCCATTTTATGGCCAGAAGCTCTCTATTACCTACATCGTAATTCTTTTCAGCGGCGGAAAATTTCCATGAAAAATAGGCACAGGGATGCAGTTTGTTATCCAGACTATAAGTCTGGGAGAGCACGGCTCCCGCCCCAACATCGGAGGCGTCAACTTCCACTAAGAACGGCTTCCGGGGGTCAGGATGGTGAAGAATCGGAGCGGAACAAAAAGCTTTTTTCAACCGTTCAAAGGAGTCAATGGCCTGTGGAGACCAGTCTTGTGGATTTGCTCCCTTGCGAGTGAGTTCCACAATGGGAGCCACGATATCTGAAAATGAACGAATAAATTTACGATAATAGTTAGAGAAACCTAGGAACCTCTGAACAGCCTTGAGGTTAGAGGGACGAGCCCATGACAGGATGGCTTGAACCTTTTTAGGCTCCATGGCAAAACCTTTGGGAGTAATGATATAGCCCAGGAAAGAAACCTGGGAAACTTCAAACTCACATTTTTCTAACTTGGCGTACAGTTGGTTTTCGCGTAATTTTTGGAGAACCATACAGACATGCTGCCTATGTTCGGTCAGAGTCTTGGAAAAAATCAAGATATCGTCTAGATACACCACAGCAAAAACTCCTAAAAACGGCCGGAGTACCTCATTAATGAAATCCTGGAAGACAGCCGGAGCATTGGCCAATCCGAAAGGCATAACAAGATATTCGTAGTGGCCAGTATGCGTGTTGAAAGCCGTCTTCCACTCGTCCCCCTGCCTGATTCTTATGAGGTTGTATGCTCCTCTCAAATCGATCTTAGAAAAAACAACGGCTTCCCGAATCTGGTCGAATAACACAGAAATGAGAGGTAAAGGATAAGAATTCTTAATGGTGATCTGATTCAAGGCCCGATAATCAATACAGGGGCGCAAGGACCCGTCCTTCTTTTCAACAAAGAAGAACCCTGCCCCTACCGGAGACTTGGACGGACGGATGAAGCCTTTCTCTAGGCTTTCTTTAATATAATCTTCCATAGCGCGGGACTCAGGAGCGGAGAGAGCATACAAACGCCCTTTAGGTAACCTGGCATTGGGGACGAGATCTATGGTGCAATCAAATGGCCGATGGGGAGGCAGTGTTTCTGCTTCTTTCTTAGAAAAAACATCAAGAAAATTGTGATACGAAGAGGGTAAAGAAGACAAAACAGGAGACACCGCCCGTAGAGGGAGAGAGAGACAGCTGTCAGAACATGCTGACCCCCAACGGGTAATCTCCCCCGTAACCCAATCGACATTGGGATTGTGCTTCCTTAGCCAAGGCAGACCCAAAACAAGAGGTGCAACCGGACAATGAAAAACTAAAAAAGAGATTTCCTCGGAATGTAAAGCTCCTATAGACAACCTGAGGGAAGGAGTACGGGAGGAAATACTGCCATTGGATAGTGGTATGCCATCTAACCCACAAACTGCCAAAGACCCCTCAAGGGGAATGGGTTTGAACCCTAAGGATTCAACCAATGTGGCGTCTATAAAATTGCCAGCTGCGCCACAATCCAAGAAGGCAGACACCTCCAGAAACTGCTTCCCAAAGGAGATGGTGGTCTTGATATAAATGGATTCCATGGGGGAAAAACAGGTAAGGCCTAAGTGAACCCCCCCAAGGTTACCTAGGCCCTGTCTTTTCCCGCCTTAAGCGGACAACCCACCACACGGTGACCGGACCCCCCACAATAAAGACACAATCCCTTGAGTCTTCTCCGATTCTTTTCGGAAACGGAAAGGCGGGTAGCCCCTAGCTGCATGGGTTCTTCCCCTGAGTGGTCAAAAGAATCTCCCGAAGGAGATGAGGGAAAGATCCCAGACTCTCTCTCTCGCTGACGCTCCCGAAAGCATCGATCCACCTTGATGGCTAATTGCATCATCTCATCTACAGATGTGGGAGATGGGTAGTGCACCAGTGCATCTTTGAGGCCATCGGACAAGCCAATCCGAAATTGACTGCGTAGAGCTGGGTCATTCCACCCGGAATCAATGGCCCACCTCCGAAACTGTGTGCAATACCCCTCTGCCGTACCATGCCCTTGACGGAGGGCTCGGAGATTGGCCTCAGCTGAAGCAGACCTATCGGGATCATCATATAACAACCCCATGGCTAAAAAAAAAGAACTGACGGAGGAGAGGGCCTCATCTCCTGCAGGGAGCCCAAATGCCCAGGTCTGAGGATCCCCCTGTAGGAGAGAAATGATTATCCCCACCCGCTGGGTCTCTGACCCGGAGGATAATGGACGCAGTTTGAAATATAGTTTACAGGCCTCTCTGAAGTTATAAAAAAGTGAGCGATCTCCAGAGAAGCGATCAGGGAGATCGAGTCTGGGCTCTGGGTGTCTAGATGCTGACAGGACTCCATGTACCTGTTCCTCCTGAGTTTTGACCCGGAGAGTCAGTTTTTGGAGTTCTAGTGTGAGAGTGTGAATCTGGCCCACCAGAGCATGTCCCGTGGCCTGCTGGGAAGGATCCATAATGGAGTATGAACCGTGACTGAGGACAAATATAAATTATTTGGCCGGTTATAATGTTAGGATCTCCCGTGCCACGCTGCCTGGCGAGGCACTACGTGGCACTGGCTGGTAGGAGATCTGACCAGGAATGGAGGGCAGCCTCGCCAACCTAACTCCGTTGCTACCAGATGTAATTGGCGTGTGAGTGCAGGATGCTAAGCTTCACCACTAATAGCCGCGTTCGTGGGAGCCCGTTAGTCAGGCTCCCACCTCGATGCCACCTGGTCTTATGTAAATGACAACTCACACGCCAAGGCCAGTGATTAACAAGGGGAACCTCTAGCTGACACCTGCTGGCGAGAACACCTACGGGGCTCCCGTAAGAAACCCTAGGAACCTGGTGTAAAACAGTGTCTGGATGGGACCACCCCACGGGTGTAACAATACACAAAAGATGACTCAATATGCTGAATGTAACAATACACAAAGATGACTCAATAAGCTGGACTGTAACAATACAAAAGGATGACTCAATAAGCAGGACTGTAACAATACATGAAGATGACTCAATAAGCAGGACTGTAACCATAAACAAGATAACCGCAAGTAAGATGGTACACTTAGCTGGGGCTGAGCGGCAGCGGGCAGGGTGAGACAAGGAACCAGCTGACGGAAGGATCACGCTGGAAAGTACACCCAGAAAGACCAACCAAGCTCCAGGGACCGGGAACACTCAGGACGCTGGGTCAGAACTATAACCGGCGTCTGAGTGTCCCGGCATCAGGGTTTAAATAGTAGCGCCTCCATAGGAGGACGAGGCTGCGTTGCGCGCTTCCTCTTCCGCCCGGCCGCCTGGCGTCCCGCGTCGCCTAGGCAACCGGGGCGTGCGCTGAGGAAGTGGCCGGGCGTGAGACTCCCGGCCGTACGTGACGTCAGACGGGGGGCGTGTGTCGTTACCGTGACCACGTCCCCTGACGCGGGGACGCCCCCTGACGCGACGACGCCCTGACTGTGACATCACAGCCGGGAGACACCGCGGAGAACCCCCTGCGTCAGCGCTAGAGCCGGCTGCAGGGGTGGCCGCATTACCAGCCGGACCGGAGCGCAGAGAACCCCTTACGTCAGTGTCAGAGCTGACTGCAGGGGTCATAACAGAAATAACATCCCTGATCAGGAAAGTGATGAAGTACACGATCCAGCTAGAACCCATTACAGCATTGCTCCACTACACCAATTCGGTTACGGGAGGTGACCTCTACATTCTAAAGCATATCCTGATTGCAGCGAAAGCAGCTATAGGGCACCTATGGAAATCGGCAGAAATCCCTTCTATACGAGGTGTTATCAACAAGGTGCACACACATTATCTTTATGAGACGGCAAATGTACGTTACTCCTCGTCAGCCTCCTCAATACACCTGAAATGGCTTAAATGGATGGACTTTAGAGAAGCTCAGGGCCTCCCAGTTTCCTCTAGCGTGGCTTGGGGCGATACCGCATTTCACTCCCCACCCCTCCCGCTAAACTGCTAACATACACATATCTACAATTTGTAATGCATCATGCGGTGTCCCCAACCTGAGCTCACATATACCCTTCCCGCCCCCCCTTGTGTCTGTCTCCCCCCCTTCTGCTCCTCATCTTTCTTCTGCTCCCTCCCTCCCTCTTCACTAGACTCCCTTTTCCCCACTGTTATTCTAACTGTAATTTTTTGGGGTGCAGTCTAATTTAATTATTATCCAATAAAGTGTAGGTCAGACAGTTGTATTAGTTGATCTGGTGTTTTACAACCTTATGTCAGATTCACTGTTTTACCTCTGTTCCCCATATGTACATGTCTATTTTCTGCCGACCCAATAAAAATTTAATATTCAAAAAAAAAAAAAAAGAAAGATAAAAAAAACTCATGAAAGATAACCTTGTTTCATATTTTGTAACAAAATACATGATTATGTCACATTTCTATGTCTTCTGTACGCATAAATATTTTTAATATTGCCTAAACTGGCTTCATATATTAAAAACAAAAAGAAACACAAAAACTAGCTTTATTGATTGAGGTATTTTAGTTTCAATTGGGTTTAACTCAATTCACAGATACTGTACTAGGACTATGTTGAGAATTGTGGACCTATGGTATCACAGTTTGGGATTGCTAAGAGATATGGCTGCACAAGTTAGCGCTACTGGACTAATATACAGCAACACAGGGTAACACTACTGGACTTATATACAGCAGCACAGGTCAGCACTACTGGACTAATATACAGCAGCACAGGGCAGCACTACTGGACAAATATAAAGCAGCGCAAAGCAGCACTACTGGACTAATATACAGCAGTACAGGCCATCACTACTTGACTAATATACAGCAGCACAGGGCAGCACTACTGGATTAATATACAGCAGCACAGAGCAGCACTACTGGACTAATATACAGTAACACACGGCAGCACTACTAGACTTACATACAGCAGAACAGGTCAGCACTACTGGACTAATATACAGCAGTAAAGGGCAGCACTACTGGACTTCTATATAGCCACACAGGACTGCTAGGGAAGACAGGCAGTTCATGATTCTATGGCAGACCACCCAACACCACTACCCTCAGACAGACAGAGATGCACCCTCTTCTATGGTGGTGAAGATTATCCAAAACCCATGAGAATCCGACAGCGGGATGAAGACTTTTGCCGCGTTCTGGGATCCAAGTTTGGTGGGAAAACCCGAGCCGGACTCGGATCCCACCTCGGATTGTGAAGTTTGGGGGGCTCAGAGATACAAATCCGCTCATCCCTATTTGTATCTATCCAGTTTATTTTATCCCTATTTACAATTTTAAATCGAAATGGACAGTGGCGTAAGTTCATCCCAGTTGCCCCCCCCAACCATACTTGCCTACCTGACCCTCTCCATGTGGGAGAAAATGCTCTGCTCCTGGACTTTTCTGGAAATGTAGGATTACCATCACCTGTGGTGAAACTCCTTTCTTGTCAAATAACTACTTCACCACAGGTGATGATAATCCTACATAACCAGGGAAGTCCACGAACAGAGCATTTTCTCCCTCATGGAGAGGGGCAGGTAGGTAAGTATGCCCCCAACACATCCACATCCCCACACACACACAACCTTATATAATTATATATATATATATATATATATATATATATATATATATATATAGAGACAGAACTTACCCAACCTTGCAGAAGGGAAGAAGACAGACCAGCACTCGTTATGAAGAAATAGTTATATTAGAAAATGTTCACAACATAGCAAACATCTTAGGAAACATCAGACAGACCCGACAGTCTGTTTCAACTGGGCTCTAACCAGTTTTCCTCAGGGGTACCACTGGTTAGAGCCCAGTTGAAACAGACTGTCGGGTCTGTCTGATGTTTCCTAAGATGTTTGCTATGTTGTGAACATTTTCTAATATAACTATTTCTTCATAACGAGTGCTGGTCTGTCTTCTTCCCTTCTGCAAGGTTGGGTAAGTTCTGTCTCTATTTTACTGCTGTGTCTGGACCCTGCACCACCATTGCAATTGGACTGTCTGAGTGCCGTTTTGAAAATACCTTTTTATATATATATATATATATATACACATACTGTATATCTATGCCTCTTATGAAAAAATAAATAAAATTATATATATATATATATATATATAAACACAATTGTGGTAAGGCGCCTAAATTGTACAATTAATGTCCATAATGTCCTTATAATAGGATGATCCAATATGAAGTGAAGCACTAATAGAAACAGTTTGTCCAGTAACTTGTTTTATTCCTCCTGACGTTTAATCGCTATTAAACTTCAGGAGGGAGAAATCCTTTCTCCTTGCCAATCTTTGAGGAAATCTAATTATATCTTCATCGCTGGCTTACATTGGAAGTTCATTACACAGGGAAAGATTCCCAGTGTTTTTATCCTTATAGAAATATTTTATCTGTGGACATGTTTATATACTGTACATTGAAATAAGATATTGAAGACTCACTTAATCAAAACTGAATTTAAGAAGCATTTGTGATAAGGGGCGGGATCCCTCAGGATTATTCAGGAGACCTTACTCCTATATTAAAGATACATTGTTATGTTTTCCCTGATTAAGTCGTTCTAGACGAAACGCGTTGGGCCTGCTGTGCGTGTTTTACCTATAACAACAAGATCAACAGAATAAAACAAGTTACTGGACGAACTGTTTCTATTAGTGCTTCACTTCATATTGGATCATCCTATTATATGGACAATAATTGAACAATTTAGGCGCCTTACCACAATTGTGTTTTTATATTGTTTGTTTTGTCCCTTAGCCCTTGGGGGACATTGTGGTGAGGCTGCCAATCACAAATCATTAAGTGGACAGAATAATCAGATTAAGCACGTTGTTGGATTATTGTATACTATATGTATATATATATATATATATATATATAGATAGATAGATAGATAGATAGATAGAGATACAGTAGATAGATAGAGAGAGAGAGAGAGAGAGAGAGAGAGAGAGAGAGAGAGAGAGAGAGAGAACACCTATTTCAGAACTCAAGCCACAGAAGTTATTTTGATGGCTTTCAATTAATGGATTTAAACATTCAGGGGAGGAGAGATGCCCCCTTGAGTGCAGGAGCCCGGCGGCAGATGACTCCATTTCCTCCCAGAGTTCTGCCATTGGCAACGGAACTTGCTGCGCTCTATAAGAAACTGTAAATAATAATACTTTTGACCTTTTGTAAATGTCAACCTTTTGTCTCTCAAACGTTTGGTGTCAACCTTTTCTCTTCCTACACATTGTGAGCTAAGGAACAACCCCCGTGACAAAATAGAGTGAAACATTAACAAGATGAGAAAAAAAAAATGTAGAATAGTCTGTTTAATTCAATTTATTTTTAATGAATACACATTTTACTGGATAACAATGTAAATAAGTAAAATAGTTGAATTTATATATTTCAATGAGGCAGGGATGTGCCACTCTCAGTATGTCAGTGATATTACGCTGTCAGTGGCATTGGCAGTAATGTGCTGCTGACATTGAGGCAGGGATGTGCCACTGTCAGTGTATCAGGGATCTTATGCTGTCACCACGATTGGCAGTTATGTGCTGCTGTTGGTGTGGCAGGGATGTGCTGCTGTCACTGGCATTTTCAGGGATGTGCTGCTGTCAGTGAGGCAGGGATGTGCCACTGTCAGTGTGGCAGGGATATTACGCTTTCACAGCGATTGGCAGTTATGTGCTGCTGTTGGTGTGGCAGGGATGTGCTGCTGTCACTGGCATTTGCAGGGATGTGCTGCTCTCAGTGAGGCAGGGATGTGCTGCTGCCAGTGAAGATAGGGTGTATGCTGTCAGTGAGGCAGGAATGTGCTGCTGTCAGTGAGGCAGGAATCTGCTGCTGTCAGTGAGGCAAGGATGTGTAGCTGTCAGTGAGGCAGGGATATGCTGCTGTCAGTGTGTCAGGAATGTGCTTCTTTTCTGTCAGTCTCTCTTTGAGTGATGCTGTTGTTTTCAGTTGGGTGTGTTTACAGATGGTCGTGTGAAAGAATGGGGGGTTACTTAGACCTGTTTGGATGGCTGGCCGTCCGATTATCGATTGACTGTGCATGCAAACGGATCATAGCACATGTGCGCAGGGCCTGCAAGTGATAAAATTCAAGTTTTTTCTCCACTGCCCATATACAAATTGATTGAAAGGCGGCCAGCAATTGGGGGTGGTAGCAGGCCATTTAATGGGAGTGTCAGGTAAAACGTTGTAATGCCTCAGCCTTTTTAAGGGAAGTCCCCCAGTGGTCAGCTTTGACCTCGATCAGCTTGCTGAATTTGCAGCTGCCGAGTAAGCCCTGGGCTACTCACAGACTGCACACACAGGACAAACTATTCGATAATGAGTGATTGCGTATAGATTTGCAGCTATTCACAGGAGCTGCAATATTTTCACAGCCCATATGCAATCTTGCACAAGGCGGATTTTCACTCTGGCATGGCAGTGGATATGATTGCAGCCCAGTGATCAGGTCTGAATAACCCCCAATGTGTCCAAACATATTACTGAATTTTCAGTCATTATACATGCCGCTTTATATACACACACACAATATATGACACACTTTTGCAAATCAGGTCAGTAGCTTGTAATTTAATGTCATCGTAAAATAAAACCTATGTTTACCATATGTCACTGGAAATAATGCAATGAAACAGGGGAGAACCATTTAGCATAGTTTACACTTATGTAGCTGATGGAACATTTTGTGGTTTTGCTGAATGTGTTTTTTTGCTAAGTTGCAGCTTTACACTGTTCATGGAAGCGACAGGAGTTCTCTGAATAGAGCTGCAGTCACTCACTGTGCTAGTGATAATGGAATAATGACTCATCCAACATCAATGGCTTCCAACCATTAATAATGTTGAGCTGTCAGTAAGGAAAAATCAGAATCACATTTATACTTGAGCTTCTGCTGTCTGATATTGCTGTGTGACTTTGTTTTCAAGCTAAAAGAAAGAGGTTCAACTACAAAAAGTGCATTATTATCTTTTTAGGTTAAAAAGATTGGAGGTGATCTAGGCAGAGCATTCCGGGCATATTAGGCTAATGTTATCTGTACTTCATCTACTTAATTTCACAGTAAGTGCTTTACTTTTGTAGCCATCTGCATGTAATATAACTAAAGCTGGCCATACATCAGAATGATCTGCATACAACCAATTTGGGACCTGGCGCAGCCGCACAGGAGAACAGCAGCTGCCTGAGCCACTTGCAGGAGCCCGTGCCCACCGGACATCCGGTGCACAGGAGATTGGCGGGGCTGTTCAGCTGCCTGAACACTTGCTGGAGGCTGGAGACCTTGCGCACAGCACATCTAGGGGAGATCATCGGCACAGACACCCGGCGCACAGAAGCCATTTGCAGCGGACGGCGCACAGTAGAGCGACAGCTGTCTGCGCGTCTTGCAAGAGGCTCTGTGCAGGGGAGAGCATGGGCCGGGCTAAGGATGCAGAAGAGAAGTGCCGCTGCGACCCGGAGCTGATGGCTGGTGAGAGGGGGGAATTATGTCTTTCACAACCCCCCCCTCTCTCTTTCCCCTCCTCATCTCACTCCCCTACCCCCCGAACAGAACACCAGACAGGCGCACACTTTATAAGTTGCTCGCAGGAGCCCCTGCACACAGAAGACACAGCACACCTCACCCCTCTCTCTCTTTTTCTCTCCATGATGGCATCTTTCACTCTGTCTGTCTCTCTTTCTGGACAATGGTTGGGGGCCCTTACAAAAGTTTCCTATGGGGCCCACACAATTCAAGTTATGCCCCCCGTCTAAAAGCACATACGATCGTTCGTTTGACCATAATGAGAGCCGATGGAGCAGCATGTCTCATCTAAGGGCTGTCCATCGTGCAATCGTGTGCACAGGGATGTGCACATAATCCGTTGCACATGCAGTCGAGATTGGACAATTGTGTCTATCTCGTTCTGGTGTATGGGGGCCTTTACTGTAGGTCTGCAACTAGGATACAACAGAAGAACTATATTATTGACACCTTCTAATGTGAAAGTGCAGAAAATTTCCGAAGTTCCGCGCATGCACACACGCCTACATGCATGAGCCCTGAATCTGCGATCGCATGTTTTTGGGGCACTGCGGGGGTGTAGTTCGGACAATGCAGACATGTCCGGACCTTTTCGGTGCAGACCACGGCGGCTGCATGATGTCACACATAGCTGCTGCGACCCTAAACATGGTGGCCTGGTGCCTGCCTTCACAGCTTAGCTGCATAGGCAGGGGGCTACCTAAAACATGAGATTGCTTTGCTGTATAACAAAGCATCTGCCTGTTATAGAGGGTAGGACCCGACATGCGAAACGGCCTTGACCTGTTCTGGGCACCCCATCGCATGCTAGCACTGTGAGTTGTAGTTTTGCGAATCATGGAGTCTGTGGGGGAAAATTTACTAAGCCAAATACGCCTATTTTAGGTGTATTGGTAGGCAGTCGTATGCAAATACTATGCTGAAAATACTACAATTCGTATTCATATTCAAGGCACATAAGTATTCTCATGCGAGTCAACCAGAATAAGGTGACTCAATACGGTGACTCACTAAGGAAACTCAACCTGGAAACACACATACAGTCACTACACCATACTGTAAAGGGGCATACACACATGGTGATTTAAGCATTATTTCTAAACAATGTGAGTAGATCACTTAGAAATGAAGTACAGATTGCTCCATATGTACACCCTATAGTGATGGCGATGCATGGGCCAACACTCGCAGAGATAGACATTACATGCACGGTCTATCCTGCTTAGATCGCAGGGTTTTGCCTATAAGCATAGACAAAACACTGCTCAGCACTGTGTGTAGTGATGTGTGTTGAGTGATCTGTGCTTGGTCGGCACGGGACTCAAGTTGCTCCGTGTTTACTGGGCTTACTATTATCAATTTTTTATATACGTCATAATAAATTTTCTCTTCAAAACAAACACAAATAAACATACAAAAAAATAGTATAAAAGTCAATATATTAACAATAGATTTGCACTGATTTACAATTTTTTGTAGGGATGGCCTTTGACCATTGGTACCTCAAAACTGTCGATGGTCTATGACCAATGTTGAATAGTTTTGCCATCGATGGGGAGAAACAGAAGGGTTCCCACAAACGATGTTGCACAAGCAATAAATATATTCTTCTTCTTTTTCTTATTATTATAATTTTATTTATAAGGCGCCACAAGTGTTTTGCAGCGCCGTACAAAAGAACAATACAGGGAGACAAAACTTGGCATAACATTGAATAAATAACAAAAATAGAGTACAAATAAAGAGCGCCACAGTTCAATACACATTACAGCTTAAATATAAGTAGTGAGGACTCAATAAACATACAACTAGAGGCTTGAGGCCAATGATGGAGATGAGTATGCGGACGAAGATGGTCACTGAGTGTTTGAGTATAGGAAAGCTGTGAGTGAAATGTGAAGAGAAGTGGGCTGTGACAACAGGAGGGAAGAGGGCCCTGCTCGGAGGAGCTTACAATCTAGTAGGAAGGGGAGACATACAGATTGCAAGAGGTGCAAGCAAGTGGGTGGTGGCTAAATAGCAGGATATAAACAGGCAAGGGGTCGGAGAATAAGCTAGTTCACGCAGTGGAAGGGTACGCTTTGATGATAAGGTGAGTTTTCAGTGCCTGTTTGAAGCTTTGCAAGGTCGGGGAGAGTCTAATGAAGCGAGGGAGTGCGTTTCACTAAAGGGATGCAGCACGGGCAAAGTTCTGTACTCTAGCATGGAAAGCAGTGATAAGGGTGGAGGAGAGACGACAGTCATCGGCCGACCGTAGAGGGCGGGAGGGTGTATGAATGGAGATGAGGTTAGAGATATATGGAGCAATGGAATTAGAGATGGCCCTGTATGTGAGTGTGAGGTGTTTGAAGAGGATTCTGTAGGGGAATGGGAGCTAGTGCAGATTTTGTTGAAGGGGAGTATATCCCTACAAATATATATATATATATATATATATATATATATATATATATATATATATATTTCTTATGTATATGTATTTTACAAAGTACCAGGACACTAAGCTTAGTCCCACCACTGAGACATTCACAAAGACCTGCCCTCATTGGCCCACAGCTCTTTCTGTTATAAAGCCGGAATGACCACTGGCGGTTGCAACCATTGATGGTTAACTTGCAGATTGTTTCACACCATGGAAGTTACCTATGAATGGTATCATTGATAGTGACCATGGATGGGTAACCCACCAATGGCCATCCCTATTTTGTGTTATGACATATTAGTAAACACTGAAAAATACAGACAATAAAGAAATTGTGACCAAATGAAAACAAACTTGAACTGTGGTTTTTATCACAAGGGCAACAGTTTCCTGTCTGTGAAAGCATGAAGCAAGTTTCATTTCTGCCTTGGTTCTAGAAGGTTTTTTTCAAAAGCAGATTTTAAAGGGATCAAAGAAGAAAACACATAATTCCTCACTATTAGGTGTAAATTTACTAAGATGGGAGTTCTATTAAGGATGGAATGTTGTTCATAGTAACCCATCAGATCAGTGGCATAACAATAGTCCCGCAGACCCTGCGGTGGCGGGGAGGTGCCTAAAAAGTGTGGGCGCCAGGGACCTGCCACAGATTTACTTGTCTGTGGTCCTGGCTCTCCTCCTGCTAATGAAAACTGACACTCACAAAATGGCTTCCACCATACAGCAGACAGTTTTGGTGATAAAACACAATGATCCCTCTGGCTACATGCTTGTCTTATGGCCATTTATATGGAACCACGTGTAAAAAGCGAACAGATGAACAATCTCTGACACGTATCAGTGACTTATCTTTAGCAAGTATAGTACAGTAGCTCTTACTAACTGCTTCTGAGCTCATCTACATTTGGATATAAGTAATTTTATGACACACCTCTCAGATGTAGCAGTACACATCCACACTTCTAGGTGCCATGTTGAGAATCTCTTTTTACAATCTCTCCGTGGCCCTTATTCTGGTCGGTGCGGATATATCCGCGTGCGTTCAGCCCGCCGATGTTTTGTGTCTGCGCATGCGCAGAGGCGTCTCTGCGCATGTGCGAGCGGGGCGTACGGCCAAATCCCGCATGATATGTAAACACTCCGAACAGGGGGTGGAGAGGGGCGTGAAGGTCTATATGGGCTCATTACCATATGCATATGCCCCGCGTTTCATGGGCGTTCCCATGCAAACGCTGGGCGTACGTATGGTAATGCGGCCGTGACGCACGTGTAGGGGGCGGACATATAACATCGCCGGATGTCAGCTGCCCGCCCAGATCCCTGCTTTTGCACGGAAAAATGTCTGTGTGGTCTGAGGTTGCGGGAGCTGGTGGAGCACTCGGTCCTGCATTCGATGGTCTGCGACCATCGAATGATGGGGGAGGTTCCCTTAGATGGAGGAGACGTATTCCGTAAAAAATACACGTGCGGTCCGTTCGGCCAGCTTCTTACCGCGTACGGACGGAGTTGGCGATCCGTATGGAAGGCGGTGTTTCGCACGCACGGTCCTGGCCGCATAATCGGATCCGGCCGCACCGATCAGAATAAGGGCACATATATGGAACTAGACACGCCTTTTGGGTGGAGCATGACACGCCCCCTCAATGGAGCGCTGTGCAAAACTCTACTACCAACTATAATCTCCATGAAACTAGTTTTCAAAAGTAGGCAAGTATGGTGTATGGGGGAAAAACTGTTGTGGGCCTAGCATGCCACTTTAAAGCTGTGCTCAAGAGTTACTTTCACAACGAAAAGCTTTTTCAAAAGTAGGCAAGTGTGGTATATATCAGTTTCATAAACTGGCTTCTATTCACTCATGATGCTAATGATTAGCACTTTCCAAAGGGAACAATGCCCACAATGATTCAGGACATATTTGAAGATCTTTCTAGATTCTGGTTACTGAACACATATATTCAAAATAAAGCAAAAATAGATAAATTGGGAAAAAACAATAACAAACGCTGATACAAATTGAACATAGACATTCCCAGCAAGGGCATAACTACCATAGATGCAGGAGGAGCAGCTGCTATGGGGCCCAGAGCTGAGAGGGGCCCACTTTGCCTTTCAAAGTATCATGTGCTATATACATTTTTCAGCATTAGTTGATGAATAGGGGCCCTTACAAACTTTTGCTATGGGGCCCACATGTATCTAGTTACTCCACTGGTTCCCAGATCTATGCAAGGGCTTGAATGTGCAGTATATAAAACAGGTTCCACAATGTCTCTAACAATCTTTTTTTCCAGGCAGGATTTCTTGAAACTGCTAGCAACAGTGACTTTCATGTAATTTAATCACAAGAATGTATCTGTCCAGCTAAATTGCCTTGTTAGTTAAGCTAGTAGTGTAAAATCTATCATTATCACAGTGCACACATACTTAGCAACTGCTGCCAAGAGAGAAAAATGTGGAGATGGAGCGATAATTTGAAATCTTACCACTGTGATCTGCTTCAATAACATTCACTCTACTACTTCCTCAGCTTAACGTTACCTCCTTCAAGAGATGTTTTATTACTGATGACCTTATTTTCATGTAGCTTTACAGGCAGCAAGAACTAATGAAGCAGCTTCCTGCCCATTAATCCTATTTGGCTAAATAACTGATGGTCTGCATTATCTTATTACTGATAATAGGGCATCTTATAGTGTTTATATTACAATACACAAAATGGCTAGAGGTGCACTACTCGGATAATACTAAGGAAATGTCTGTCTCACAAGCAGAGCTTATGGTACTTTCTCTTTTTACTATGAATTAGCACAATAACATGAGTAAAGGTTATTTATTACAGATAACACAATACGGTTGGATATTACATTGATCAATTATTTGGAACTGAGGGACAATTTGTACTGTTTCAGTCAAAGTTAAATATCACTAACGCAAAGCCACAGGACAGTACCACAGGCCTATGGACTTGTTATGGAGGACTACTTACCAGCCCTGACAATGATGGATTAACATAACAGTAAACCTTGCATTGTAACATATTTTGCCCCAGATTTAAAGGGGGTTATTCTTGTCCATTCGCATACCCGAAGCATGGCGAGCGCAGCGAGCCATGCGCGGGGACGCTCCAGTGTCCATGTTCACGGTGTTGACATTCGGGTGAAATAAACAGTGAAAAACTCCATGTCGACTTTTGGACTGTCGACCTTTCCCATGTCAACCTAATGCTTGTGTTGACCTAATGACATGTCATTCTACACCCACGTCGACCAAGACCTAATGGTGTTGACCCAATGCATGATGACCTAACTGCTGATCCATGCCCTTTGCAAGTGTGGACCAATTTGATCTACAGTATAAAATGTAACGCATAAACTGTTATGCCCCATATTCACATGGATATGCTGTGACAACTGTGGACCATGCACAGCCAATTATAAAAATAGCCAATAACACAGATTTTTAAAGATCTGGTATCCTGAGTGTAAAATCACCGAGCAGGAATGTGAAACGTATATTTTGACCTAATAGAAGTGTGCTAAACAAACAGTATCTTTAATTTTATCCAGGGATACTTGGATTACTGCCAATGAATACAGCTGCATTATATGCTGACATGGGCAAAAATGAGAATTCAATGGAAACTGTTTCCTTAAAAATAATGCTGCACGTCATACCACTAGTTTCCTGAGAAGTTATGAAGTAGACCCATACAGAGAATTCTACAATGATAATGAAAGAAAAGTGACTTGCCAACTCTTAGTGCAAAACTATTAACCAAATAAGAGCTTGTTTCTGATATTCAACATTCATTTTATAATATCTGTGTAATACAGAGTGCTGGATGTAGTAGCATCCAAGTTCAGCGGCCGAGCTGGATGCCGGCTGAACTTGGACGATTTTTTAAAGGGGCAATCATTTACAAGCCAAAACCATGCCTTGTCAAAGGTTGCTTATTTAAGAAAACGTCCGAGTTTGGTCATCAGCCCGCTGGACCCTCAATCTGTACGCTATTACATAGTGCCCTGAGAGTCTTTTATGCAATAGACACTGGATTATTGGTGAACTTTGCACAATTTATTGTAAAATTATATATCATCTCCCAGGAGTGTAAATGAGCCACAAAATCCCACCCATTTCCTTTAGAAAAGTCTGTGGCTTGTGAACTCAATGATGCGTTTTGAAATAAAAAACCATGGGTTGAGGTCTTGATTTTGTAATGTTCAGCGCCATTCCTCCTTTTAGTGCCCCACTCCTACTCAGCAGTCTACTGGAGTATGGTAGAGAAAGAATGGGAAGTATTATATTCTTTAATAATGTTAAGGTGAGAGATGAGTGACTTAAGAACAAGTATAAAATAATTATTAATGAGGAAGTAAGTAGCCAAAGAACCCATTAGTCTTGGCAATTGTATACTGCTGTGCTCTACTCCTAGTTGTGACATTTGGTGTGAAGATCTTTTAAGTACCAAAGTAAACATATATGACCTTATTAACATACATTAAGCCTGCTGTGTTATACCTTAAGTTTGTTGTACATCTTGCCAAACTTACAACATAGACTGCATCAAGGATCACTTAGATTATGCATATTTTGAATGTATTTACATTAAATATTTGTTATCCAAACTAATCTTACAATAAAAATGTTCTATTTGATTTACCTCAGTCCTCTGCTGCTAAAAAACAATACACAGTAGTCTATGAATAGGCCATTATCTCAGTATGGGAATAAAGCTCCAGGATATTCAGGACTGATCATTTTTGGTTGCACAATTTCTGTGAGAGCACTATAGTCACATTAATGGCTAATACTTAGCCTCTTCTAGAAATAGACACAAAAGCTCACAGTCTGATTGATGTACCAGTCCGAGTCTCTTTGACTGCTGTGTTCATCAGCCATTAATCAACTAGAAAAGGACCGCAGACACAGCATAAATAAGTAAAGTACAGCATTCTGCCGCATGTCCCTCGTTAACGTTGTGTTCCCTCATCTGTACAGGTAGGACGACAGAGGGCAACATTAGAGGTCCAGCGGGAGCGTGCATGCATGCTGATATTTGGCATAAACACTAAAGGCCCACTGGGTTATTTTGAGCTGAAAGCAGCTCACTTTTACCATTTGAGCTTTCAGCTCAAAAGCCACCCAGTGTGTATGGCCTGGCAATGAGCGGTGAGCGCTAATGCAAGCTACAGCATCAACGCCAGCCATCGCTGCTCATCTGCTGGTCTTAGAACAGTGGCCAACTTTCCATAGCCTCCTGCTGCTATGGAAAGCAATCCATCCCACCAAAAATCACTTAGGCAGGTGAAAATTGGACTGCGAGCTCTGTTTGGTTCTCAAGCCAGCGCACGATTTGAAATAGCTGCAAACCTGCTATAAATAAAGCCCAGCTGCCCACCACTCTCTGCCTGGCTGTCTCTGCTTTCTGCCAGGCTGGTGGCTGGCCTTCCAGTGGCAACGCACAATAAGGTGCCATAGTAATCATAGTGTCAGCCTCCAGATTACTATGGCGCCTTACTCAGCTGCGTAGTCCGCATAACGGGCAGGCCAGCCCTGAGCACAGTTTTTCTAGGAAAAAAAATGTATTAGCACTTAACCAAAGTAGATACAGAATGATGCAAGATGTCACTTATTTCTTCCTATGGCTGGAAGAAACTACTTATGTGAATTAGAAATTACACTAGAAAAAAAGATGCTGATACTGTGTACTGTTCATCACCATCAGAATAAAAGTACTTTATGTAATTCTATTTTATTTAAATAATGTGGCCACATTACCATTGCACCCCAAGTTGGCTCTACAGCATCAGGGCATAGAAGGAATCCCAGGGCAGAATGTGGAGCTGACTGTTACAACCAATGGTGGACTTCTAGATTATGAGGATAAATAATGTTATTCGGCAGGAGCTTCCATCCTTTTGAATGCAAGAATACAAGAATACTGTACGTTAATCATCATTAACCAATCATTTATTTACATTTACAAAGTCAAATATAATGAGTGTTATCTCACTCAGAGGGAACTATTCATGCACCAATGAAGAGCACCTCAGAAAACAGTGAGTTTCACTGTTTTGTCATATTTTAAGGAGGAGGTTAATGTATACCTGATTAGTCCTAGAATCACTTCCCCATACACGAGCATATCGAGCATGTCATAGAAGAACGTAAAACTCTTGTTTCTGTTTCAATTCTCAGTTTCATTTTGCCATCTGGAGATGGTGACATGAGCTGAAGCGTACCTTGGTAGTGCGAGACGAGCAGTGAATTCCATTGCTCATATTCCTTCATGTGCTTGATGTTCTCTAAGATAGGGATGGCCATTGACCATTAATCATTGATGGTGTGTGGCCAATGTAGAATACCTTTGCCATTAATGGTGGAGAACCAGATTCCTCAATCGATGCACATCATAATCAATTTTTCTTCTTCCCCAAGGTGCCAGGACATGGAGAATTGCTGTGCCCCTAACACCTATAAAGCCACAGACTCTAATTGGTCCAAGGGTCAGTCAGTAAAAGAAAAGGGATGACCTTTGATGGTCATCCACTGCATAGTTGGCTGCCATTGATGGCCACTTGCAATATCGCCATCTATGCTAACAATTGATGGCTACCTCACCGATAGCCATCTCTACTCTAAAGGGGCCTACACACAAGGGAGATGATGTTAGATCGCTTAGAATTCTCAGAACGCTCAGATCTGCATTGTGCTGCTGAGCGACCTGTCAGGATAACACTATTCACGGAGAGCACTGGCCCTGATCTCGGGGACTAACTAGATTTATCAAGCATGCAGGATATTAATCGGCAGGGCAATAGCGGTGCTCTAGGCCACTCATCGCTATCGCTATGCCCCTTCACACCAAGTGATGTAGGGGCATTTTCTAGTGAGATCGCTTAGAAAATGCCTGGGATCACTACGTGTGTAAGCCCCATAAGTCTGTTGTACCCTCAACATTCCACAAAGGGTAACACAAACCCTACATAGAAATCCAACTGAAAACAGAACGGCACAGCGTTACTTCATTTTATGCAAGAATTACAAGTGCACTTTAAAGCTCTAAAATGTTTTATCTTTCATTTGCTTTTAATTCTAGTATTACACTTTAAATACAAGATCTGTTAATTTAGGTCATGAGTATTGCTCATTGTAATTCATTGCTAGAGTTATATTTTTCATGAAAACGTGTTGAAACTGCTTATGCAATTATTAGCGCTCCTGTATTGCTCTAAAAACAGTTACAATTTCCACATACTGTAGCTGAGGCCCTTGAAACATCATTACCAGACCATCTAAAGAACATTATTCTTGACAAACAAAAACCTTTTTAGAGTGCAAAACAAATTGTGCTGCAACTCAACAATCATGAATTATTTCTATAATGCAAACAACTTTAATGTTTTATTATTTATTCATCAATGTATCTTTATCACATTTGTATATCACATGCAGGTATATGTATATATCTCAAATGTATATATTATATATGTATGTATATCTCACATATGTATATCTCATATATGATATCTCATATGTGGATTTCTGGGTATGTAATTAGGAGTGCTGACTCATTACAGTACTCTCTAAACAGCACCCCGCGAAAGCCTGGGTTAAAGGTGTGAGTGCAGGGCTTTTAACTATAGTACAATAGTATCAATTAGTGCTGATTTTTCCCAGTCTTTTTCGGTCTTGTTTACATTCAGCCTATACCTATTCAATAAAAGAGCTGATTCTTCAAATGTCAAAATAATTGGCAGTCAGAAAACACATGGATAAGCAAATTACTCGCCAATTTTTTCACCAATGCAGATTCAAAATTGTATCAGTAGAAAAAACACCTGGAAACTTCTGCAATTGAATAGGTATGTCCTGATTTTTCTGCTAGCTGTAAAATTCAGACCAGTGGCGTAGCTTGGTTTGGGGCGCCCCCCCACCGTCAATGCGCCCCTCTCCGCCGGCCTCCTCACCCCGACCGCCGGTGCCCCCCCCCTCCATCTGCGCGTCCCCGCTCCCCTCCTGGCTTCAATTAATAATTCTATGCAGACGGACCACGATAAAATGGCCACCCGCATACCGCAGACAGTTTCAGAGAACTGTCTGCCTTATGGGGCGGCCATTTTATCGTGGTCCGTCTCCATAGAATTGGTTGAAGCCAGGAGGGGAGCCGTGACGCGCAGACAGGTAAGCCTGCGGGGGATGGGGGCATTACTATAGCACCGCAGCCCCCCGGCGCCCCCACATGCACAGCGCCCCCCCCCCACAAAACCGCGGGGGCTGCAGTACTATAGTTACGCCACTGATTCAGACATAATTGAATAGCCTTCTGCATAAAACAGACAGCATGATGAGGTTAAAATGAGAATCCTAGGATCGCTATTCGAGCAATCAGAGAAGTCAGTCATCTACACTCTCACAACAGTATGCTGTATTTACTTTCCATCTGAGCAGCATATGAGCCTGATTGCGCAGAGGGCCTGATTCAAATGGGGTTAGAAATGAATTGCTATTACTGGCAATGCAGCAGGAGACATCTATTACAAGCAGATGCCTCCTACTGCAGCAGTAATATGACCTCCAACCTAGGACGCAGTATCTGATTTCTCACTCACCAGATGGCTTGTGGCAGGTGACTGCAATCCGTCCTTTGTAGAGGATAGGAAATCTCTGGAGCTCTTTCCTCCACTAAACCTTCTGTTTCCCAAAACTGAGGCATGTCACCACACCCTTACTACCCCAAATTTAAAATCCATGACATTCCTTTAAAATTATAGTAATGGGTCAAATCAAAGAGAGAGAGAGAGAGAGAGAGAGCTGTGACTAAAGGCACCCATACATCTGCAGACATGATCTCGTAATCCCCCGACCAACCAACATCGCCACTTCGCAGACCGAATGCTCATCAACGATTGTCGATCTGTGGGGATCAAGGAAATTAACTTTTTACAAAATCCAGATTCCTAGATTCCATACTGGGATCAGAGGATCGGGATTCATAAACATGTTTAATATCCCCATTCCCCTGATTCTACCATTAGGGGATCGTGGGATTGCCCCAGTACACCAGAGGTGCATGGGCACCTTAAGCAGGAAGAGAGCTCTGAGTCTGGAGACACATAGCTCACCCCTGATTGGCTAAAAGCATCGCCATGGAGTCGCATAGAGCCAACCACGCTAACTGCTTGTATTGCTCTGTGACAGTGCTATAGAAGCTGTCAGCAGGAACTGAGGAAGCCGGCTTACCCCGCTGTTATGGGCCCCATACATCAGCAATCACAATTTATGGATTTTCAGATATTGGGATATTTTGGCCAGATAAATGGATTTTCAGATCTATCCGACTTTGCCCACACATTACAGATTTTTTCAGTGATCGGCAGATTTTTCCATCTAAAGATTGCATCTTCATATCTGGAAATTGCCCCAATCGATTGTCATTTCAGCTGTTCATAATGTAAATAGATGAAGAAAACTAATTGGGAATGCCCACACATCTAAAAAAGATCTGCAGATAATACCAGATTATTAAACATGTTTAAAAACCTGATTAAGCAATCGATTGGCGATTGTGATTGGGATTGCCAAAAGGTGAAGCCCACACATCTAAAATTAATTGTGGCAATCATCTCCATATCTGAAAATTGTCACAATTAATTGCTGATGTATGGGGCCCTTTAGTGTGGGGTGAGATAGCAGTGGAAAGGAAGGAGTCAGCGCTGGAGCCTGGTGTTGTAAGTATACAGGTGTAAAATTAATAATTGTGTTCAATAAACTTTTGTTGAACTGACTTCCCCCTACCTCTGACTCATTTAATTCCAATATTACCTCTAGCCCTGTATTCTACCTTCCCCACTTTTGGCATCAGACTATTTGATACTAGCATTAGATCAAATCTGGAGAATGATTCATAGGATGCTGAAAAACACGAGAATTGTTTCGAGTTCGGGTTCCTTTCTCTCCATACATCTATCCAACCAAGATTCTTTCTAAATAAATCAAACCCTTTGTTCCCCCTCTTCGTTCCCGTCCGTGCCCCGCACCATCTATCTAGATGGGGATCGAGGATGTTATTAAAATCCCCGGGGGTACATATACCACTAATAAACATATTTGCATTGATCGACTCGTGCATTCCAGGAAGATAAATCTCCCCAGCCCATCTGCCCTCACCCTACTACAGGCGAAAGAAAGATTTTTTTTTTATCAAGATCGAGATTCCCCTTGAATTTGTGGTAAAGGGTACATGATATATTTGTCCCAACCAGGCTTTCTTAAGGGTCTTTAGTTTACTTCCCACCAGGTGGGTTTCAGCCAAACAGATGATGTCTGCATTATATTGTTTTATTTGTTTTAACCCCTTCCTGACAGAGCTAGTTTTTGCGTTCCTGACAGAGCCATTTTTTTCAAATCTGATATGTCTCACTTAAGTGGGGATAACTTTTTTTTGCTTTTACTTATCCCAGTGATTTTGAGATTGTTTTTTCGTGACACATTGTACTTCAAATTAGTGGTAAATTTGGGTCGATACAGTCTGTGTTTTTTTGTGAAAAATACCAAAATGTCGTGAAAAAATGGAAAATTTAGCGATTTGCAAAATGTTAAATTTTCTGCTTGTGAGACAAATAATCATACCACTCAAAATAGTTAATAACTAACATAGACCATATGTCTACTTTATGTTTCCATCATTATTTCAACTTCCTTTTAATTTTTTGGGACACTAGGAGGCTTACAATATGAATAGCAAATTCTCAAATTTTCAAGAAAATTTCAAACACTGATTTTTTTAGGGACCAGTTCAGTTCTGATGTGACTTTGAGGGACTTGTATGTTAGACACCCCCATAAATGATGCCATTTCAAAAACTGCACCCCTCACAGTATTCAAAACAGCATTTTGGAAGTTTGTTAACCCTTTAGGTGTTTCACAGGAATTAAAACAAAGTGTAGGTGAAATTTCAAAATTTCATTTTTTTTGCAGATTTGCAATTTTAATACATTTTTCTAAGGAACACAGTACATTTTACTAGAGAAATGTGACTAAAAATTGATTCCCCCAATTCTTTTGTTTTCAAAAATATCCTATATGTGGCCCTAGTGTGCACGTTGACCAAACCACAGGCTTCATAATAGAAGGAGCACCTACTTGATTTTGGAGCCTCCTTTTTATGAGATTATTTTTTAGGCACCATGTAGGTTTCTAGGCACCATAAGATGCTAAAATTTAGGAACCCCCCCACAAGTTACCCCATTTTGCAAACTACACCCCTCAGGGAATTCATCTAGGGGTATAGTGTACATTTCAAACCCCCAGGGGTTTCACCAATTGTGGTACAACTGGGCAGTGAAAATGAAAAATTACATTTTTTACACAAAAATGCAGTTCTGGCTCAAAATTTTTCATTTTCACAAGGAATGAAGGAGACATAGCACCCCAAAATCTGTGCCCCAATTTCTCCCGAGTACGGCAATGCCTCACATGTGACCAAAAAATACCAGTTGGGTGCATGGCAGGACTCAGAAGGGAAGGAGTGATTTTTGGATTTTGCAGCTCAGATTCTGGTGGAATTTTGGTGGGTGCTATGTCGCATTAGCAAGACCCCCCAAGCACCAATACAGTGGAACCCCCCCACAAGTGACCCCATTTTGCAAACTACACCCCTCAGGGAATTCATCTAGGGGTATAGTGTACATTTCAAACCCCCAGGGGTTTTACCAATTTTGATACAAGTGGGCAGTGAACATGAAAAATTAAATTTTTTTACACAAAAATGCAGTTCTGGCTCAAAATTATTCATTTTCAGAAGGTATGAAGGAGAAAAAGCACCCCATAATCTGTGCCCCAATTTCTCCCGAGTACGGCAATGCCTCACATGTGAACAAAAAATACCAGTTGGGTGCATGGCAGGACTCAGAAGGGAAGGAGTGATTTTTGGATTTTGCAGCACAGATTTTGGTGGAATGAATGGTGGGTGCTATGTTGCACCAATACAGTGGAACCCCCCCACAAGTCACCCCATTTTGCAAACTACACCCCTCAGGGAATTCATCTAGGGGTATAGTGTACATTTCAAACCCCCAGGGGTTTCACCAATTTTGATACAAGTGGGCAGTGAACATGAAAAATTACATTTTTTTACACAAAAATGCAGTTCTGGCTCAAAATTTTTCATTTTCAGAAGGTATGAAGGAGAAAAAGCACCCCAAAATCTGTGCCCCAATTTCTCCCGAGTACGGCAATGCCTCACATGTGACCAAAAAATACCAGTTGGGTGCATGGCAGGACTCAGAAGGGAAGGAGTGATTTTTTTGGATTTTGCAGCTCAGATTCTGGTGGAATTTTGGTGGGTGCTATGTCGCATTAGCAAGACCCCCAAAGCACCAATACAGTGGAACCCCCCACAAGTGACCCCATTTTGAAAACTACACCCCTCAGGGAATTCATCTAGGGGTATAGTGTACATTTCAAACCCCCAGGGGTTTCACCAATTTTGATACAAGTGGGCAGTGAACATGAAAAATTACATTTTTTTACAAAAAAATGCAGTTCTGGCTCAAAATTTTTCATTTTCAGAAGGTATGAAGGAGAAAAAGCACCCCAAAATCTGTGCCCCAATTTCTCCCGAGTACGGCAATGCCTCACATGTGACCAAAAAATACCAGTTGGGTGCATGGCAGGACTCAGAAGGGAAGGAGTGATTTTTGGATTTTGCAGCTCAGATTCTGGTGGAATTTTGGTGGGTGCTATGTCGCATTAGCAAGACCCCCAAAGCACCAATACAGTGGAACCCCCCCACAAGTGACCCCATTTTGCAAACTACACCCCTCAGGGAATTCATCTAGGGGTATAGTGTACATTTCAAACCCCCAGGGGTTTCACCAATTTTGATACAAGTGGGCAGTGAACATGAAAAATTACATTTTTTTACACAAAAATGCAGTTCTGGCTCAAAATTTTTCATTTTCAGAAGGTATGAAGGAGAAAAAGCACCCCAAAATCTGTGCCCCAATTTCTCCCGAGTACGGCAATGCCTCACATGTGAACAAAAAATACCAGTTGGGTGCATGGCAGGACTCAGAAGGGAAGGAGTGATTTTTGGATTTTGCAGCACAGATTTTGGTGGAATGAATGGTGGGTGCTATGTTGCACCAATACAGTGGAACCCCCCCACAAGTCACCCCATTTTGCGAAGTACACCCCTCAGGGAATTCATCTAGGGGTATAGTGTACATTTCAAACCCCCAGGGGTTTCACCAATTTTGATACAAGTGGGCAGTGAACATGAAAAATTACATTTTTTTACACAAAAATGCAGTTCTGGCTCAAAATTTTTCATTTTCAGAAGGTATGAAGGAGAAAAAGCACCCCAAAATCTGTGCCCCAATTTCTCCCGAGTACGGCAATGCCTCACATGTGACCAAAAAATACCAGTTGGGTGCATGGCAGGACTCAAAAGGGAAGGAGTGATTTTTGGATTTTGCAGCTCAGATTCTGGTGGAATTTTGGTGGGTGCTATGTCGCATTAGCAAGACCCCCCAAGCACCAATACAGTGGAACCCCCCCACAAGTGACCCCATTTTGCAAACTACACCCCTCAGGGAATTCATCTAGGGGTATAGTGTACATTTCAAACCCCCAGGGGTTTCACCAATTTTGATACAAGTGGGCAGTGAACATGAAAAATTACATTTTTTTTACACAAAAATGCAGTTCTGGCTCAAAATTTTTCATTTTCAGAAGGTATGAAGGAGAAAAAGCACCCCAAAATCTGTGCCCCAATTTCTCCCGAGTACGGCAATGCCTCACATGTGACCAAAAAATACCAGTTGGGTGCATGGCAGGACTCAAAAGGGAAGGAGTGATTTTTGGATTTTGCAGCTCAGATTCTGGTGGAATTTTGGTGGGTGCTATGTCGCATTAGCAAGACCCCCCAAGCACCAATACAGTGGAACCCCCCCACAAGTGACCCCATTTTGCAAACTACACCCCTCAGGGAATTCATCTAGGGGTATAGTGTACATTTCAAACCCCCAGGGGTTTCACCAATTTTGATACAAGTGGGCAGTGAACATGAAAAATTACATTTTTTTACACAAAAATGCAGTTCTGGCTCAAAAAATTTCATTTTCAGAAGGTATGAAGGAGAAAAAGCACCCCAAAATCTGTGCCCCAATTTCTCCCGAGTACGGCAATGCCTCACATGTGAACAAAAAATACCAGTTGGGTGCATGGCAGGACTCAGAAGGGAAGGAGTGATTTTTGGATTTTGCAGCACAGATTTTGGTGGAATGAATGGTGGGTGCTATGTTGCACCAATACAGTGGAACCCCCCCACAAGTCACCCCATTTTGCGAAGTACACCCCTCAGGGAATTCATCTAGGGGTATAGTGTACATTTCAAACCCCCAGGGGTTTCACCAATTTTGATACAAGTGGGCAGTGAAAATGAAAAATTACATTTTTTTACACAAAAATGCAGTTCTGGCTCAAAATTTTTCATTTTCAGAAGGAATGAAGGAGACAAAGCACCCCAAAATCTGTGCCCCAATTTCTCCCGAGTACGGCAATGCCTCATGTGTGACCAAAAAGTGGCAGGACTCAGAAGGGAAGGAGTGATATTTGGATTTTGCAGCACAAATTCTGGTGGAATGATGGTGGGTGCTATGTCGCATTAGCAAGACCCCCAAAGCACCAATACAGTGGAACCCCCCCACAAGTGACCCCATTTTGCAAACTACACCCCTCAGGGAATTCATCTAGGGGTATAGTGTACATTTCAAACCCCCAGGGGTTTCACCAATTTTGATAAAACTGGGCAGTGAACATGAAAAATTACATTTTTTTACACAAAAATGCAGTTCTGGCTCAAAATTTTTCATTTTCACAAGGAATGAAGGAGACAAAGCACCCCAAAATCTGTGCCCCAATTTCTCCCGAGTACGGCAATGCCTCACATGTGACCAAAAAATACCAGTTGGGTGCATGGCAGGACTCAGAAGGGAAGGAGTGATTTTTGGATTTTGCGGCTCAGATTCTGGTGGAATGAATGGTGGGTGCTATGTGGCATTAGCAAGACCCCCGAAGCACGGTGAAATATGAACCTAATATTCCATAGATGTGTGGTATATTTTAAAACACTCCTTTATACATAGGCCGGGTTTGTCGGGGCAAGTGTCACACTGGAAAATAGTTTGCTTTCTTATTCCCTTTTTATAGCAAACTTTGCACCTTTTTTGTGTCCTGCCCTTTTTTCCAGTGGAGGGGATTTCATCAGGAAAATGCTGCCCTGGTACAATACGGGGGCCAGTACTAGAAGTACTGGGGCCCTCTGCCTGCTGGTTCCCAAATATTAGGCCCTTTATGACTTCCTCTTGAAAGTGCATAAATGTCCCCCTCTGGCCGGTAGAACGGAATAGCACGTAAGCGTTATACAGTGCCATCTGGATGATATACACGGCCACCTTCTTGTACCAGATTTTTGTTTTCCGCAGGGCACTGTACGGCTTCAGTACCTGATCTGAAAGATCCACTCCGCCCATGTACCTATTGTAATCCAGGATACAATTAGGTTTTGAGGTGTGGGTACTGGTACCTCGTACAGGGACGGAGGTGGTACTGTCTCCGTGAATTGTTGTCAGTATAAGGACATCCCTCTTGTCCTTATATTTGACCAACAACATATTTTCGTTGCATATTCCCCTGCTTTCACCCCTTCTCATTACTTGGGCAATGTGCGTTTTTGGGAGGCCTCTTTGGTTCTTGCGCACAGTACCGCAAGCTGCTGTACCTCTTGAACCAAGGGCCTTAAACAGGGGGATGCTAGTGTAAAAGTTATCCACATAGAGGTGATAACCTTTATCCAGGAAGGGGTGCACTAAATCCCAGACAATTTTCCCACTAACACCTACGAGGGAGGGGGGGCATTCTGGCGGTTCAATTCTTGAATCCTTCCCTTCATAAACCCTAAACCTGTGGGTGTACCCTGAGGTGCTTTCACACAGTTTATACATTTTTATGCCATACCTTGCCCTCTTACTGGGAAGGTACTGGCGGAATTTAACCCTTCCTTTAAAATGTATAAGGGACTCGTCGATACAAATAAATTTTTCAGGGATGCACACCTCTTCAAATTTGGCACTGAAATGATCAATGACCGGCCTGACTTTGAATAGCCGGTCAAAGGTGGGATCATCTCTGGGTGGGCACTGTGCATTATCGGTGTAATGTATAAATTTAAGAATTGTCTCAAATCGAGTCCGGGTCATGGCCATACGGTAAAATGGAGTACTGTACAGAACATCTGTACTCCAATATTGCCTAATTTCTGGCTTTTTTACTATGCCCATATGAAACACCAGACCCCAAAACGTCATCATCTCTACTGCATCTACAGGGGTCCACCTAGCAAATGATGACGTGGGGTTTTGAGCAATAAACTGCTGGGCATATAAATTAGTTTGGTCCACCATTAAATTTACAAAATCATCAGAGAAAAATAATTTGAAAAAGTCAATTTCTCTGAGACCTGTGGAATCAAATTGGATTCCTGGCATGGCCAAAAACTCAGGAACCTGGGGCTCAAAATTGTCTGGTGGTGGGGTCCATACGAGATCAATTGTTGGGGGGGGGGTCTCAGCTGCTCTACGGGGGCGTCTTTGAGGGGGTCCCTCATCATCAGAGGAGGAAGAGGAGCTTAAGGCGAATCCTTCAAATTCCCCGCTTGCATCACTGGCTGTGTCAGAGTCAGAAGCAAGCAGGGCATATGCCTACTCCGCTGAATACATTCTTCTGGATGACTGTGATGACATTTGGGAGGACATTTGGGAGGACATTTGGGATGCCATTTTTATTTTTGTGTTACTGGTAGTGAAATGTTTCAACACGTGTATAGTGTAGGGGGGGTACAAACTTTATTTCAACCCGGGGGATATGTAGTGTGTATGTAGTGCAGAAAAAAAAAAAAATACTTTATACCAATAAAAAAAAAAAAAAAATGAAGGGGTTAAAAATAAAAAATTGAAGGGGTTAAAAAAAAAAAAAAAAAAAGGTCCTGCGCCAAAAATTGAGCACAGATGTTGGTCAGTAACGTCTGTCACTGAACAGCGCTCAAAGGCAACAGGAATTTGATCAAAAAAAAAAATAAAATAGATCAACCCTGTGCCGAAAAAGCTGATCAGTGATGTACGTCACTGATCAGCGCACAGTGGCCACAGGACACCCACAAAATCACAGTGTGTGTAAAAAAAAAATTAAAAAAAGACCCCACAGCACTCACAAAAAAAAAAAAGGTGATCAGTGATGCGACACTGATTACCAGTGAGGTGCAGCAGGTGCACAACCTTTGGTGCAACTGACAGTGCAACTGACAGGTATATATAAAAAAAAAAAAACCTCTGCACCCCCAAAAAAGTTGCTGATCACCTCAGATATAGTGATCAGCACAAAAGGCGGGGGCAGCAGACACAAAATTTAGCACTCTCTGTCACTCTCTATCACTCTCTGTCACTCTCTGTCACTATCTCTCACTATCTCTCACTATCTCTCACTATCTCTCACTATCTCTCACTATCTATCACTCTAGGACACTAAAAAACCTGCACCCCCAAAAAGGGGGGGTAGCAGACACAAAATATACACTCTCTATCACTCTCTGTCACTATCTCTCTCTATCTCTCACTATCTATCACTATCTATCACTATCTATCACTATCTATCACTATCTATCACTCTATGACACTACAGCAGCAGCACTGACAGGTATATCTATATATAAAAAAAAACCTGCGCCCCCAAAAAGTTGCTGATCAGTTAATTTATACTGATCAGCACAAAAGGAGGGGGCAGCAGTCAGTTATATAAAAAATATATAGCACAATCTGTCACTATCTCTCTCTATCTCTCTCTCTCTATCTCTCTCTATCTCTCTATAACTATCACACTGCAGCAGCACAAAATTTAGCACTCTGTCACTAGGCCTCTCTATCTATCTCTCTCTCTCTATCTCTCTCTATCTCTCTATCTCTCTCTCTCTATCTATAACTATATCACACTGCAGCAGCACAAAATATAGCACTCTCTGACACTATCTCTCTCTCTATCTCTCTCTATCTCTCTCTATCTCTCTATCTCTCTCTATCTATCTCTCTATCTAGCTATTACACTGCAGCAGCACAATTTCACAGCACAGGAAGGCACAAGTAGCAACAGGATCCAGGAAGCATCCAGCACACTACTAGGCACAGATCAAGCAGTGATCAAGCAGTGATGAAGCAGTGATCAGGTAAGTATGGAGCAAGGTTCTGGTCAGTATATGGCGGCAGGTGGGCACGGTGACCGCACTGCACGCTATTCCAGACCGGAATGGCGTCTGCAGTGCAGTCACCGTTAGTTTAAACCCCCCTCCATGGCTGTGATTGGTCCGTCGGTCCGACGAACCAATCACGGCCTTTGGGGGCGGGAGGGGTGAGGTGGGGTGACACCAGTGTCACCCTTACACCCCGCGGTGATTGGTGCTGTACTTTACAGCACCAATCACCTCCGATCCCGTGTCACCGGCGAACGTTATTCGCCGGTGACACAGGAAAACGCTGTAATTGGCTGTTCACACTGAACAGCCAATCACAGCGATCGCCGACGGGGGGGCGGCATCGCAGCCCCCCCTGGGCATGCACGGACATGTCTGCTGTCAGGGACAGCAGACATGTTGAAACTGTCACCGCGTCTATAGACGCGGTGACAGTTTAAATCCATGACGTACATTTACGCCATGTGTCGGGAAGTGCTTCCCGACCATGACGTAAATGTACGTCAAATGTCGGGAAGGGGTTAAGACCAAAGCCCTCTTAATTTGATCATTAATACCCCTTACATTCCAAAACATAACCCCTACCATCTCTGTCTTTTATTCTTCATATCTGACCACATACTGTATCCTGGCTTAGCTCGGCATCCCAGAAACTTACATCGCATATATACATTGCTATATCAGGGTACTTATCCTCCATCTCTATAAGGTACATAATACATTTCTGCTGGTATCCTATAATTACAGGGCTTGTTGTTAATTCTATATGGCATATCTGCCAGCATCACATTAGTACAAAGCATTTACTTTTTTATACATTCTGAACAAGGTTACAAACAACATAAACACACACTACACCCTCCCCCCCACTCCCCTCCCTGTATACACTACCCCTGCTGTATACCTATTCCCGTACCCTTACTACGCTGATCCCTCTCTGGGGCTTTTACTTTTTTAGGGCCACCATAGTGCGGTGAACTCCCTGGTACTTAATTTGGATTTTGGACCTCCCTGACTGCATGCTGGGTTGGGCCTGGTGTCCATTTATCCACCCATTTTGCTGCATCGTTGGGTGATTGGAAAAAGATGGTTTGATCCTCAGCTATGATTCTCAACTTGGCTGGATATAGCATGGAATACTTAATTCCTTTTTCACGTAGCTTCCTATTCACATCTATGTATTTTGCTCTGTCTTTTTGAATTTCTATAGCGAAATCTGGAAACAGTGATATCCTTCTTCCATTGTAATCCACTGAGCCTTTTATCCGTGCCTGTCGGAGAATTATATCGCGGTCCAGAAAGTTCAATAGTTTTATAATCATCGTGCAAGGGGGGGGGGGGGGGGGGGGGCTTTAAATGGCTCTCTGTGGGCTCTTTCTACTGCAAACGACTTTGAAAAGGAGCTTTCTCCAAATTTTTCTATGATCCATTTTTCCATAAATTTTATAGGGTCCGGTCCTTCCTCTCGTTCTGGGAAGCCAATGAACCTTATGTTGTTTCTCCTTAACCTCCCTTCCATATCGGTCATTTTGGATTTCATGTCCTGTACTTGCTCCACCAATATATCCACTTTAGTGGCCAATACTGAGTGTCCATCTTCAATTTTTGAGACTCTACTTTCCACCTCATTAAGTTGGACTTTAACCTCTTTTACTTCCTGTCTCAGAAAAGTGATGTCTGATTGTATATCAGTGATTTTATCGGACAGTCTCTGCTCGCTGCCTTTTATGGCCTCCATGAGTTGCTGCATAGTGATTTCTGGGATGCTTGGTGCAGTATTGCCCTTCACTGGGGTTGTCACCGGGGTAGAGGCAGGGGTATTTGTACTCCCCCCTGCTTGGGATCTGGCGTATCTTTCTAGTCTCGCCGCTGCTGCTGTTGCATTTCCCATTTTCCCCATTATAAGTGACGTTTTTGGGGGTTGGCGAGTCTCCGCTTCTTTAATCAGATGTTGTGTGCGGTCCCACTTTTATCTTGGGGTCTTTAATTTGGTATTTAAATGCACTTTTTATTTATCTAAAGCAGCTCCTATACCCCGTACCTTAAGCACTGCCCTTACACAGGTGGGAATTGGCACGGAAAGAGGGTCTTATTTATTTAGGACTGTCCTTTTTGGCACAGCGTTTTATATTTTTACTCTGGCTGCCGTACCCCCTGAATATTAGTGTCGTCTGTGATCCTGGTGGGGATGCTACCCAGGCCCACACTACTTCAGTGAGACTCTGATGTAGGCTATGTACTTGCACTCAGTGCTGTCCAAAGGATTTCCACCTTTTACCCCTAAATCTGTCCTTTTAACACCCCCTCTTTTTTTTTTTCTCCAGCGGCCGTGCAACCCTGAGTATCAATGTCAACAGTAATCCGAGTGGAAATGCCGACACAGGCTCTCCTAGGCTCCAAGAGCCTTTAACAACAACAGTTTACATGCACCTCTGTGCTGATCAGGATCTTCCGCCTTTACCCTAGGATCTGTCCTTTTAACACAGCGTTTTATACAGTACTCCAAATGCCATAAACCACCTTTCTTACCCCGACTCCTCCACTCAACTCCTTTTTCCCAGTTGCTTACCAGGCTTCTCCTTTACTTTTTCCCTCGTGTGCTTTTATCAGTAGTCACAGTAAGGTTCTGCTCCCTTGCTTGCTGCTGCGGCTGTCCTTCTGGCTGCTTCTTGCTGCAGGGAGGGCCACCTCACTCCAAATGCCCAGACCTGGTGCTGCCTGGGCTCCGTTCAGCGCTCCCCACTGAAGTTCAAAGTATTTTGTGGCTTTATTTGCGGCACTTTCTGCTGCCTGTCTGGAGCCCGTCAGATGCTTCTGCGGCTCTCTGCTAGCCGCGTCTCATCGCCAGGAAGCCGCGTCACAGGGGAGCCGTGTCACAAGAGAGCCATTTCTCTCTAGGCGTCCCGACTCCACGCGGCCTTCAGCTTCTAGCCGCGTCTCGTCACCGGGAAGCCGCGTCGCAGGGGAGCCGCGTCACAAGGGAGCCGCGTCTCACTGGGCGTCCCGACACCACGCCGCCTTCAGCTTCTAGCTGCGTCCCCGCTCTGGCAGACCCAGCCACCTCCTTACTCCGCCACACAGCCGCTGGTAAGCTTCTCCTCGGCACTGTTACTTATGCCTCCGTGCTTTACAGAGGCAACGGAGGGATTCAGCGTGCCGCCAATCTGATACAGCCCTCAGCCTTCTCAGTCAGGGAATCTCCATACACGGATGGAAGTCCAGGGAGCTCCTTTCACCACACCACTCTACTCCCGCGCTGCTGTGGCCATGCCCCCCGTCCAGGTTCTCTCTGTCTTCTGAGAGTATATTCTAAAATCTGGGACTCTCCCCTATCTGTCGACACTAGAGGCTTGTCTCTATCATGCCCAGAACAAGAGATATCAGCCTTACAGCAGCCGATCCCTGCTCCAGCTCCAAACGTCTGGTGTACAGTTTTATATTTTTGTCAATGGATTGCTCTGGCTCCTGATCTCTGATCCCCAAGTCCTCAGCACCTCCTGAAAGTTGGGACTCTAGGTTTTTATACTATTGAAGGCTAAGAAATCTATTTCCAGATAATGGCGATATCTGCAGTCAAACAAGCTGCCCTTCCACCGGAAAATGACGAATATTAAGCCCACGCCATTATCCAACCCTCCTCTGCATATAAAACACCCCCTACCTTCCTGGAACTCATTTACAAGGGACCCTTCATTCAGCTCAGTGCCCCCTTCCACACATTAGTGTTCTCCCTCCCACCACCTGTGCAGTAAAGGAGTAATTAGCAGAAGTTACTGCTCCAGGTCCTACATGTTGATTGGAAGATAGAGCACCCCTTGCCACCCGTGGGACATCAAAGCTGCTGCTGATAGCACCCCCCACCCCTAGGAGGGGAGAATGGGTAAGGGCCCCAGTGCATTGCTTTGCCCAGGGGCCGACACTGCTGTTAAGACGGCCCTGGGACAATAGTATATTTATTAAACTAATATTCAGTATTTAAACACGATATATATCTAGCAGCAAGTGTAATAAACAATAAAACAGTTTAAAATGAATAAGTAAAATACAATGATAATGACAAGAGAGGTTTTATACTTAGTGATTGGAGTCCCATGCCTTGTGCATGCAATGTGATGCGATGAAAAGCAAGTACAAAAAGTATGTGCAGCACATACTTTTTGTACTGTGCGATGAGGTGCCGCGGGAGCGCGCACCTCAAAGTACACATTGCACCGCCGGGATCGGAGCGTGTATGGGCACCATTACTCTGATTTCAAAACAGGATCTTATTGGCTATCCCAAATCACATGACAGTTGCTAGCCAATAAGATCCTGCTTTGAAATCAGGGTAAATCAGAGCCTGCACATCTTTATTCATGATTAAATGATTATATGGTCCCTGGTATATATCTGAGCTGAAGAAAGTAGCTTAAGGGAGTCCATATACCTTGCAAGATTTAAGGCTTCGCTGGAGGGTATTAGCAGTCCTCGATCACAGAGGCATCCTCATAATGGTGCGATCCTTGTATCCAGACTTGGAGCAGGTGGTGGTATCCCAATTTAGGCAGTTATAGAAATGTTTTTTTCCGGATTTGTAACCAGGAACCAAGAATTAGGCCGCTGTGGTTAGAAGCTTGAGTACTCCAATAAAACCTCAAAATCAAGTCCAACGAATTCAGAATAGGCAGGTGCTACCTGACATGTTTCGTTGCCAAATCAACTTTATCAAAGGTATACCCCTGTGTGCAGTCTGGGTTTTTATACCCATAAACAGGAAGTACACTTGACATCATTAACTCATTTACCTAATTGATCCATTAATTAAATAATATAACAACATATTCAGACTTTTAAAACTTGTTTTAGACAATGTCTAGTAATATGTTATAGGAGGCTGACCTATAGCCAGGGCCAGCAACAGAAATTTTGGGGCCCTGTACAATGATATTTCTGGGGCCTCCCACCTAATTCCAAATCCACACACCCCTCTTCTGCGCCTCATAACCTTTCGCTGCTCCAGATCCTGTTTTCAAGTGCGGACATCTCTCGTTCTCAGTCCTGCTGGCCTGGCTCCTGGCTGCTGCTTCCTGCTGGCTCCTGGCTGCTGCTTCCTGCTGGCTCCTGCCTGCTGCTTCCTGCTGGCTCCCGGCTACTGCTGGCCTGTCACTTTTACAAAAGATTGCCAAGTACAGTAGCCAGAGACTGAGGCCACAGTGCCAGCAGTGGGTACGTCTGTGCGACTGCGGCCCCAGGCCGTATGCACACACAGAGTAGCTGGCTGAGCACCAAGCAGCAGGGCGCACACACAGTAGACAGCAGTGGCACATTGTGAGTCAGTCCGACTCAGCCACACACAGATGGTGCACAGTAGACAGTTGGGTCGTGAGGGTCACTGACAGGCCAACTAGTACAGGCTGTGGCCTTGTTTGGGCATGGAGGCACTGGGGCCCTTCGGATCGCGGGGGACCGTCACACTTGTCCCCCTTGACCCCCCCCCCTGTCGCCTGCCCTGCCTATAGCTAATAATAAAAAGAAGTTCTTACCACATACATTATGAAATAAAAGCAGGGGACGATTGCAGCGTTCCATTTCCAGTTGTTGCAACGCACGCCGCGCTCCAACTTCCGGTAAGTGGAGCGCAAATTCTGACCACTTCCGCCTACTTAGGCATTACTGAATATTAAAGAGTGGAGAGCGGGAGATATTAGTGGCGCCCCACTTCCGGTTGTCGGGACGCACATTGCGTTCCAACTTCTGGTAAATGGAGCGCAAAGTTTGACGACTTCTGACTATCTCAGGCGCTATTACATTCAATAGATGATGCACATAACTAGTTCCACCTATTGGGGCGTTGCTATATTCTTCATAGAACGCATATTTCCTACTTTTTGAATGTACATTTTTCAGGGTAGGAGGCTTATTATATGATATCCATCAAATGAATAAGCTCGTAATGATAATATATCGCAAACGTGTATTTCTTTGCTGCACTATTGTGTGTATGGCAGCGGGGTGTGCCTGTGATTATTAGAGATTAAAGGATTGGAGTTTGGTTTTCAGTGTTAAGAGAGACATGGAACTAATTGTGTGTTGTCTATTGTTGCAATCTTTAAAAGTGATATTGGTATTGTTACGCATTCATGTCTATGACTAGATTCTCTTGTAATCAACTTTCTATATTCATTTGAAGATTTGTGCTACATTATGAATACTTACACTAGATAATTACGGCATGTTCATTGCTCAGTATTTTCCATTGTTGGAAATCTATGATTGGTACAATAGTAGTTGAAGTTAACATCAATGGCTATTGATATTATCATGCATGGGTTATTGTCTGATTTCCTTTGATCTATCTACTTGTAAGAGTAATCTATTTCTACTTATATAACTGTGTATCACCTTAAGTTTGTATTACAATTACATTTATTATTGCTAATCAGTGTAATACTTATGAGGATTCATAAGTTGCCACCTATTTTTCTATATGTACAGTATTATCAACATTATGTTGTGGTTTTGGCAACAAACATTTGGGGCAAATGAATTAAGCCTGGTGAAGAGAAAAAGTGGAGATAAAGAGGAGATAAAGTAGAAGGTGATAACGCACCAGCCAATCAGCTATGTTTGAAAAGTAACAGTTAGGTTCCCAAAATATGGGGGATGAAACTCTGCATTTAACTCTTAGCTGTTACGCCAGTGGCTCTACCATTCAGCACAAATAATCTGCAATTAACCCTACACTGACCAGCCCAGTGAATCTGCCAAGTTATCTCCTGTCAGCATTCAAGGCTCTGCATTTAACCCCTTGCTGTTAACCCAGTGGCTCCACCACTTACTATCAGCTATCATTTCAAAGGCTTTGCAGTTAACCCCTTACTGACCAATCCAGGAACTCTACCATTAACCATCTGCTGTCAGTACCAAATCCTCTGCAGTTAACCCCTTGCTGATATACCCAGTGACTTGGCAACTTATCCTTTGCTGACACAAACCGGTGGCGGTCAGTGATACCGCCTAACCAGTCCCAAAGGCCTGCATCTACCCTCTACATTGGTGCCAATGATCCAGTCTCCTGGTGGCTCATTCTGGCTTCAGCTCATCTTTATCTTCTTCAAGTCCGGTCTAGTCTCCTGGTGAATCATACCGGCCTCAGCTCGTCTTTGTCTTCTTCCAGCCAGGTCCAGTCTCCTGGTGAATCATACCGGCCTCAGCTCGTCTTTGTCTTCTTCCAGCCAGGTCCAGTCTCCTGGTGAATCATTCTGGCCCCAGATTGTCTTTGTCTTCTTCAAGTCCGGTCCAGTATCCAGGTGGATCATTCCGGCTTCAGATCGTCTTTGTCTTCTTCAAGTCCGGTCCAGAACATTTTGCCATCCGCTATCCTGTAGCACATCCGTATGCAATTCACGAATCATCTAATGATTTTCTAGTCTGTGCAAATGTAACTCTGACCCTTCCACAACTGTGCGACAGACACAGACTGACCGAAGCCAGCACTGATGTCTCACATGCTCCCTGGACAAGCTTACATTTTTCCTGACACTTCCAGGAAATGACTGGTTACCACCCACAAACGCCAATTTCCTGTCAGTGTAATTGTGATGGCATTGTGATTAGATCCTTTTGCTATTTTTGTCTTTATTTTGGCTCGTGCATGTGCCCCATGATCTGTCATTAGCTATTCAAACAATTAGCGAATTCAAATAACAGTGATCAACTCTGAATCGGGCCCTTAATCCGTAGCATTGCGAGGGGCTGCGGTTCACCTCCAACTGTGTCCATGACGACTGTGTCGACATTCGGGTAAAAAAAACAGTGAAAAAACCCATGTCGACCCCGCGACCTGTCGACCCAAAGTCATGTTGACAGTTTCACCTGCACATTCTATATGTCGGTATTTTGACCATGTCAAACATTACTGTGACACTCTTCCCCTACCCCCCAGAGAACATTACTGTGACACTCTTCCCACTACCCCCCAGAGAACATTACTGTGACACTCTTCCCACTACCGCACAAATGTTACTGTGACACTCTCCCACCACAAACATTACTGTGTCCACCATCCCCCCTAGCAATGATACTGTGACATTCTCTCCCCCCCCCCAAATGTTTATATGACCCCCCCCCCCCCCAAAATGTTAATACATGGGCATAACTAGAATTGACAGGGCCCCGTAGCAAACTTTTGAAAGAACCGCCCATGTAGAGTGAGGGGACGCACAGGGTGACAAAAACACAGGTAGTGTGGAGGTTAATGATGTCACAAAAACATCACACAGGGGTAGGGGGGTCACACACAGGGGTAGTGGATGTATACAATGTCAAGGGGGGTACAGAGTGTCTCACACAGGTGGTATGACATGGGGGGGCACTATTTCACACAAACAGGAATGGGGTACAGGGGGTCACACACTAGGGATAAGGTGATTTGGGGAGAAAGTGTCACACACACGGAGAAAGGTTGTAGGTGATGGGGAAGGTTTCACACGCGCACTGGAGTTGTGGGGTACAAAGAGTCACATGCATACAGAGTTTAAAGAGGGTAACACGGGGATTAGGATGGTCAGGGGGCTCACACACACAGATGAAGAGGGTGGGGGTGATAAAGTTTCAAGCACATATGGGGGTAGGTGTGTACAGGGCTCTCCAAGCACTTACCAGAAGCTGCAGCCTTAGGAGTCTCACAGTGCCACTGAGGCCCGTGGATCCTGGCACAGGTTGAAGGGAAGGCCGACTAGAGTGGACCGCTGCACTTTAGGATGGTTCCGGCGCCACCCAGTTGGAGACTCAGCAGACTCATCCCTGTGCAGGAGCAGCTAGCAGCTTTGCAGGCCTAGCGCAGCTACACCTCATGGTCGATGTAGGCTGAGGTTGAGATTTCTGGCATCGGGGAGGGGGGGAGTGGTTGTGCTGCAGCTGATCACGGCTGCAGTGCTTGCCCTTTTCTGCTTACACTTGTAACTGGGTGTAGGAGGAACTGTCTGCGGGCCCCGGGAACAGCTCGGGCCCCGTAGCGGCTGATGGGGGAGGTAGTTACGCCACTGGTGTGATACTCTCCCTATTATTATATTCATCAGAACATGCCTGACCTCTGATATACTCTGCTTCTGTAGGTGGCTGCTGCTGCTATTCACCTTACTGCTGAGCTGAGGGCACCTCCAGTGCACACCGTGTGCAACATGTGACTTCCTGGTTAGTTCAGGAAGCCGGGGACAGAGAATGTGCTCACACTGAGGGGAGGGAGTGACACTGCCTATCTGTTACCTAGTATGATAGGGGCACCACGGAGAAGGAAGAAGCAGGGACTGGTACCTTTGTGTCAATATGTAGGTTAGTATAGTATGTGTGGGCTCTGAATGTATCCAAATTTTGATATTCTGCTGTTTTTGTTTTTATTTGCCTATTTGTTCTGCTGTGAAACTAAGACTCATAGTTCCACAGCAGAACCTATCTTACTTTACACTATTGCTGTCAGCCTGGAGCCCACAGCCCAGGGACACCAGGAACAGCCTCGGCTGACCGGTCAGGGGGTAAATGCTTTTGCCAGGGATACTTGTATAAATAGTCTCCCCGCGGCTGTGGCATTACCCTGCTGGCTGGTTCGGCCCGGTGCTGGTTCTCAAAATATGGGGGACCCCTACTCATTTTGTCCCCCGTATTTTGGGAACTAGGACCTGCCCTTGAGTCATTTTTCAAAATTATTTATTTAATTTGACATATTTTTTACACTGAAGCCTGCACGGATCAGTCAGATGCAGGCTTCAGTATATATACAGCCGCTAAATACGAGTATGGCGGTATACAACCGCCTACACCATCGTGTAAATACGAATCAGTAAATACGGCAGATTAGTAAATCTGTCCTATTTACAATTCGTATTTTCATCTAAATACGACCGATGATGGTCGTATTAAGAATATGAATACGAATGAGTATTTGTATTGTTAGTAAATTCCCCAAGGTACAGTATATGAAATGAGATTTACATGTGGTTGATCTATGCAGGACACTTCTGGATGTGGTTATGAATGTACTCACACTCCAATGGTACAGTATATTAACTAAAGTGCTTTTTTAGAATGAAGATCTTGCCCATAGAAACCAGTCAGATTTTACTTATCATTTTTCTATACATATTAGCTAGAATCAAATTGGAAGAGAGACAGAGGGCCAGATGTACTAAGCTTTGAAAAGTGATAAAATGGAGAGTAATAAAGGACCAACCAATCAGCTCATAACTGTCATTTTTAGACCCAGTCTGTAACATGGCAATTAGGAGCTGATTGGCTGGTGGGATGCAGTTTAAATCCCGGTGGTCGGGATCCTGGTGTTCGCAGCGAGCCCGCAAGGGGGGGCGATCCACGTCGTCCCCTTGTCGGGATTTCGGCGGTTGGGATTCCGGCGTCGGGATTTTGAGCGCCGGGATCCCGACCGCCGGGATTTCAAACTGAATCCTGGCTGGTATTTATCATTCTCCATTTTGGGGGAAATTTACCAAAATGGATTCGTAAAAAATAGGTGTATTCGTAGGCAGAAATACACCTATTTTTTACACATTTGTATTTTCGGGATTTACAATCCCGAAAATACAACAATTCGTATTCCTAAAGATGGAACATTCGTATTTGTATTTACAAATACGAATGTCTACACCATCGATAGAATACGACAGGAATCACCATTCAAAAGAATGGTGGTTCTTGATGTACTAAGCAGCCGTACTGATAATACGGCTGCTAAGTGGTGTAAAACACCCACACAAATACGACAGGAAAATACACCCTGCTTTCCCTGTTGTATTTGCTTTAAGCCTGCACGGATCAGTCAGATCCGTGCAGGCTTTAGTGTAAAAAAATATTTAAAAAAAATATATAAAAAAAAAAAACGGCGTGGGGTCCCCCCCACAGCCGTAACCAGCACCAGGCTGAAGGAGCCAGGGCCGGTAATTAAAAATCAGGGAACCCGACAAATAGGGGTTCCCCGATTTTTAACAACCAGCCCCAGGCTCCTGCTCTGGGGCTGGTTCCCAAAATACGGGGGACAAAATGACTAGGGGTCCCCCGTATTTTAAGAACCAGCCCCAGGCAAAACCAGACAGCAGGGTAATGCCACAGCCGGGGGGAGACTTTTTATACAAGTCCCCCCGGCCAAAGCATTCATCCCTACCGACCAGTCAGCCTGGCCAGGGGCCCTGGGGGAGTGGAGACCCCCCCCAATGAAGGGGCCCCCCCCCTCCAGGATTTACCTGACCAGGCTGAAGCCTGGTACTGTCCCCGATGCCCCTGGGTGGTGGGCATCGGGCTGATAGTGGTGTAAAAAAAAGATTAAACTATTGTTTTTTACTGTGGCACTACAAGTGCCAGCAAGCCTCCCCAGCAAGCTGGGACTTGGAGAACCACAAGTCCCAGCCTGCTGGGCATTAAAGGGCCCGCTGGCACTTGTAGTCCCACAGTTAAAAAAATAGTACAATAAAAACACACTGACACAATGAAAATAAAAGTTTAATACATACATTACACACATACTGATACTTACCTTTCTTGATCCCGTAGGTAGCCCTGGTGTCCTGGTGTCCGGTGTCCTGTGTCGTCCTCCAGGTCCATGTCGGCAGTCCGTGTCGAGATATTTCTATTGGCCGCCTAGTGGCCAATCAGGAGCCAAGAAAGTCGGCTCCTGATTAGCCGCTAGGCGGCCAATAGAAATCATTCTGAGGAGAGGCGCCGAGTATGAAATATCTCTGCATCTCTCCTCAGTGCGATGAGGACAGTGCGGGGACCGGCGACAGCATGAAGATTACCTGGATTACGGCGGACCAAGACAAGACTTCTTCAGCACAGGACCAGGTGAGTAGGATTTCCTTCCACAGCTCCAACATGGATTTCTTCGGACCCGGACACCGCCATGGACCTGGAGGATGACACGGACCGCCGACATGGACCTGGAGGATGACACAGACCGCCGACATGGACCTGGAGGACGACACAGGACACCGGACACCAGGACAGAGGGCTACCTACGGGATCAAGAAAGGTAAGTATCAGTATGTGTGTAATGTATGCATTAAACTTTTATTTTCATTGTGTTAGTGTGTTTTTATTGTACTATTTTTTTAACTGTGGAACTACAAGTGCCAGCGGGCCCTTTAATGCCCAGCAGGCTGGGACTTGTGGTTCTCCAAGTCCCAGCTTGCTGGGGAGGCTTGCTGGCACTTGTAGTGCCACAGTAAAAAAACAATAGTTTAATCTTTTTTTTACACCACTATCAGCCCGATGCCCACCGCCCAGGGGCATCGGGGACAGTACCAGGCTTCAGCCTGGTCAGGTAAGTCCTGGAGGGGGGGGACCCCTTCATTGGGGGGGTCCCCACTCCCCCAGGGCCCCTGGCCAGGCTGACTGGTCGGTAGGGATGAATGCTTTGGCCGGGGGGACTTGTATAAAAAGTCTCCCCCCGGCTGTGGCATTACCCTGCTGGCTGGTTTTGCCTGGGGCTGGTTCTTAAAATACGGGGGACCCCTAGTCATTTTGTCCCCCGTATTTTGGGAATCAGCCCCAGAGCAGGAGCCTGGGGCTGGTTATTAAAAATCGGGGAACCCCTATTTGTCGGGTTCCCTGATTTTTAATTACCGGCTCCAGGCTCTGTCAGCCTGGTGCTGGTTTCGGCTGTGGGGGAGACCCCACGCCGTTTTTTTTTATATTTATTTATTTTTCTATTTTTTTTTACACTCTGCAGCCTGCACAGATCTGACTGATCCGTGCAGACTGCTAGAAAAATTCGTATTAGGGGCCGTATATATGGCCAGCTAATACGAATGAATACGACATTGGAGGGTTACAAAGCAGTTGTATATGACTGCTTTGTAAATGACCCTCCGGAACACGACTTTGCATACGACTGAAAGGTTTTTCATATTAGTAAATTTCCCCCTTTATTACTTTAATGCTTAATACTGATAATACTGACTGTCAGTGATTGGAAAAGAAGAACTGTCTCACTCCAGGAGTCGCCGCTCAATTGTAACGGCTCACGGCTCAGTCGGTTCATTATTTTAGAAGAACCATATATTTAAAACGGCTGAGCTGTGAGCTACCCATCTCTACATGATCTGGCCAAGGGAGCTGCTGGTAGAAGGAGCAGGGTGGAGGTCTCAGTGTCTCCACAAATCCGGCTCCTGGGGCACGTGACCCCTATCTCTAGTTGCAGCCCTGACATAATAATAATAATAATAATAATAATAATAATAATAATAATAATAATAATAATAATATTTGCTACATTGCCATCTGTCCCTAATTTCCAGGAACAGTTCCAGGTTTTAAAAATATGTTCCGTTCTTTTTTCATTTTGAAATCTGCAGAGTAGTTCATTCTCTGTATTAGATGCAGCTCTAGCTATCAATTCTTATTCTAGAGATAATAATCCTGTGGTTTGGTATTTTCAGAGGATAACCGCCTTCAGTAAAGCAACTTCCGTCTTGTCTTATCTTTGTCCAGGCTGAATTATTCTCAATGCAAAAGGGTTGGCAGTGTGGGAGTGTCAACGGTGTCCTCAATGCGAGGGTGCTGCCAGTATCGTCAGAGTGTGTGTGGGGGGGGGGGGGCTGGCAGCTTCCTCAATGCAGAAGTACTGGCACTTGAAGGTATGCTGATAGTGTCCTCAGTACTGGGATGCCGACAGTGTCCTTAGTGCGGGGTTCTGGTGGTGTCCTCAGTGCTGGCTGTGTCAGGAGTGACAGGGTGACGGTGGTGTCCTCAGTGTGGGTGTGCCAGTGGTGTCCTCAGTGTGGGTGTGCCAGTGGTGTTGGCCGCGGGAGGGTGCAGGCAGTGTCAACAGCAGAGAGTTGCCGACAGTGTCCTTAGTGTTGGGGCTGGAATCTTTACTGCTGTGTCCATTGAAGTCTATAGGCAGGGGCTTATTGGCTAACAGCCATATTAGATGAGTCTCTCAGCAGTCAGCCCATTGAAATCAATGGCACTGGTGCCCACAGCAAAACTCCTGAGGCCTGCCAGTGGCATCTCAGGTTTTGCCACGATCAGGGATCCAGGGCAGGTAGGGAGATTCAAGTTGCGACTCCTATCGCCTCAGATTTGAATTACTGTGTAGGGCCATGGCAGATGTGGAATACAATACAGGTAATGGAGCTCAGTCACCTGTATCACGGTTACACTCTACCACCCCCCCACCCCCCACCCCCCAGCAACTTTAACCCCTGCTCAATTGTCTTTTACCATTTGGTGGCTATGACTGGACGTGAAGCATATGTATGCAGGAGGTGTGGGCTACCTGCCTAATTGCTGTCATCCTGGACCTAGGGCAGGAGCATCTGTGTGCAGCCTTCTCCGACCAGGCCCTCTCCTCTCTGCCGGGAGCAGCGCCGAAAGCAGTAGGGTCTGCTCCACATAAACAACAGAAGAAAAAAGAAATCTGCTACAAATACCCTAGTTTGTCACTTGACTAATTATGAAACATGTTTTATATGTAATCTAATTTAAAACATAATAGTTATCTAGGGGAACTATAATAATTAAAATACAGAGTACATCTAATTACAGTCAAAATGAAAATATTCTAATTGCAATAAAGACAAAATAAACCCCCAACAAAAGATATTGTAATTGTAAACTGTTCTTTGGGAGCACTGCTGCAGAATTGCAGAACCATAAAATGACTGGCTGTATGAATAGCTGTTCAACCAATCATGTCAGTAGTGGGGGTGGGGTGGGGCTGGGGACAATTAACAAAGCTGTGAAGGTTTCACCTGAATGGCCCATTCATTTCAATGGGTTTTCTATATGTAGCATACAACCCACTTGCAATGAATGACACATTGATATGAGGAAGAAAAAATATAAACTTACACGTATATAACAATCCTTGTGATTTCACTTTTAAGTAGTGACATATTTGGATGTATGAAATTCCCTTGCCAGTAGCAGGATTGAAATGCCAATGTCAAAGGCCCTAAGTACTGTGTAAAGCATTTGATGGTCTAGAGCACTTGCGGCTCTTTTAAAATGTGTCAATGAGTAATGAATGCACCTATGCACCTGCTGGGTGACCTGGAAAACATGAACTGTTTGGGGTCCTGAGGACCGAGTATGAGAACCACTGGTCTAGAGCGCATTAAGTGACAGTCAGCATGAAAAGCAATTGCCCTGTATGCTTTATGCAAACGCTGCCTTGTGATTTCAGTCACCACTTATATGGCATTGTGACTATTTTCAAGGTAGTGGGTAGTTGGAGGGTTTCAAAGTTTCTCCTCTAACCACAAATCCCGGCGCTATTTGGAAGATGAATTAAAAACCTCAATAGGATTAAATTTAGATTAAATACTCAGTTGCTGCAGGTGCTAGGTGAGTTTGCTACATTCTCACACAAGCAAATAAAAAGAGAGGAATTTATAGCACTTTGCGCTACTGAATATATTAATTGATGACCAGAACACTGGACACACTGTATTATATATTAAAAAAAATTTTTTTTTAAAGAAGCATATTAATAGTACACATGAAAACAATAAGAATAAAATATAGTACAATGCAATCGATTTAGCTTGTATGCATTTTGTATATAGACATTTTTATAAAAATATATTGGTTATTGTGGAGAATGGTGGTATAGTCCTGGTTAGGGTTATAGAGTTAGTATAGGGTTAATTCCGGTACTGCCAGCAATAATAATGAGGTTAGTTTGTTAGTACAGATGGGGTCTGTTAGGCCAGGTTAATTTGTGCAAGTTTATGATCTTTCCGGCACATATATTTGTCACAGTAGTTGTTAGTAGTCTGTGGATAGGTCCTTCAGACCATACATACAATTTGCAGCTGATAGTCGCACCGTAATAGTATGCTCACCCTCCTCTATTTTGTAGAAGAATCCGGAGGGGCAGGGTAGCCGGATAATTCAACGACTCTACCCGGTGCAGGTAATTGTAGGTGACTTGGGATGCGGCGGAGGGCTGTGCGCCGGCCAGTGATGATATGTCCGATGGAGCGGGGGTTTGCGGCAGGTGATTGCGCCAAACAGGCTCTCTCCCCGGAGCTCTGTGAATCGGAGCAATGTTCTGCTGGGCTCCAGTGATTGGAGAGGGACAGATGCTGCAAGCTGGAACAGAAACCGGAAGTGACGACCACACAAATTCTCCACGTGAGGGCGGAAGTGACATTGACGCGTTTCGTTTCCCAGACAAGAAAGTTTCCAGTTGTCTGGGAAACTAAACGCGTGTGTCCAGTGTTCTTTTATTCAGCGGAGGTCATCAATTAATATACTCAGTAGCGCAAAGTGCTATAAATTCCTCTCTTTTTCATTGTTACTATTTTAGCTGATTTTTGCATGGTACGTGGCTTTAATGGTGGAATGAGAACATAATATTATTACTTTTAATCATTGTTTTTGGTCACAAACAATTCTTACTAGTATCACAATGATACAAAAACACAGAAATAAATGATGTATCTTCTTTTAGCACCAATAATAAGGACTATGCATAGGGTCCTATCTGTATATTCAAATTGCGGACTTCCACCCAACTAATCACTTGCTACTACACTTCACTGTACACATTTGTCCAAGGAACTGTTATTTATAAGTAGCGAAAATTTATGAAATAAATAAATAAAATAATAGCTATGTACAGCGGGGTCCCGGCAGCAGCGTCTGGGAAGTGGTGGCTGGGAGCTTGTAGCGCTATTTGCTGGGCGGTAAGCGCTGCTGATTTTGAAAAGACTTTCCGGATTCTGATTGGCTGAGAGAATTTGGCCAATCAGCGTCCGGCCAGACTTTCCGGATTCTGATTGGCTGAGAGAATTAAGCCAATCAGCGTCCGGACAGTCTTTTCAAAATCAGCAGCGCTTCCCGCCGCCGGCAAATAGTGCTACAAGCTTCCAGACGCCACTGCCCGTCGGCACAGCTCCCCAGGCGGTGCTGTCTTCCCCATTGGGGTGGGCCCTTGGAATCCTTGCGTTCCGAGGCAACTGCCCATTAAGCCCAATGGGAAAGACAGAACTGGAAAATCAGATAATACTGTTCTAATTACCTTCCTCCCTGTGGAATAAACGTGGGTATATACCTTTTAATAACTGGCATGTGCGGTGTTGTGTTCTCACTATTCTGAGAATATTCTCTGAAATACATATGCTCTTGTCTTGTTCTTTGGCTGATACATGTAGACTCATTTGCAAATCCTGCATGTGCCATATATGGAATTTATACAGATTTACTTTTTGACAGTCAGAAGTTCTATTCCATCAAGTACAGTAAATCATTTTCCACAGGATATAAAGACTTAGTTCAAAGATAACTGCTTAAATGCACAATTCTCCAGTACCTCAAAATTACTGCTAGTTGTAGATGGTTAGACTCAAAAATATATCAAATTTCCATTGTGTGTATCATAAGAATATGAATGCTGTTAAATTAAATATCTTTCCTTATGTATAACCTTTAACACATGATAACAGGATGTCACAAATTCAGAAGATAGGTCTCTCTGACCTGTTCATAATCCAAATTTCACAATCTAAGTTAAGTCAGGGAGACCTAAAAAATAGTAGAAACCAAAGACCTTGTAACAGCCCCCTATTTCTGCTTCTCATACTGTATGTGTGTTCTAACAGCAGTGAACATATGAGTGAGAGTTCAAGAGGTTAATCAGACACCGATGAACTGAAGACAGAGATTGGATCTGTTTTTTATGGGAGTAGGCCACCTTTAACAATCTTGTTAGTAAGATCATTGCAGTGATGGACAGTGTGATAACTTTACAACAAAAGTCCAATATGGATTTATATTTATTAATTTATTATTATTTATTACCAGTTATTTATATAGCGCACACATATTATGCAACGCTTTACAGAGAATATTTGAACATTTGCCTCTGCCCCAGTGGAGTTTACAATCTATGGGGCAGATTAATTAAGCCTGGTGAAGAGTTAAAGTGGAGATTAAGTATAAGGTGATAACGCACCAGCCAATCAACTCAGAATTGTCATTTTTTAAACATTGCTGATTGGCTGGTGCATTATCACCTTCTACAATGAGGGTTATTTAATGCCCTGATGGTGAGTTATTGACAGCGAGAAGTGCCGATAACTCGTCTTCAGTGTATTCAACATTTCCCTGAGACAAGGTTCACTCGCCATCTGCCTCCTCGCCTATTCACTGAGGCCATTGAAATGACGAAGCTCACCACAAAATGCTGTGAACCTCGCCGTTTAAGGCGGATCCACGCTGGCCTCTCACAGCGAGGATTCAGCCCACATATTGAATACGGCGAGGGGTTTCACGGCAAGGATGGTTTCTATTCAGCAGGTAAAAGCCATCCTCGCTATACAAACCCCCTCGCAAGCAGCATTGAATACAGCTCTTTATCTCCACTTCACTAGGTCCATACCACATGTACAGATACACTCACATATACACACAGATGATCTAGGTTTCAATTTTTGTTGGGAGCCAATTAACCTACCAGTATATTTTTGGATTAAATTAATATTAGAAAGTAATGGGGAATAGGTCAAATGTGTGTACAAATTTATTAAGTTTGTTACGTGCAATCCATTATTGAATAAACTAATTTCATATATATATATATATATACATATATATATATATATATATATACTTTATATAGTGTAGCCAAAATATTATATATATATATATATATATTGTAGAGAAAGACCGCACTCACACTGAGGTAGGTAGAACAGCGGTGGGTGCATGCGAAGGGGTCCAGAGGTCACTCCGTACTCCAATGTATATCCAATTTCTCATATAGAGACGCAAGAACTAGCCACTTTATCAAAGACAAGATTTTTGATAAAAAACTTTTAGGTTTTATTTTCAACGGTATCATAGAGTATAATTCCAAGTTCACCAAGCTCCGACGTTTCGGTCCTTGAAATACTGGACCTTTATCAAGGAGCCTAGATGTGTACAAACAATGCAAAATGCCCATCAGTGCATATACAGAGCTAAACACATCATAGGTGATCGTGGGAATAATCAAACTTACGTTTTAGGTGTGGGGTAGCCAACCCTAGTCCTCGAGAGCTACCAACAGTGCATGTTTTGCAGGTCTCCATACAGAATCACAAGTGAGCTAATTAGCTCCATCTGTGTATCTTTTAATATGTGTCAGTGATTAATGAGTGCAGCTGTGCAGCAGCTAGGTTTTCTGAAAAATGTGAATTGTTGGTAGCTCTCGAGGGCTAGGGTTGGCTAACACTGTTTTAGGTGAATAAACAGAGTTAGGAAGGGTTCCGGTGCACCGCATGCAAACCAGCCAGGTGCAGGAATGGAGACACCCATAGAGGCTGCCCCTGCCCGGTATATATACCCTAATGCCGGAAGTCACATAGGCGCGTGGTCTCGCCATTCGTCCAGTGACGTCATGTCCTGTGTAGTGCTGATATAGCACACACAGGGAAGTGCGGCTCCTGTGGACCACATCTGGAACGCAGGCCGGTCCCGGAAGTCTGGAAACCGGAAGTCATCGGGGCTGAGCCAGACTGCTGGAACGCAGCACTTCCGTATATCGGACAGTGTGCGTGTCAGCCATATTGTCCTCTCTTATGATTATTAACCTCACATCGGGGGAAATTTACTAAAGGAAATGTGTAAAAAATAGGTGTAAAAATAGGTGTATTTGTATCCAGAAATACACTTATTTTTGACATTTTCTATCGCGAAAATACGGCAATTCGTATTGATAGCACATCAATACGAATTGCCGTATTTTCGCGATAGAAAATGTCAAAAATAAGTGTATTTCTGGATACAAATACACCTATTTTTACACCTATTTTTTACACATTTCCTTTAGTAAATTTCCCCCATCATGTTAGTCTGTGCACTAATGGGAAATGTGTCTATATGCGCTATCTACTCTTGCATCCGGTCTTGGAGACAATGTTGTGACCATTCACGTTATCACGGTCTTCTGAATAATCACCCACGATCACAGCTTTATGTGAACCCTCCATGCAGTTAATACGCTACGATTCTAAGTTATCTCTATATGACACGTACTTGTCCAATTGTCACTATTAACATGTTGACCATTATATGCATCTTAGTACTTTTACACTGGCTTTTTGCACTTGGTGGTATTCAGCACCCTAAGTCCCGGTATTGCCCGCACTGTTTGACCTATATCAGCGTGATTGGACATAGGTCACTTCAGGTTCTCTGAAGCGATATGTCCCACGCTGTATCTGAAACCCTTCCCAGGTGATCACGTGTCCCCTTTACCCTGGCTGACACGCACACTGTCCGATATACGGAAGTGCTGCATTCCAGCAGTCTCCCTCAGCCCCGATGACTTCCGGTTTCCCGACTTCCGGGACCGGCCTGCGTTTCAGATGCGGTCCACAGGAGCCGCACTTACCTGTGTGTGCTATATCAGCACTACACAGGACATGACGTCACTGGACGAATGGCGGGACCACGCGCCCATGTGACTTCTGGCATTAGGGTATATATACCGGGCAGGGGCAGCCTCTATGGGTGTCTCCATTCCTGCACCTGGCTGGTTTGCATGCGCTGCACCGGAACCCTTTCTAACTTTGTTTATTCACCTAAAACGTAAGTTTGATTATTCCCACGATCACCTATGATGTGTTTGGCTCTGTATATGCACTGATGGGCATTTTGCATTGTTTGTACACATCTAGGCTCCTTGATAAAGGTCCAGTATTTCAAGGACCGAAACGTCGGAGCTTGGTGAACTTGGAATTATACTCTATGACACCGTTGAAAATAAAACCTAAACGTTTTTTTATCAAAAATCTTGTCTTTGATAAAGTGGCGAGTGCTTGCGTCTCTATATGAGAAATTGGATATATATATATATATATATATATATATATATATAGTCCGTGGGAACCGGCACTTACTGTTGCTGAATCTAGTGTGTGCCCTGGTGCCTTCCCAATTGCCTATACGGTGTGTGTATGCAAGACCCGGAAGGCGGCACTCAGAGACGGTGGTAGCAGTGAAACCAAACTAGGATTATTGTGACATATGGCAACGTTTCGGGGCCAAGCCCCATTATCAAGCCAACAAACAACAAGTGCTGTTGCCGTATGTCAAAGTAAACCTAGTTTGGTTTCACTGCTACCACCGTCTCTGAGTGCCGCCTTCCGGGTCTTGTGTATATATATATATATATATATCTATCAGTAGTGGCCGGCACTCAGGTCCATAGAAAAAAAGGCGCCGGGGTGCACAATGGGGTGATATATTTGTGGCAGAAGGGCATGTCACTCCTCCGGGCTTGCAAAGAACGGACACGACACACAGCAGGGTGGTCAACGTTTCGGAAGCTTTACTTCCTTTTTCAAGACAAAAAAGTGGTGCAATACAAATACTTTTTGTATTGCACCACTTTTTTGTCTTGAAAAAGGAAGTAAAGCTTCCGAAACGTTGACCACCCTGCTGTGTGTCGTGTCCGTTCTTTGCAAGCCCGGAGGAGTGACATGCCCTTCTGCCACATATATATATATATAGATATATCTATATAGATATATCTATATACATATATATATATATATATATATATATATATATATATATATATAGGGGGTGGCAGCCTGGCACTCTCCCGGCGGTGGTCACAGTACCCCGGTGCCCTTGAAGACGGATGTGTAGATTTTGTAGTAAATCACGGCACTCCAAGGAATTTTCAAAGGAATATATTTGAAGAAAACACACCAACGTTTCGGAGCTAGATGCCCCTTTGTCAAGGTGAAAAACAGTGTAGCACAGAACAATCAAAACGACATACCTTAAATACAGTGCTGTGTGACAGTCTGCCCTCCCTCGTGCATGGGACGCCGGCTGGGACGCTGCGCTCCGTCTACCGGAAGTTGTCGACCGGAAATGACGTGTGGATGGATTGAGGGAGGTTGCTGGAACGCAAGCTGGGCGGTGGTCATGGTAACTGGCCACCGCTGGTATCGGCGCTTGTCCCCGCCGTTGTCCGCCGCACACTGGGTAGGGGAGAAATATGAAAAAAATACATGAGTGGTCAATCATAGAAATACATGTACCGCAATGTGAGAGTACAATAGAAATATGTTAAGACGCGGTCTGCGAGTTTAAAATGAGTGTCAGGGATCGCTGGATTAGGGCTCAGCGTCCAGGGTGTTAGATCCAGCCATTTGTTTGGTGATTAAAAGGCAGAATGTATCTGCAAATATAAGAAAGCTGTCAATGCAGCTTATGTTGTAAAACTTAGTATTGTGACAAAGCTTAATAAACCTGTACTATGTGAGAAACATAATTAAGAAGAAGAATAAAGTTAAAAAATGCTTGCACTGGTGATTACTTGTAAATACCTCCCACTGCTGGTCAATGAATGGTGATGTCGTGCTTGGTGTGTGTAGGCACCAACTTGTGGCGTCGACACACACTCACTGCGGGGCAATCATCCTCTCCAAGTACTCTCATCACAAAACCATGCTATATATTGTATTTGGTTAGAGTAAAAAACCCTGTTGACCTGTCGACCACTACAGTGATTATGAGGGGTTCTGTGTCGACTCTTACTAGATGTCGACAAAATAGATTGTCCTATCATTTCTGAAAAAACAAATGGTTATTGTCAGAGAAAAGCATTAATATCACAAGAAGACCGATATTGGCAGTCTCTCATTTAATCCAGCCGGGCTGGTTGAGTTTAATTTGTGGATCCATCTCGCTTCAAGTTTGAGGAGGTTGCCATCTCTATCCCCTCTGCGGATGGATGGTGGGATATGGTCGACTGCCATGTGTTTGAGGTCTGAGAGCTTGTGCTTGGCCTCTAGGAAGTGCTTGGCCACTGGTTGGTCTGGTGCATTCTTCTTTTTGCCTGTAAGCGCTTGTTGGATAGCCGATCTATGTAGGGCCATACGTTCCCTCATAGACCGGATGGTCTTTCCTACATAAAGTAGGTTGCAGGAGCACTTGATTACGTACACTATGTGTGTGGAAAGGCAACTGAGTGTATGTTTGATAGGAAATGCACGCCCGTTGGCAGGATGGATGAAACTGTGCCCGGTTATCATATCTTGACAAGTGGTACATTTTACGCACTTGTAACACCCCGCATGCTTGGTTAGAAAATTAGTGGGTCTCAGCAAGTTCTCACCGAAGCCCGTTATATCATTGTGGACTATGGTGTCCCGTATGCTCCTGCCCTTGGTGTAACAGAGCATCGGTCTTTTGTCCCTTAGGCCTGGTAGGTCCCGATCGGACTTTACTAATGGCCATAAGGCCTTGGTTGCTCTGGGGAGGATTGGGCTGGCTGTGCTGAGTTTGACCACGAATGGTAACCTTTCTTGTTCGTCTCTCCTGCGGTTTTGGGTGTTAGGGCTCAGCAAAGATTTGCGATCCAGTTTAAGTACTTCCTCTTTGGTTGATGACAGTCTCTTGGGTTCATATCCCCTCTCTTCAAATTTGGCTGCCATGTTGTCCAGGGCCTTCGGAATATTAAAAACTAACTAGCTCTGAATCCAGGACTTTGTAGCTATAGTCATTCAATACTTTGTTTTAAATTCTAAATTATAACCATAATCTATATAACTATAATCTATATAATCTTTATATCTACAATTGCTACAGTCCCTTAACTTTTCATGCAGTGCCTCACATGAGGTTGATCTACAAAATTTGGGAGGTAGGACATTTGTACTTGGGTGAAAAATTGGTTGGAGAATAGGGAACAGAGAGTTGTGGTAAATAGAACATCATCAAATTGTGCTAAAGTTTTAAGCGGTGTTCCTCAAAGGCCTGTGTTGGGGCCTCTTCTTTTTAATATATTTATTAATAACCTAAACCAGTGGTTCCCAAACTGGGGTATGTGGCCGACTGGCTGGGGTACGTGAAAATAATATTGCTAATGGCAGAAAAAGTCTCCCATTGCCGTGGAGACGAAACATGAAAATGTTACTTTCAGTTCCAGCCAAGTCTTAAGATGCCCATACACGAGACTTGCTTTAGAAAGGAATTTTTGCTTACACTTCTGTGAGGCCAGCACATTTTAATCTTAACTGGTAAATTTATTATTTAGCTTAATAATAATAATTACTACCTAACAAACACAAACTATTTTTTTGCATGGAGGTATCATTGGAGGGTATTTATGAAAGGAGGAGCACTTATTGGTATGGCCTCATCTAGACTACAGTGTACTGTTTTGGTCACCACTCCATAAAAAATACATATTGGAACATGAGAAGGTTCAGAGAAGAACAAAAAATTAATTAAGGGTTTAGAGTCATTGGGTTATTAGGAAAGGCTAGCCAGGATACACTAGGCAATTCACCTGCAATTTGGGCTCTTTTCCTGCAATTGTGGCAATCATCATAGGCAAAGATCCCAAATTGCAGGTGAATCACAGCAATGTCTGGTCCTGTGCCCATTGCACCAGAACCTGTGAGCCACTCCTGCTGTGCAAGCAATCTCTTGGATTGCTTTTGAGCTGGGCAGGCTTGCCTGGAATCACATGTGATATGTATCGCATGCAATCCTGCAGCCCGGGAAGGTCCAGCGACTCCTACGAGGGGAGAAGTTACCATAGTTTATGGCCACCTTAAGAGGAAATATGATTATTATATACAGCGAAGTAACTGGCAATCTGTTTACCAGAAGGTCTGTACACAGGACATGCGGTAACCCCCAAAGATTAGAGGAAAATAAGTTTCTCACCCCAGCATAAAAAGGGTTTCCTTACATAAAGGGCAGTTAAGATATGGAATACTCAGGGGTATAATCATTAATTATAATGTACTATAGTTTGAGTCATCGGCTGTGCTCGATGTCTCTATTAAAGGATGACACTATTTGGTGCAGAAATGATGGTGCTTCACAGGGTGCAGGGAATGGTCAAGGGTGGGGTTTCCAACTCCCCCACTGCAGGATCCGTTGTGGTGACTGAGCACCAAGGAGCCCTCCCTTCTCTGCAGCTGCTGCCAACAGGCCTGGATAAATGCAGGAGAGCTGCAGCTATGCTACTTCCAACGTGGCTGCTGGCTGGTTGGATACAGCGGCACCCTCATCTGTCCGGTACTCTACGCAGATGCATACTCAGCTTATGCGTTGTGCCATCCCTGATTATTGTCACGTTCTTTAAAGCACCAGCTGGAGTGTAACGGAGGCTGGGTGCTTTAATGTAAGGTTGTTGCATCAACGACAGAGGGGAGTGAAGCAATAGGATAAAATAAATCTGGTTTAATAAAGATACTGAAATACAAGTTGATAATGGTGGCACAAATAATAAACTGTAGAATATGCAAAGATAAAAGTCAATAGTCCAATACTTTATTGAAGAATATGATGATGCTTGATTTTTGAAAAGAATATTGGAGAGTTGATTGAAGAGTTGAAGAATAACTGAAGAATTGGAGGTTTGATTGAATAACAGAATAATTGGTTGAAGGATTGGATGTTTGGGCAAAGATTGAATGATTGGTTGGAAGATTGGATGGTTGATTAGAAGATTGGATGATTGATTGGAAGGTTGGATGATTGGTTGGAAGATTGGATGGTTGATTGGAAGGTAGGAAGATTGGATGATTGGTTTGAGGATTGGATGATTGGTTTGGAGGATTGGATGATTGGTTTGAGAATTGGATGAAAGGTTTGGAAGATTGGAGGGATAATAAATGAAAGAACAATAATGAAGAAGTCTGTCCTTGCTGGATTGGATCGTAGCTGCAATCAGGGGTGACCATGGATAATAACCGTCGGGAAAGAAAGATAAGATATTACCCCTTTGGGGGGCTAACCTTAACCAGTCCGCATTGGTGGCAGCAGAGTCCGTGGTGCATGAGGAGAGCAGTGAGACGATCAGCAGGAGAAGAACTTCACTTGGAGACACAGGATTGTAGCTGGAACTACAGAGCCAGATTGGAGCAATGATGCTTAGGTATTGACATCATTGTACTGACTGCCGGTCTTACCCGGCCAGTCAGTACACAAGCGGAGGTGAGCGCCATAGTGTTAGACATGCTGTTAGAGGACCTAGGGCTGGGCACAGCACAGGGGATTTGGGTGAGAGCCATGGTGGATGTGACAGTACCCTCCCTTTTACGAGTGGCCCCAGGACACTCTTTAGGCTTGTTTGGGAATTTTTTATGGAAGTTAGTTACCATCCTGGGGGCATGTACCTCAGAGGCATTAGTCCAAGACCTCTCCTCCGGCCCGTAGCCTTTCCAGTCGATTAGATACTGTAATCTCTTGTACCGGATGCGAGAGTCCAGGATATGAGCCACTTCATACTCGATGCCCCTATGGGTAAAAACTTTTGGAGACTTAGGCAAGGCAACATGAAATTTGTTCAATATTAGAGGATTCAACAATGATACATGAAAGGAATTTGGAATCCTTAAATAATTTGGCAATTTTAATTTGCAGGCAACTGGGTTGATAATCTGTACTATCGGAAATGGCCTGATGAAACGGGGTGCAAACTTCATTGAAGGAACATGAAGACAAAGATTTCAAGTGGACAGCCATACCTTGTCACCTACTTTCCAAGTAGGAGCAGCTCTTCTCCTTCGGTCCGCAAACCTTTTATACCTTTGTGAGGCTTTGGTTAGAGATCTCCTGACTTTCATCCAGTGTTGTCGGAGTTGCTGGAGGGACAAAGTTACCGCTGGTACAGATGTTGAAGGTACTTGCTGGAAATAAGGAACCCTAGGATGGAAGCCACAGTTAACAAAGAAAGGAGTTGAAGAAGATGACGAATGGTACTGATTATTATGCTCAAATTAGGCCCATGGCAACACCTCAACTCAGTCGTCTTGGTAGGAGGAGACATGTAAATGAAGAAAAGTCTCTACATCTTGATTGACTCTCTCCGTCTGGCCATTAGATTGCAGATGGTATGCTGTACTGAAATTAAGCTGAATTTTGAGAACTTTACACAAAGCTCGCCAAAACTTTGCAACAAATTGTGCACCTCGATCAGATACAATTTCCTCAGGTAACCCATGGATCCTGAAAATCTCCTTAATGAACAGCTCTGCTAATTTAGGAGCTGAAGGTAGACCTCATAGAGGTATGAAATGAGCCATCTTAGAGAATCTGTCTATGACGACCCAAATGGTGGTATAACCATCTGATGATGGAAGGTCAGTAATAAAGTCCGTCGATAGATGAGTCCAAGGCCTCTTGGGGATAGACAATGGTTTTAATGGACCTACTGGAGCTAGATTGGAGGATTTATGTTGGGCACAATGAGGACAGGAAGCAATATAGTCCTGAACATCCTTTCTCAGAGCAGGCCACCAATACCGTCGTGACAGGAATTCATAGGTTTTCTGAACCCCTGGATGGCCAAAGAACTTAGAATCATGGGCCCAACGTAGAATCTGTTTCCTTGAGCTAGGCTTGACAAAAGTTTTACCTGGCGGTACTGGAACTTGAACAGTTGTTACGGCAAAAGCAAGTGGATCGACAATTGGACTTCCTTTGTAAGATCTCGCTTCCTCCTCAGTCTCCCAAGAACTAGATAAGGCATCCGCCTTCCGATTTTTTGCTCCAGGAGAAAAAGACAATTTAAAATTAAATCTTGAAAAGAACAATGCCCATCTGGCTTGACGGGGATTAAGACATTGAGCATTTTTTAAATACAACAAATTCTTATGATCAGTAATGATGCTAATAACATGAACTGCCCCCTCCAACAGATACCGCCACTCCTCCAAGGCCATCTTGATAGCTAACAATTCTTGATCCCCTATAGCATAGTTCTGTTCTGCCGGGGAGAATTTTTTAGAGAAAAAGCCACATGGATGCAATTGTCCATCAGTTTTAACCTGTGAAAGGACTGCTCCCACGCCGATGGCAGAGGCATTTACCTCTAGAGTGAAAGGTATACTGACATCTGGTGGAGTCAACACTGGTGCAGAGATTAATTTATTTTTGAGTAACAAGAAGGCATCAGCAGCTTTGGTATCCCATTTGGAAGGTTTGTCATTTTTGCGAGTAAGAGCAGTTATTGGAGCAACGATGGTAGAAAAGTCTTTAATGAATTTTCTGTAATAATTCGCAAATCCAAGGAATCTTTGGACCCCTCGGAGAGTATGAGGACGAGGCCAAGACTGAATGGCTTCCACTTTTCCTCTATCCATCTCCAGACCGGACCCCGATACAATGTAACCTAAAAAAGGTTTGGATGAAACCTCGAAAGTACATTTTTTCCAATTTACAAAAGAGAAAGATTTTTTCTGAGGCGAGAGAGTACCTCTCTGACAATTTCTCAATGTTTTTGGAGACTGTTGGTGAATATTAAGATGTCGTCGAGATAGACCACTACATGTTTGTACAGGAGATCACAGAACAGTTCATTCATATAGGATTGGAAAACCGCTGGAGCATTAATTAGACCAAAGGGCATGACAAGATATTCATAGTGTCCATCTCTTGTATTAAAAGTAGTTTTCCACTCATCTCTCTTACGAATGCGGATGAGATTATAGGCTCCACGAAGATCCAATTTAGTAAAGATAGTAGCTCCATTGATTCTGTCAAAGAGTTCTGTGATAAGTGGCAGTGGATAATGATTCTTTATAGTAATTTAATTTAACCCTCGATAGTCGATACAGGGACGCAATTGTCCATCCTTTTTCTTTACAAAAAAGAAGCCCGCCCCCGCAGGTGATGATGAAGGGCGTATGAAACCTTTGGCCAAGTTTTCTTCAATGTATTCTGACATGGCTTGTATTTCAGGCAAAGACAAAGGTTAAGTACGACCTCGAGGAGGTTTTTTCCCTGGTATTAAATCAATAGAACAGTCCCATGAACGATGGGGAGGCAATTTGTTAGTGGCTTGTTTTGAAAAAACATCAGAGAAGTCTTGATACTGAGTAGATAACCCTTTTGACATCTGAAGAGAGACTTGACGGGTAGGTGCCAAAGAGTTAAAACATGATTTGGTACAATTAGTACTCCAAGTTTGAACCTGGGACGTTACCCAATTGATACTGGGATTATGGGTACGTAGCCAGGATAGACCCAGGATGATTGGCTAGGAGGATTTGGGGATGACAAAGAACTGTATTTTTTTATGTAAACCAATTTGCAGTGTTAATGGTTGAGTTTTTAATGTGACAGTCTCTCCCAATATACGACTTTCATCTACTGCAGTGAGATATACAGGACAGTGGAGGGGAATAGTGGGTAGGTGCCAACGATTAACAACATCAGTGGTGATGAAGCTTTCTGCTGCTCCTGAGTCGAGAAGAGCTGGCAACTGTCTAAACTGATGTTTAACCTGCAAGGAAACTTGAAGAATACAGTCTTCGTTGTTAAGATAGGTAATAACAACCCCTAACCTGCCCTCTCTTTTACAGGTTAGGTTCTGGCGTTTCCCGGCTTCCTAGGGCAGGAATCGACGGCATGCTGGGGATCAGCACAATAAAGACAAAGGCATTCATCTTGACGACATTTACGCTCAGCTGGTGTTAGTTTGGAACGGTTGACCTGCATAGGTTTCTCCGTTGGCAATGAAGAGGGTTTGGAAGCAAGAAAAATGGGTTTAGGGTCGGTTTGATGTCTCTCTTGATTCCTCTCTCTGAGTCTCAGGTCAATTTTGGTGCATAATGAGATTAGATCTTCTAGCCTGGAAGGCAGATCTCTAGCAGCAAGTTCATCTTTGATTTTGTCTGAGAGTTCATTCATAAATGCTGCCAGAAATGCCTCCTCATTCCACGCCAACTCAGCCGCTAGGATTTTGAATTGGATCAGGTATTGGCCTACCGTCCTGGAACCTTGGCACAAACGTAGGATTTCAGTAGCAGCGGAGCTGAGACGACCTGGTTCGTCAAAGATGATTTTAAAAGTGGAGATAAACCGGGCATAGTCGGTTAATAAAGGATCTCATTTTTCCCACAAGGGAGATGCCCAATTGAGGGCTGACCCTGTGAGGAGAGATATCACATAAGCCACTTTAGACCTTTCAGTAGGGAAATATGAGGATTGAAGCTCAAAATGAATTTGACATTGATTGATGAAGCCCCTACAGTTTTTGGGGTTCCCATCAAATTTAGCTGGAGTAGGAAGTTGAAGATGAGCAGTAACTCCTGTCATTGTGGACATGGGTCTAGGCGATGGCGCCGATGTAACTACTGACCCCTGGCCTTTTTGCAATGTGGTTTGAAGAGTATCCAGTCTTTTAGTCAAGCCCTGGAGGGCATGAATGACTTGCTCCTGAGCGGCCTCCTGTTGATCCAGACGAGCCGCAAGTTGTTGTACAGGAACAGTGCCTCTCTCCTGACCTGATGCTGGATCCATGGAGTCAGTACAAACTGTCACATTCTTTAAAGCACCAGCTGGAGTGTAACGGAGGCTGGGTGCTTTAATGTACTGTAAGGTTGTTGCATCAACGGCAGAGGGGAGTGAAGCAATAGGATAAAATAAATCTGGTTTAATAAAGATACTGAAATACAAGTTGATAATGGTGGCACAAATAATATACTGTAGAATATGAAATGATAAAAGTCAATAGTCCAATACTTTATTAAAGAATATGATGATGCTTGATATTTGAAAAGAATATTGGAGAGTTGATTGAAGAATTGAAGAATAACTGAAGAATTGGAGGTTTGATTGAATAACAGAATAATTGGGTGAAGGATTGGATGTTTGGTTAAAGATTGAATGATTGGTTTGAAGATTGGATGGTTGATTAGAAGATTGGATGATTGATTGGAAGGTTGGATGATTGGTTGGAAGATTGGATGGTTGATTGGAAGGTTGGATGATTGGTTGGAAGATTGGATGATTGGTTTGAATATTGGATGATTGGTTTGAGAATTGGATGATTGGTTTGGAGGATTGGATAATTGGTTTGAGAATTGGATGATTGGTTTGGAAGATAAGAGGGATAATAAATGAAAGAACAATAATGAAGAAGTCTGTCCTTGCTCGATTGGATCGTAGCTGCAATCAGGAGTGACCATGGATAATAACCGTTGTGAAAGAAAGTTAAGATATTACCCCTTTGGGGGGCTAACCTTAACCAGTCCGCATTGGCGGCAGCAGAGTCCGTGGTGCATGAGGAGAGCAGTGAGACGATCAGCAGGAGAAGAACTTCACTTGGAGACACAGGATTGTAGCTGGAACTACGGAGCCAGAACAGGGCAATGATGCTTAGGTATTGACATCATTGTACTGACTGCTGGTCTTACCCGGCCAGTCAGTACTTAATAGGTGAGCTGTGCGGCTATTGGCTAGCCTATTGACAGGAGAGGCGAAGCCGCACAGGACAGGCTGAGGTATCCGAAAAGATGGCGGCCGCCAGAGGGGGCGACAGGATTCAGCCGGTAGTGAGTGTGCGCAGCTGCCGGCATTCAGTCAGAGGCGTAACCAGTCACAAACACACATGGCGGTTCAGTACTCATGCCGCTCATGCCCAGCATGGCACCAGAGCAAACAGCACCACTGTCACCACGCGGTGACAGCACGGGCACATGCACCCGACCAGGGACACAAGCGGAGGTGAGCGCCATAGTGTTAGACATGCTGTTAGAGGACCTAGGGCTGGGCACAGTACAGGGGATTTGGGTGAGAGCTATGGTGGATGTGACAATTATCACTGTACACCATGACAAGTTTGTGATGAATTTCAGCTGATGATGTGCCCTTTAGATGCAGAAATCTGATCACACCACACACCTCAATAATTGACCATGTTTCCTCCAGCCCCACCATCTGACACCTGATGTTGGGACAGTATGACTGATACTGTATGAAGTGCAGACCGAGGGAAAGCAGTGGTATATCTGAACTAGCAGGAAATTGGAATGAAATCGAGAACATTACACATGTAAGAGGCTGTTACCTTATTTATTGAACCACCCTCATATATATAGTAGGAGACATATGGAAATTATATGGATCATGCTTATGGTTGTGAATGTTAGGATCCTAGCATGCTGCTTGTATTAGAAGGTTTATGACTATATATTATACCTGACTACCCTCCTTGAATGACAAGGAGGCTAACGAAACTTGGGGGGCCCTCCCAGCAACCCAGAAATGTAGGCAATTCTCCTGCATGCCCATGGACACCTTCACATCCTATTCCTCCACCAGTCAAATACCAGTTCTCCGGGTAATTGGGGGAGCTAAAATTATATAAACTTTGTCAAGGCACATCATTTTAGCTCCTCCCCCTCCTCGTAGACTCATGAATTGTGGCATTTGTCTGTGATGGGGGTTAGTCCTAATGACGGCTGGCCCTGTCCCTGCTCCCCAAGTGTAGATGAGTGTCTCTTCTTCAAGGGGGAAAAAAAGGAGGTATGTATGCTATAAATGTATAACCACCTTTGAACAAGGTGACAACATACTATGCAGCCATATTAGCTGTAGGTGGACTTTCTTTAGTATAATTCTTGACACAAATAAATGGCTCTTTCAATGTTTGTTTTTACAAGGTATTATCGTCTGTTGAATAATGAAAGAATGAGCTGATTTGGAGTGACCGCAACATCTGAGGAGAAATGTACTAATGCAATACATACAGATACTGCTTCACAATGAGAAGCCCCCCTTTGTAAATTAGTCATCTCTCCCAGCCTATTATTCCTGGTGACTTATCTATCTTTGTCACCATTTAGTGTAATAATGAACAGAGATAAAAATAGTCAGAACAGCACCTGAGCTGTACTCTGAGCTGCCATTTGATCTCAGTGGTTATGACGCATGAAATACTGGCAACTGTTTCATTGATTAAAGAAAACATGTTTTGGATAGCTTTTCTGTGGTGTGTGATGTTTCAAGACAATCTTATTGTATGTTTGCTAGTTTCAGGTTTCTTGCAATGAACCACTTATCACTTTTATGTATCGCAGCAGTAAAATTGAAGTTTTACTGCATAGTATAGTATAGTAGAAGGTAGAAATAATACCAATTTATTAGTAAAACAGCATGACTATAATTACCAGGCATGTTCACCTTCTGGGACAACATGGATAGCTGAGCCAATGCAAGCTCCCACATATACTGCCAATATTATAATAGTAATTGTGTGTAATCCTAGCACTGATACCCATGCTGCAAAAGAGGGTTCAAGTGAAAACCACAAGATAATGATAGGTGGGTAGCAACAGCTATATAACTGGCCAAACTGCCTATTTAATTGTGCCAGAAACGACAAGAGAAAATGACGTACCGTCTAATGTACTAATTAGATAATGTTAATAAATATGTACAGCCTGATACAGAGGATAGGCACAAGAATATTTAGCATGAACCATTGCTACGAGTGATGGTAGAAATATAAGAAAGGAGTGCACAATGGAATAAGGGCTTAGTGGCTCATTTATAAACTCTGCACTGTCTTTTGCGGGAGGGTACACAGCCTCCAGTAAATGTTTTTTTACCACTTTTTATAACAAAATTGGGTACTTATGTAGTATCTGGGTTGCCGATTTCTAAATCGGGTCGGATCGGGCACATCGCATCGCATCGCATGCGACCATCGGATGCGATGCGATGACCCGATTTTTCCATAGGAATCAATGTTAAAATGGACTGAGTCCATTTTAACATGGAATTCAATGGGAAAAAGGGGTCCTTTTCATACCCCTACTATCCAAGTGGGCATGGAGTTGGATATAAACCTGTGGCGAGCGCAGCGAGCCCCCGAGCCCGAAGCGTGGCGAGCGTAGCGAGCCCCGCGAGGGGACACAGAATACCGTCCCCTCGCGGGGCTCGCTTCGCTCGCCACGCTTCGGGCTCAGTGGCTCGCTACGCTCGCCACAGGTTTATATCCAACTCCATGCCCACTTGGATAGTAGGGGTATGAAAAGGACCCCTTTTTCCCATTGAATTCCATGTTAAAATGGACTCAGTCCATTTTAACATTGATTCCTATGGAAAAATCGGGTCATCGCATCCGATGGTCGCATGCGATGCGATGCGATATCGCATCGCATCGCATCTGATTGTATGCCTTAACTTAAGGCATACAATAAAAAAATCGGCAGCCCAGATACTACATAAGTACCCAAAATTGTGAATGAAAACCATGCCATGATCATCTTTTCCAGTCGGTTATTTATGGTGTAATGCAGTGATTCCAAAACTTTATGTAAGTATCAGCATTTTTGTCATGATTGCCCTACATAAAAATTTAGGAGTGGTGACTGGGGCAGGTATTCTTCTTTCCATCCTCCCTCTATAATCCTATCTCTCTGTCTAGTGCCTAACCCTAACCCCCAGCCAGTCCTTACCTTTGTAATCTGACAGATATTTTAACTACATCCTAATAATTTCAATGCAAAAAACATGTGGAAAGATGAACGTCTTGACTCCTTAATTGCTGGGTTTTCTATGTCATGGTGTGCACTTGGGCATGCAGCAATGAAATTCTGGTGCTCATATGCCAAGATTTATGGTGTGTACACACGGTGAGATTACCTTGCTATTCAACTTAAAGGCCCATACACACTAGACGACTTTCAGCTGAAAATCGGTCAAAACAGCCGTTTTGAGCGATTTTCACCTGAAAGTCGCCTGGTGTGTATGCCCCCCCCGACTGCCGACTGGCGATGATGCGCGCTCCCGCATCATCGCCAACGAGGTGGGCAGTCTGCTGGTTTTACCAGCACATCTAGCGATGATGGCTGGTTTTTCAGCCATCATCGCCAGGTGTGTACGCAGCGCGGACTGAGAGATGATACACTTTCAGCCCGGCTGACCGCCCCGCTCCCACCCCCTGCTCCCCCGCCGGCTGCAGATCATACTCACCGCCGCTGAAGGACCGCCCCGCTCGTCTGCCCGGCTCCATAGAACTTCTCCAGGCTGCAGCTGCTCCCGCCCGGCCACAGCACAGACTGTCAGCTGACGCCCCGCCCCGCCCCTCCCGGCTTCTATCCGCCCTGCTCCCTCCGACTTGCTCCACACGGAGCACAGCATACTGCACACTGGCCACCAATGTTATTAGCCAGTAATATATACATTGCTGGCACATGCCAGCAATGTATATATTACTGGCACCACTACCCACCAATGAATATTTATGTATTGGCCAGTATAATATATATATTGCTGGCACATGCCAGCAATGTATATATTAATGGCTCCACTACCCACCAATGAAAATGTATGTATTGGCCAGTAATAATATATACATTGCTGGCACATGCCAGCAATGTATATATTACTGGCACCACCACCCACCAATGAATATTTATGTATTGGCCAGTAATAATATATACATTGCTGGCACATGCCAGCAATGTATATATTACTGGCACCACTACCCACCAATGAATATTTATGTATTGTCCAGTAATAATATATACATTGCTGGCACATGCCAGCAATGTATATATTAATGGCTCCACTACCCACCAATGAATATATATATATATACACACACACACACACACACACACGGAGCGGGTCTCTTCTTTGCAGGGGATGGCGATGGCGACGCCATCCCCCGCCACCTGTATCTGCGAAAGGGGACGTGCGCGCATGAGATGCGCGCGCGTCCCCTTCCGACGGCGCTTCTTCCGCCGGGTCCCCGCTGGCTTGTCGGCGGTCAACCCGGGGTCCTCACCACCTCCCTGCACCCCCCCCCAACCCTGTCCGTCTCCCTGAAGCGGAGACGGACAGGGTTCCCGTCGCCCTGCCGCCCCGGAAACTGAGACGCGCGTGCACGTCTCAGTCAGATGGAGAGCCGGGCTGCTGGCGGATCGCCAGTGGTGACGTTCTGGCGATTCGCCAGAAAGAGGGAGCCGGGCTCCATCTGTATGGAAGAAATAAAGTCACTCAAGGCTCTTGAAAATATAGTACTTTTTAATGCGCTTCCAATGGCGTTTCGGGATTTTACCTGATCACTGGGCTCCGAATATACACAGCCCAGCGATCAGTTCTGAATCAGGCCCCAAGAGCAGACATGCACTGAATAAAATGGCCCCTGCTCCCACCCTTGGAATTTTAACCCCGCCCATTATGTAAATAGCCTTTTATATGAAAGATTTTCAGCAAAGTCTTTTGCCTCCTGAAAATCTTTTGCTCTTTGGGGAAAATAGTTCAGTGTGTACGCACTACTTTGGTGAAAGATAAATCTATCAGAGATTTTGGCAAAGTCTTTTGAAATGAAAGTCTACAAGTGTGTATGGGCCTTAAGATTCGAGTGCTATGCAATCTTTGCTATCTCTGTACTTTTAACATACAATTCATACAATCAGCATTAGATTTGCACTATGTAGTCATTGCTGCCCCGTCTATATGGGTTTGATTTGTGCTGTCATGGGAGCGCGCATCGGGATCGCAAGGTAAAAAAATCTGTGAGATATGCATGCAATCTGCTTACAATCAGCGGTACTCTTTACCTAGCACGGTGCCCGTGATTGGCATCGCGGTCATCGGGGGTAAAAAATCGCGGGCATCGTGACCATCGCATGCACTAAAAAAACGATTTCCCATAGGGATCAATGTTAAAAGTGTCAATGGACGCGATTTTTGTGTTCAATGCCTCAATGCCCGCGATTTAACCATAGGAAACAATGTTAAATGGGCCACAGAGCCCTAATAGTCCCCCTGAAGTCTGAAATGGCCCCCACAATTGTTAACGCCACCCCACGATCAACGTGAACCCGAAGCGTGGCGAGCGCAGCGAGCCCGCGAGGGGCGGCGGTACGCGTCCTCCGACCTTTTCATACACCCACTATCCACGTCGGCGTGGAGTTGAGAATAGAATAGTGTGGCGAGCGCAGCGAGCCACCGAGCCCGAAGCGTGGCGAAGCGTTTACCTGTGAAGGTATCCGCGTCCCCTCGCGGGGCTCGCTGCGCTCGCCACGCTTCGGGCTCGGTGGTTCGCTGCGCTCACCACACTATTCTATTCTCAACTCCACGCCGACGTGGATAGTGGGGGTATGAAAAGGTCGGAGGACGCGTACCGCCGACGCTCGCCACGCTTCTGGTTCACGTTGATCGTGGGGTGGCGTTAACAATTGTGGGGGCCATTTCAGACTTCAGGGGGACTATTTGGGCTCTGTGGCCCATTTAACATTGTTTCCTATGAAAAAATCGCGGGCATTGAGGCATTGAACACTAAAATCGCGTCCATTTACACTTTTAACATTGTTCCCTATGGGAAATCGCGGGCATCGCGGCCATCGCGTCGCACCCGTTTTTTAGTGCATGCGATGGCCGCGATGGGCGCCGTGCTAGGTAAAGAGTACCCAATCAGCATACGATCTGCATGCGATTTTGACTAGTCAAAATCGAATGTCAAATCTCACTGTGTGTACACAGCATCAGAACAAATATGGATCAGGATATTAGATCAGGGCAAGCAAAGGCAGATCAGCAGCTAGACATTATAGCACCCACCACACATCCTGGCACAGAAAATAACAAGAAAATAGTACTATGCCTGGAGAAATGTTGGGTGAAGATATTCTACAATCACTATACATGGTTCATACTATGGCAGTGCCAGACCTTTCCAAATGTAACTGCATCATGTGGTTGTCAGATAGCTAAGACACAAGTGTATGTATTATTTGTTAATAAAACAGTATTTTATGAAATCTGTTTTAAGGCACTAGTATGGCATAAAAGGTGCTTCTCATTTCTCTTTACACACTGATATAGCAATCAGACTGGGATTCAAAATTGCTGGAAACTCATAATAATTTGTTATCATTGCGATACAAAATAATCAGATGTGGAGATCACTCAAAAAAAATTACAGTTAACAGCTGGGTTTTTAAGTTAGCCTGGTCATACATCTACAGATTGATTGTCAAATCTGGCTGGTTGGAACAAAAAATTGGTAATATCTGAATGATAGTTTGACAGCTTTCCAGCATTTCAAAGCAAATGGTCAACTGTCATTTGCTCTCATCTATTACCAGTTATTTGTTCCAACCAGCCAGATCTGACACTAAGGGGGAAATTTACCAAAATGGATTCGTAAAAAATAGGTGTATGCGTAGGCAGAAATACACCTATTTTTTACACATTTGTATTTTCGGGATTTACAATTCCGAAAATACAACAATTCGTATGCCTAAAGATGGAACATTCGTATTTGTATTTACAAATACGAATGTCTACACCATCGATAGAATACGACAGAAATCACCATTCAAAAGAATGGTGGTTCCTGATTTACTAAGCAGCCGTACTGATAATACGGCTGCTAAGTGGTGTAAAACACCCACGCAAATACGACAGGAAAATACACCTTGCTTTCCCTGTCGTATTTGCTTTAAGCCTGCACAGATCAGTCAGATCCGTGCAGGCTGCAGTGTAAAAAAATATAAAAAAATATATATATAAAAAAAAAAAACATTGTGGGGTCCCCCCCACAGCTTTAACCAGCACCAGGCTGAAGGAGCCGGGGCCGGTAATTAAAAATCAGGGAACCCGACAAATAGGGGTTCCCCGATTTTTAACAACCAGCCCCAGGCTCCAGGTCCGGGGCTGGTTCCCAAAATACGGGGGACAAAATGACTAGGGGTCTCCCGTATTTTATGAACCAGCCCCAGGCCAAACCAGCCAGCAGGGTAATGTCACAGCCGGGGGACACTTATGATATAAGGTCCCGCGGCCAAAACATTAACCCCCTGACCGGTCAGCCTGGCCAGGGGCCCTGGGGGAGTGGGGACCCCCCCAATGAAGGCCCCCCCCCCTCCAGGACTTACCTGAGCAGGCTGAAGCCTGGTGCTGTCCTCGATGCCCCTGGGCGGTGGGCATCGAGCTGATAGGGGTGTCAAAAAAAAGAATAATCTATTGTCTAATACTGGGGCACTATGAGTCCCAGCAAGCCTCCCCCGCAAGCTGGGACTTGGAGAACCACAAGTCCCAGCCTGCGGGGCATTAAAGGGCCCGCTGGGTCTTGTAGTTCCACAGTATTAAAAATAGTAAAATAAAACACACTGACACACATTTAAAATAAAACTTTAATACATCCAAAGCCCTTACATACTGATACTTACCTATCTTCTTCCCGTAGGTAGCCCTGGTCCTGATGTCCTGTGTCGTCTTCTGGATCAATGTCGACGTCGCTGTCCATGTCATCCTCGCTGTCGGCGTCCGGAGTCCGATGAAATCCATGTGGGAACCTATGGAAGGAAACCATACTCACCTGTCCCAGGGCGACGTAGTCCATGTAAGGGTCTTTGCAGAAAAAACAAACCGAGAACGCGAAACCAGCCGGACAGCAGAGAGCCGCACGGTGTTTGTGTACATCGTGCGGCTCCGCCTCCCGAATGCCGCTATTGGCCGCCTTGCGGCCTAGCGGCCAATCAGGAGCCCCAGTACTCATAGTGCCCCAGTATTAGACTATTATTCTTTTTTTTTACACCACTATCAGCTCGTTGCCCACCGCCCAGGGGCATCGAGGACAGCACCAGGCTTCAGCCTGGTCAGGTAAGTCCTGGAGGGGGGGGGGGGCTTCATTGGGGGGGTCCCCACTCCCCCAGGGCCCCTGGCCAGGCTGACCGGTCAGGGGGTTAATGTTTTGGCCGCGGGACCTTATATCATAAGTGTCCCCCGGCTGTGACATTACCCTGCTGGCTGGTTTGGCCTGGTTCTTAAAATACGGGGGACCCCTAGTCATTTTGTCCCCCGTATTTTGGGAACCAGCCCCGGACCTGGAGCCTGGGGCTGGTTGTTAAAAATCGGGGAACCCCTATTTGTCGGGTTCCCTGATTTTTAATTACCGTCCCCTTCAGCCTGGTGCTGGTTACAGCTGGGGGGGGGACCCCACGCTGGTTTTTTTTTTATTTATTTAATTTTTCTATTTTTTTTTACACCTTGCAGCCTGCACGGATCTGACTGATCCGTGCAGACTGCCTGTACGAATTCATATTAGCGGCCGTATATATGGCCAGCTAATACGAATTCCTACGACATCGGTGGGTTACAAAGCAGTCGTATATGACTGCTTTGTACATTCCCCTTCGGAACACGACTTTGCATATGACTGAAACATTCGTATGCAGTCATAGGGGAAATACCAATACAAAAAACTAGGTTTTTCATATTGGTAAATTTCCCCCTAAATCTGCAGAGGTATGGCCAGCTTTAGACACCTTGATCCAGATGTAATAGCCTTTGAGTTTGGAGGCCTTGTGGGATGCTAGCTAAAGTTGAACATTTTTTTTTAAAGGGGAAATCATTTACGAGGCATTGTTTTGTCTTCTACATTATTGCCACTTCAAAAAAAAACCTCACCGTTCAGCTGGCCCCTTATCCCAGCAAATGCTTATGGAACATAAAGGATTACATTGTTTTGTTTAAATAACCCCCTATCATTCTTACTTTGTATTCAACCAAATTAGGTTTTTAGTTTGTGAAAGTGAGTTTCTTGAAACTCACATTTATTGTATATGTGTGCACCCGAGAAATGTTAGATCATATTAGAAAGGTCAGTTTGCAGTAGTCACAGTGCGGTTGCATAACATTTCTACCAAGAGCACCATGGGAAAAGTGCATGCAAAAGTAGGAAACAATTCTGGACTACAAAAAAGGCCAGTATTCAATGCCTCTGATTCGCCATATTTTCTGGGGAATCCGGCAATTCGCCAGGTTTACAGCGAATTTTCTCACAGGAAAAACAATTCGCCCTATTCAATGGACACAATTCTCTGCAAATGAAGAGCGAATGTCTGGCGATTCTCTGTTTGTGATTCTCCGCGATTCGCCAGTGGTTTTCAATGGGGTTTTTAGTGGAATTCGCTGGGAGTGTATTCAATGCTGAAGTGCAGAACTGCTTTCTCCATTGATTTTCGCCATGATTCCCCATTTTACATTCGTCATCTTTTTATGGAGAACTGTTATGTGTACTTGTAAAATACACTTGTAAAAAAAAAAATAAAGTTCACACCAGATGTTTTACCGGGTGAAATCTTTGCTTATATTTTAAAACACTTGTTAGAAGCTGATCTGCAGATAAGGGGGCAGCAGAAGTCACATCCATTTTTTCCAGGAACTCTAAAAACATCGCAGGGACCGATGCTAGTATTGTATTGTTCAAGGCCACTGCCAACACTACAAGTACTTTGTATGTCACACTACAAAATGTACGTGTAAGATCCATTTCCAGACTTGCTCGGTACAGCAAATGTGCTTTTAAAATGGTAGACTCACGGAGCTGGGTTACCCCCTATGGCAAGGGATGTTGTGCAGCCTCCCTCCAATTGCCCAGGAACCCAGGGCACACACTGGTCTAGCAGCCGGGACCGCACAATGACATTGGCAGGCAGCCAATAAACCAGACCAGCAGTAGGTCTGATTAATAAATGTAGCCGTGACCTTGAGGTTCTAGGCAGGAGGTCCTGAAATGCGCACCAATTACACAGCAGGACAACAGCTACTGGGCACCAGTGCGGTGATAGCAGATGTCAGCACACTGGGACTGCTGGAGCCGGAGGTCTGCTATTGCTGCTGCTGGACCCGTCCCTGTCCTGAGGCTGTGCGGGGGCACCTGGTGGCATCAGCGGGCTCCCCCGCCGTGACTCCGCTCCATCCCCTGCAGTGGCAGTATAGCCGCAGAAGCTGGCGAATCGCCCTACAGGGAGAATTGCGGCGAAAGTGCAGCGAATCCTACCCAGGATTCGCTGCCGCCCGCAAGAATCCCCATTGAATACCTGCCATAGTGACATCTGTGAATGCCTGTGGTTTTTCTGACACTCCCAGAAAACGGTGCCTTCCTGTCAATCAATTTTTGAACAGATTGCAATCATCGATTTTTTTCGCTGAATGGCCTCACACTTGCCCACTACTATCCATACACATGTGCAGTAATCCGATAACCTTGCGATCAGGCCCAAATAACTCCTGTTATACAGTGTTTCCAGCATATAAATTATTTCTTTAGCTCAAACTTTATATTACAGGTTGAGTATCCCGTATCCGAATATCTGTTATCCGAATTATTTGCTAAAAACTCACTGGGGACATTTGTAACAGCACTACTGAGGACATGATCTGTAACTGGCACTACTGGGGACATCTGTAACAGCACTACTGAGGACATGATATGTAACTGGCACTACTGGGGACATCTGTAACAGCACTACTGAGGACATGATATGTAACTGGCACTACTGGGGATATCTGTAACAGCACTACTGAGGACATGATATGTAACTGGCACTACTGGGGACATCTGTAACAGCACTACTGAGGACATGATATGTAACTGGCACTACTGGGGATATCTGTAACAGCACTACTGAGGACATGATATGTAACTGGCACTACTGGGGACATCTGTAACAGCACTACTGAGGACATGATCTGTAACTGGCACTACTGGGGACATTTGTAACAGAAAAAGGGAAGTCTAAAGATGACTTAAAGGGAACCCGACAAGGTTTTTTGGGGCACACTTGTAAATAATGATATGCGTCTGATATGGTGTCTATTATTTAAAACGTAACTTTTAATTTTTTAAACACTTAAAATGCAAATACCGCATAATTGGGGGTATACATTTGCAGAGGAACTTCAAAATTAGTTTAATTGGTTCCTCCTCCTCCGAGCAATAAATCAAAATTATACTGACTCTGTCAGGTACTTAATTACAGGCAAACTTCGCGAAGATTAGTCACACATATAGCTATTTCCTGGCATGAAAAATATATAACAGAAAATGATTGTAACATCCGATTGTCATCAAAGTATGAAATAGCAGTTCTGATGGCGCAGGACACACGACCCCTCAGTAGTAGAACGGAATTAAATTGTATGAGGTGTCGAAAGAGAGAGAAGATAGAGTCACAGCATAATAAGAGGAAAACAGGGTGAGAGGCAAAGGTATGGGTAAAGATAAAGTGTCACTCTCACAGCTAATTGGCTTCTGCTGTTATGAAAGGTTACGGCACCGACTATTCCCTGTTAGTTCCCCAAACAGGTACTTGGCCGGCCCATCACTGCTTAGCTTCTGGGTTCGGATGGTACCAGGCGATTCAGTGAGGTATGGCTGTATAGTTTGTAACAGCACTACTGAGGACATGATCTGTAACTGGCACTACTGGGGACATCTGTAACAGCACTACTGAGGACATGATCTGTAACTTTCCCTACTGGGGACATCTGTAACAGCACTACTGAGGACATGATATGTAACTGGCCCTACTGGGGACATCTGTAACAGCACTACTGAGGACATGATATGTAGCTAGCACTACTGGGGACATCTGTAACAGCACTACTGAGGACATGATATGTAACTGGCCCTACTGGGGACATCTGTAACAGCACTACTGAGGACATGATATGTAACTGGCACTACTGGGGACATCTGTAACAGCACTACTGAGGACATGACATGTAACTGGCCCTACTGGGACATCTGTAACAGCACTACTGAGGACATGATATGTAACTGGCCCTACTGGGGACATCTGTAACAGCACTACTGGGGACATGATATTTCACTGGCACTACTGGGGACATCTGTAACAGCACTACTGAGGACATGATATGTAACTGGCCCTACTGGGGACATCTGTAACAGCACTACTGAGGACATGATATGTAACTGGCCCTACTGGGGACATCTGTAACAGCACTACTGGGGACATCTGTAACAGCACTACTGAGGACATGATATGTAACTGGCACTACTGGGGACATGATATGTAACTGGCCCTACTGGGGACATCTGTAACAGCACTACTGAGGACATGATATGTAACTGGCACTACTGGGGACATCTGTAACAGCACTACTGAGGACATGACATGTAACTGGCCCTACTGGGACATCTGTAACAGCACTACTGAGGACATGATATGTAACTGGCCCTACTGGGGACATCTGTAACAGCACAACTGGGGACATCTGTAACAGCACTACTGGGGACATGATATTTCACTGGCACTACTGGGGACATCTGTAACAGCACTACTGAGGACATGATATGTAACTGGCCCTACTGCGGACATCTGTAACAGCACTACTGAGGACATGATATGTAACTGGCCCTACTGGGGACATCTGTAACAGCACTACTGGGGACATCTGTAACAGCACTACTGAGGACATGATATGTAACTGGCACTATATATGTCCAAGAAAATGATCTGAGATAGTACACAAAATTTGTTTCATGTTTTGAAAACTTGTTTTTTGAACAAATAAAATATATTTCATGTGTTTGCTGTGTTTATACAGCATAAATGCAAGATACTTCAAAATACATAATTGAAATATTAAAATATTCCGAAATACGGAATAATCCGTTATCCAAAATTCTCCTGGTCCCGAGCATTTTAGATACGGGATACTCAACCTGTATTACATTTTCCCAACTTTTCATTTTATTACATACTGCACAGATGGAGCGCCCCTCAGCCATTGCTGGGAATCGCTCCATCTGACGGGGATTCGCAAGTGTCTTACACGCACGTGCCTCTCCATCAACATGTGGCGGGGAGTACTTTCCCTGCCTGTCTCTGCTTCAGGGAGACGGGCAGGGATCGGGGAGAGCTGGGGGCAGCAGGGGGGAGCTGCAGAGGGCAGTGTAGGGCTTCATCAGAACAGGGCGCACAAGCATCTCGTGCGGGTGCGCCCACTTCCGGAGGATGGTGGTGGCTAGCGATTCTATCTATCTGATGGGAGCTGCTCCATCTGTACATGCAGTCTATGTGCATTCACTTCCATTACAAGTGCTAAGAATGTCAAAATTAGGACACCACCCCAGATTAGAACACTTAGACTAGACCTAAAGGCCTCCACACACTTATCCACATTGTGTGAGCCACAAGACGGACCCGATTTCATTTGAACTTCCCTTGGCAGCACACACATCCACTTGATGTACCATTTTTTTTACGTGCAATGGACTGCCAGAGAGGTGCCGGGGGATTTCAAAGGAAATTGGATGCCATACATTGCGGGTGCTAAAAATCACCTGTTCGGAGTGAACGGCTCCTCAGCACATGCGCAGACCCCAAATAGGAAGAGGCTGAATTCGGACCCGAACAAACAGGTCTGAATTACCATCCCCCCATGTCTCAAAATGGACAGAACCATGGTGCACTGCAGGTGGGGCAAATGTATGATGTGCAGACAGAGTTAGAAAAGGGCAAGTTATTTTGTTTCTGTGCAGGGTAAATACTGGCTGCTATATTTTTACACTGCAATATAGTTCTCAGTTTGTAGTACAAACCCCACCCAAATCTTAATATCTGCCCCACCCGCAGTGCACATGGTTTTGCCCATTTTGAGAACAAATTCGATCTGAATTAAGGCCAAAGGGTCGTAGTAGGACAATTGTAGTTCGTGGTGGGTAATACTTGTGGCTATAGGTAATATACAGCAAAAGAATTATCAGCAATCAATACTAAAACAGCAATCAGCAAAAGGTATTTATGTGCAGCATATACAGCTGGAATGAAGAGAGACAGTAGAAGGTGGAGGCCTAAAAGATGAAGTTGTCATTGTAGAAATATTTAGACATAAACGGCTGGGAGCCATGATTGTTCTTCAGCATTTATCTTAACCTTATTCATCTTCTGGTTTTGCAGGTTTTTTTGCTTGTGTGATGCATAAGTGCAGTGACAATCTGCTGGCTCAGGACAGATGAGTGCCCATATTTCTTCGGCATCATGTTTGCTGCTAGACACAGACCCAGGACATTTGTTCCCTCGTCTTTGCATAGATTCAGGCAATATCCACCAAAGAGGTCCACAAAAGCACATTGTGATTTACTGGGCTAAGTACATTTTACTATACCCCTGGTTATCTCTGAGACCTGTGGCATTGGGGCAAACTGCAGACTATTGTGATTTAATAAAGCAAGGCGACAACTGGATGTAGTTAAAAGGTCGACATTCATAATGTCGACACCACAATGTTGAAAATTAGCATGTCAACATTCTCCATATGTCAAGCAATAGAGCAGGGTTGCCGACCCTCCCGGTATTTCCGGGAGTCTCCCGAAAATCGGGTCCCCCTCCCGGCCCCCCGGAAGGGTGGGCAACCCTCCCGGATTCAGGGGGGACCCCCGCTGACCCCCGGATCGCGGCATTAAAATGCCGCAATCCTCGGGTCTCAGAGGAGGGGGCGGAGCTAAAACGGCACAATCGCGTCATTTTAGCCTCGCCCCCTCCACGGAGATCCGTGAATTAGCTGCTTTAACAGCATGGGGGCGGGGCTTAGTGATGTCACTCACAAGCCCCGCCCCCTGAGTGGCTGCTGAATCTCTCCTCTCCGGGCTTCTCCCGGCAACCCTGCAATAGAGTGGTGCTGCGCTTATGTGAAAACAGTTATTGATAAGGCAGAATGACATAATGATGACATGTACATTTAACACTTAATAAATAATTCACACAACATATTAAAAATAAAAAAGTTATTACAAATAATAATATATAAAATATGATACTTTATAAACTGCTTTATAAAAAGATCAGTAAACGGAATCTCCTTCTATATACAAAACAAGCTGTCGATATACCCACCACAGGTGATAATAAGTCTTAAAGTTGCTTACTGGTTAAATATGAACCAAAATGGTGGACTTGCACACAGGGTCAGATTAAGCAGAGGGTTCAGTACCCCTGGGCCCCCCTCTATCTAGGGGCCCCCTGTGGTTGGCATGTATTTCCCCTGAATAAAATGCTTGGTTTTTTTTAGCTAAAGGTTGTGCAATGGAGTGGGGTAGTGCTGCACTATCACCTATCTGCCAATGTGACAATGATTAATGGTGCTGAGCTTCAGGAGCCAAGGTACACTGACTGCACAAGTGTGCAGTGCATTACTGGGAGCCTTATTCTAGTTCACTCTTTCTGACAAAATCCTTCTTAGATGGACAAAACCATGGCCCTTATTCTGATTCGTGCGGTACGGCCCGCGTGCGGCCGTACCGCCGATGTTTTCCGTCTGCACATGCGCAGAGGTCAATCTGCGCATGTGCAGGCGAATTCGCCGCACATAGCGTTACTACGCCGCAAAGGGGGCGTATAGGGGAGTGAGAGGCTTCATGCCCTCATTTCCCTATGTATACGCCCCGCGTTTCATGGGCGTTCCCATGCAAACGCGGGGCGTACGCATGCTAATGAGGGCATGACGCAACTCATGGGGGCGGAAAGCTGACGTCGCCGGATGTCAGCTTTCAGCCCCCATACAAGCTACCACACGGACGATTGTCCGTGTGGTCTCAGCTTGCGGGAGCTGCCGCGGCGTGCGGACCTGCCTTCGATGGTCGACGACCATCGAATGCAGGGGGCAGCTCCCACCATGGTGGAGGCGTAGCCTCCACCATTTTTATGCGGATCGCCAGCCGTCCGTGTACGGACGGCCGTGGCGATCCGTAGGGTGGGCGGGGATTCGTCTGGTGCGGTCGGAGCCGCATATGCGGCTCGACCGCACCAACCAGAATAAGGGCCCATGTGCACTGCAGGTGGGGAAGATGTAACATGTGCAGATATAATTCGATTTGGGTGGGGTTTTACTTCAAAGTGAGATCTATATTGCAGTGTAAAAATAAAGCAGTAAGTATTTACCGTGCACAGAAACAAAATAACTCACCCAAATCTAATTCTCTCTGCACATTTTACATCTGCCCCCCTGCAGTGCACATGGTTTTGTCCATCTAAGAAGGATTTTGTCAGAAAGCGTGAACTAGAATAAGGCCCTAAGTTCCATGAGACTTTGCACAAGAGGTCAGAGGCTGAGAGGCTTGTGCTGAGCTCTGCTCAGCGGCCTCTTCATGGGAGGGTTTTTAATCAAAGGCTGTGCTTTTCATGTGGTGTATATATATATATATATATATATATATATATATATATATATTGTAGGTGCTCTGCACTCACAATATTATATTAATAAATAGTGGGGATTTAGTTCATGAATTGATCAATGCATTTAAGCCTGCAGCCCCCTTCACGGGACCCCACTTTTCTGCAGGTCCTAACACTATTGCTCAAAATGGCTACAATACACATAGCTATCACATTAATGTTTGATTCCAGGCATGCAATCTGGTCTAAAGCTCACAGTTTAAACGATGTGGTCACAAGCCATAGGGCACCCCAAAACTATGAAAGGTGAGTGCCGATGTTTAGTGTATATTGTTTCTTTGTGTATATTGTTTCTTTATATATATATATAAATATATATATATATATATATATATATATATATATATATGAAAAGATGAGGGATTGTGACCTATTACTGCGCTAGTTGGTGAGCAGCACCACTCTAAGACCCCGCTGCTAGTGGGAGTCTAATGAAGACTATACAGTTTTCGGTAAAGTCCGCACTCAAATGCTTCATCAAAGAAGAGGGGGTGCTCCTACAGATGACTGAACATCAAGATATATCGGAAGTGAAAAAGGGCCCTTTTTCACTTCCGAGATATATAGATTTAGATATATATATATCTATATATATATATCTATATATATAGATTCGCACACATACATGTCCTCAAGATATCAGCACCCCAACAGACTTAAAAAAAAACACCTCAAACACAGCATTGAAGTGTGCTAATGTTTTGCATGATTACCCGCTTTATCATAGCCCACAAATGTGCCTGCCACATTTTTGGGCTTTGATAAAGCGGGTAATATCGCCTGGCACATTTTTTGGCTTTGAGAAATCGGGTAATACCGCGAAACATTAGCACTTTTCAATGCTGTGTTTCAGTTTTATTTGTGAAATCCCTGGGAGTGCCGATATCTTGAGAACATGTATACCATATCTGATTGAGCACCCCCGCCATACCATTGTCTACGATTATTGCAAGTGCCGGTCCACAGAGACATATATATATATATATATGTTCCTGCTAGGCTGTTTTAGCGGGGCGCTGTGCCCTGCCCGATTTTTAAAGGGCAAAATGCACCCTGCCTCTCTGGCAACGACCCGCTAAAACTGCTTGCCTTCCTCCCTGCAGGTGAGACCGGGGAAGCCCAGCGCCGCTGTAGATAGCGATGCCCAGCGCTTCCGCGGCATTGCAAAGCCTTCGGGGTGGACGGGCCCCACCCCCTTCTGTGACGGCGACGGGCGGGCCCCGCCCCCTTCTGTGATGGCGGCAGCCGGCCCGCCCCTTTTCATCACGGCGCGGCCTGAGCACGCCCATTTTGTGACATCGGCGGCTCGGGACCACCCAAAATAGTGCCGTCGGCGGGCCCGGTCCACCCCCTTCACGCTGCCCCCTTTGAAGCAGAGCCCTGCCCGCCAAAGTTCCTAGAAGGAACACACTATCTATCTATCTATCTATATATATATATACCCATTGACCAAGTTTATACTGCCTTTAGTGTAATATTCTCCCATGCATTTGAATGAGGTATGCTGAGGTATCTAGCATTTATGTTGTAAAAACACATCAAGCACATGAAATACACACAAATATATTTTTTGTATATGAAACAAGGTCCCAAACCATGAAACAAAGTTTGTGTACTATCTCAGGCACTGAATTCATCTGCCAAGCAATCATTTCCTAGCACATATTGAGTTACATATCATGTACCCAGTAGAGCCAGTTACAGATGTCCCCAGTAAGCTTTTAGAAAGAAAAAAAAAATTACATTCTGAAAACTATGGTTTTCAGAATAATTTGTGTCACGGCTAAAGGGCTGGATGGAGTCGTGTGGTGCACAGGAACCGGAGACGGACCAGGAGGAGTAGGATTGAAACGTGCAGGTTTAATAACGGATTTCATAAATGATAAACTTCACTCAAATACTTCTTTAAGTGACAGTTGGAATAAATTAAATAGAGTCCAGCACAATACTAATAACGGGCAGGGAAATCTGGAAACGTATACTTGGTGAGCCAGAGTACATAGATGAGGATCCGGAAGGAGGTTGATTTGATGACAGAAGAAATGGATCCGGATGACTGAAAGATGATGGAATGAATGAGTTGTATGAAGGAGGACAGCGGGAAGCTGTGCAGGGTAATTCTGGGACACAAGCAGGAACAAGCACTAGGTAGGACTTGCAGCATTGGTGTCAGGAGAAAACTTCCTTGTAGCAAGATGCAGGGAGCAAGGCACCAGAGTCAGGAGAGAAAGAGCCAGGATCCGGGAATCAGCTAGGAGTTGTGAATGACTCCAAAGACTCATTGCACTGACACTGAACAGCCTAGGCAGATCCCCTATATCCCCAGGGGATGGCTGCCATTGGCTGTCAGCACAGGATGAGGAGGGAACCTCCACTCTGGGCCAATCTGTCTCCTGCCCTCAACCAAGATGGCGACGCCGGCCTCCCGGCACCACTACTGCTGCCATCCCTACCCAGAGCTGCCGCTACCCGCACACCGCAGACCGGAGCCTGCACACGCTAGCCGGCGGCGGGCGCGGACGGGTGAGTACTGTACCCGCCGCGCTCCGTCGCGGCTACGTGTGACAGTACCCCCCCTTTTCAGGGTGACCCCAGGGCGCCTATGGGCCTTGTGCGGATTTCTCTGGAGAAATTGCTTTACCAGTTTTGGAGCGTGCAAATCAATGGAATCCACCCAAGAGTTCTCTTCGGGACCAAACCCAACCCATTCCACCAGATACTGGGTACGAGAATTGCGGCAACGAGAGTCTATAATGCGTCTTACCTCGAATTCAGCCCCACTTTCGGAGTTAATCTTGGGCGGTTTGGGAATCTTCTTTTGATAAGAGTTCAACCTTAAAGGCTTGAGGAGGGACACATGGAAGGAATTCGAAATCCTTAGGGAAGGAGGAAGTTGAAGTCTATAAGCGACAGGATTAATGACTTGGATGATAGGGTATGGCCCAATGAACCGGGGAGCCAGCTTCATAGAGGGCAGACGGAGGCGTATATGGCGGGTAGACAGCCATACCCGGTCTCCGACTTTCAATCTGGGCGCTGCCCTTCTTTTCCTGTCTGCCATCCTCTTGTATCGGGCGGAAGATTTAAGAAGAGCGGTGTGGACATCCGACCAGATTTTAGCAAAGCGTTGTAATGAAGTGGTTGCTGCAGGAACTTCGGAAGAGGATAATTCTGAGAAATCCGGAGATCGTGGATGTTTGCCGAATACTGTAAAGAAGGGGGTGGTTCCGGAGGAAGAGTGATAGGAGTTGTTATGCATATATTCTGCCCACGGGAGAAGATCCACCCAGTCATCTTGGGAAGACGAGACAAACAGTCGGATAAAGGCCTCCAAGTCTTGATTCACCCGTTCTGTCTGGCCATTGGTCTGGGGATGAAAGGCAGTGGAAAACTTGAGTTTGACCTGTACCGCGGCACAGAGAGCTCTCCAGAACTTTGCAACGAACTGTACTCCGCGGTCGGATACAATCTCTTTGGGCAGTCCGTGAAGTTTAAAAATGGTTGAGATGAATAGCTGAGCCAGTACTGGAGCAGAGGGGAGACCTTTTAGTGGGAAAAAATGGACCATTTTCGAGAATCGGTCGACCACTACCCAGATTGCGGTATGACCTTTTGAGGGAGGTAGTTCGCAAATGAAGTCCATTGACAGATGGGTCCATGGTTCTGTGGGAATGGTTAGAGGGCGGAGAGGACCAGCGGGAGTTGTTCTGGGCACTTTATGCTGAGCACATCTTACACAAGAGGCAACGAAGTTGGTTACGTCGTGGCGGATGGTTGGCCACCAATAAGAACGTGACAGGAACATCAAGGTCTTTTGTGCTCCTGCGTGCCCTGCGAAGCGGGAAGAATGTGCCCATGACAATATTTTCTTGCGAAGTTCGGGGGGAACGAACGTTTTACCTGGAGGAGGAGATGGCTGTACGGTTACTTGGGCGAAGACCAGCGGATCGAGGATTGGACGAGGAGGTGTCTCTAGGTCAGAGGTCGTCTCAAAGGAGCGGGATAGAGCGTCTGCCTTAGTATTCGTGGTTCCAGGTCGGAATTTAATTTGGAAATCAAAGCGTTCAAAAAACATGGCCCAACGGGCTTGGCGGGCAGTAAGGCACTGAGCCTGTTTAAGAAAGGACAGATTTTTGTGGTCTGAATACACGGTGATCTTATGTCGTGCCCCCTCCAGAAGGTATCGCCACTCCTCTAACGCAGTTTTGACTGCAAGCAACTCCTGTTCCCCGATGGGGTAATTCTTCTCTGCTGGGAGGAATTTTTTGGAGAGGAAGGCACAAGGGTGTAATTCTTGATCCTCACCTTTTTGTGACAAGATGGCCCCGATCCCTTCCGAGGATGCGTCCACCTCGAGAATGAAGGGCCTGTCGAGGTCTGGTTGGAGGAGGATTGGTGCCGTCATGAATGCTCTCTTTAACTGCTGGAAGGCAGAGGATGCTTCTGGCGACCATCGGCTTGGATCAGCTCCCTTGCAAGTGAGAGCAGTGAGGGGAGCAGCGATAGTAGAGAAGTTCCGGATAAATCGCCGGTAATAGTTTGAGAACCCTAGGAATCTCTGAATTCCTTTGAGTGTTGTGGGGGCTGCCCAGTTTGGATGGCTCTCACCTTCTCTGGGTCCATTTCTATCCCAGTGGCGGAGAGAATGTGACCCAAGAATGGAATGGACGTGACCTCAAAAACGCACTTCTCCAACTTGCAGAACAGTTGATTTTGGCGAAGACGTCGTAGGACTTCGGACACTGTCTGTCTGTGAAGTTGGAGATTTGGAGAGAAGATGAGTATATCGTCTAGATAGACTACGATGGAGTGGTACAGCAAGTCCCGAAAGATATCATTTACAAACTGTTGGAAGACAGCGGGGGCGTTACAAAGGCCGAAGGGCATCACCAGGTATTCATAGTGGCCGTTGCGCGTGTTAAAAGCCGTCTTCCACTCGTCACCTGGACGGATCCGGATCAAATTGTAGGCCCCTCGCAGGTCCAATTTAGTAAAGATTGCTGCCCCTCTGATCTTGTCGAATAGTTCTGCGATAAGGGGTAAGGGATAGCGGTTTTTAATGGTGATGTCGTTCAGGCCCCTATAGTCGATACATGGCCGAAGACCGCCATCTTTCTTTTTCACAAAGAAAAACCCGGCCCCGGCCGGAGAAGTAGATGGTCGAATGAAACCTTTGTTTAAGTTCTCTTGAATGTACGAGGACATGGCCTCAGTCTCAGGTAGCGACAGGGGATAGATGCGGCCACGAGGAGGGAATTTCCCGGCCACCAGCTCTATCGGGCAGTCCCAAGGACGGTGAGGAGGCAGGGTGTCGGCACCACCTTTACTGAATACATCTGTAAATGAACGATATGGTGCGGGTATCGACAAGGGTGGAGCTGAAGAGGATGAAGGACAGTTACCCTCACGTTGTGGATGGGTCTGGTAGACCGGAAGGATCTGAGGAATGCAAGTAGACTGGCAATCTGTTCCCCAGGCCTTGACCTCCATATTGGTCCAATCGATGTGTGGGTTATGTTTGGAGAGCCAGGGAAGGCCCAGGACCATTTGGTGTGAGGACTGTGGAAGAATGAAGAATTCGAGGGTCTCTTGATGTAGAGCTCCTATGAGCAGTGTCACCGGGGTGGTCTGATGGGTGATTTGTCCACTACGAATTCGACTCCCATCCACTGCAGTGAGGACCAGCGAGTGATCCAGGGGTTGCACAGGCAGGGCATGTTGGGTAACAAAAGAAGAAGAAAGGAAGTTTCCCGCTGCTCCAGAGTCCAATAGGGCCTGAACTCTTTTTCTCCCTTGGGGACACACAAGGGTAACCGGAATGGTGGAATCAGAAGAAGAGGGAGATGGAAGCAAGACTCCTAATCGGACCTCCCTCGGGGAGATTAGGAGCGGTCGTTTCCCGGCCGCAGCGGGCAGGAAGCCAATAAGTGAGCTGAGGAGCCACAGTACATGCATAGATTCTCTCGCCGTCTTCGGGACCTCTCTTCGAGAGAGAGATGGGAGCGGTTGATTTGCATGGGCTCATCTGTTGACACCGCAGGAGGCGGGGTTGGTTTGGAGGCTGGTGCGACATTGGAAGGAAATCGAGGGCGAAGGCGATCAGAGCGATTCCTCTCAAGTTGGCGTTCTTGGAGTCGCAGATCGACTTTGTTACATAATGAAATGAGTTCAGCCAGGGTGGAAGGAGAATCGCGAGTTGCTAACTCGTCCTTGATGCGCCCGGCTAGGCCGTTCCAGAAGGCAGAAACGAGAGCCTCTTCGTTCCATCTGAGTTCGGAAGCCAGGGTTTGAAATTGTACGACATATTGTCCCACTGGGCGACTGCCCTGACGAATCCTTAGGATCTCCGTGGCTGCGGAGGACACTCTGCCAGGCTCGTCGAAGATGCGACGGAAGGAGGCCACAAATTCTTCATAGTTATTGAGGATGGGATCCGCACGCTCCCAAAGGGGGGACACCCACTCCAGGGCTGGACCCGCCAGTAGGGACACGATGTAAGCCACCCGAGTCTTGGGAGAGGGGAAATTGGAAGGCTGGAGGGTAAAATGGACGTCACATTGATTCAGGAATCATCGACACCCCCTCGGGGACCCGTCATATTTACTGGGGGTTGACAGGTGTAGCTGGTGAGGAGCAGCTGGCCCAGGGGGAGCAGCAGGGGCCGAAGCTCCGGAGGTTGGTGCTGCTGAAACTGAGGGAGCCGCCTGAGGTGATGACAAGGTCTGGAGAAATTGAGCCACTTGACGCTGGGTAGTCTCTACTTGTTCCAATCGAGCCATGATGCCTTGGAGAACATCCGTCATGGAGGCCTGTGCTTCACCCGATTCCATCGGGTCAGTGCAAACTGTCACGGCTAAAGGGCTGGATGGAGTCGTGTGGTGCACAGGAACCGGAGACGGACCAGGAGGAGTAGGATTGAAACGTGCAGGTTTAATAACGGATTTCATAAATGATAAACTTCACTCAAATACTTCTTTAAGTGACAGTTGGAATAAATTAAATAGAGTCCAGCACAATACTAATAACGGGCAGGGAAATCTGGAAACGTATACTTGGTGAGCCAGAGTACATAGATGAGGATCCGGAAGGAGGTTGATTTGATGACAGAAGAAATGGATCCGGATGACTGAAAGATGATGGAATGAATGAGTTGTATGAAGGAGGACAGCGGGAAGCTGTGCAGGGTAATTCTGGGACACAAGCAGGAACAAGCACTAGGTAGGACTTGCAGCATTGGTGTCAGGAGAAAACTTCCTTGTAGCAAGATGCAGGGAGCAAGGCACCAGAGTCAGGAGAGAAAGAGCCAGGATCCGGGAATCAGCTAGGAGTTGTGAATGACTCCAAAGACTCATTGCACTGACACTGAACAGCCTAGGCAGATCCCCTATATCCCCAGGGGATGGCTGCCATTGGCTGTCAGCACAGGATGAGGAGGGAACCTCCACTCTGGGCCAATCTGTCTCCTGCCCTCAACCAAGATGGCGACGCCGGCCTCCCGGCACCACTACTGCTGCCATCCCTACCCAGAGCTGCCGCTACCCGCACACCGCAGACCGGAGCCTGCACACGCTAGCCGGCGGCGGGCGCGGACGGGTGAGTACTGTACCCGCCGCGCTCCGTCGCGGCTACGTGTGACAATTTGGATAAGGGATATTTGAATAAGGCATACTTGCCGACTTTTGAGCTGGGCTTTGCGGGAGAGAGCAGCTTGTTAGAGGAAATAGGGGGCGTGGGAGCTCTCAAACGTAATTTGTATAGCTCCCATGGCCCCGCCCCATTTATGGCATGTAAATGGGGAGGGGTCATGGGCAGAGCTATGCAAAGTACATTTCAGAGTGTACTTTAGAGCTACATTTTGCAAATTTTAAAATCCTTCCTTTCCTCCCTCCCTCCACCCACGACGCTTCTGCTTTATAATAAGAAATGTTCCTCTCATCCTGCACCCTCATTAAATGTTATAAGGCAGTGGGGAGTCTTTATGAAGTATTTTATGAAGCTGCAGCGGCAGCATGGGGGTCTGTAGCGAGGGGGGGAGAGAGACAGCCTGAAGGGGGGGGGGAGAGACAGCCTGAGCCCGATTAAAGAAAACAGAGGGGAGCAGAATGAGAGAAGCAGGAGTGAAGCCAGCCACTAGCTTACCATGTCCTCTGCGGCGCAGCCCTCTGCTGCTCGTGCTGCTTCCTCTGCTGCTCCCGCGTCTGCCCCATGCTGTCACTGTGCTGCCGCTGCCAGGGCTATGACGGTGACCACGTCCGGTGCTACAGAACCCCAGCCAGCATTTAATAGGACAGCCGCGAGGTCACCGCCAGCCCCTGCACTTTGTGACTTGCGCATGCGCAGTCACTGGGGTTTTTTTTTTTTAAAGGCAGGCTAAAAGTCGGGAGGATCCCATATATTCCCGGGAGAAGGGATCAAAAAGGGGGATACTAAATGCGGGAGGGTCGGCAACCCTGCTCAACCTTTATCTCATCACAGTACTATTACACTGTGGAGACCACAACAATTGCCCACCACAAGTCACGGCTGAGGTGAATCACTAAATTCTTCAAAGCACTTGCTTGTTTCACACTTCTATTTAAAATGAAGACATTTTTAGTGTGTGGTTTGCTCTGTGCATTGGCTTTCTGAAAGACACATACTGTATGAAGCTTGCATATGAGCTGTATTTGTCCAATGGGTATGTATTGCTAAAGTAAATGTTAGCATGTGGAATGCTGAGTGAAAGACCCAGCCTACCTTTTTATCCTGTCTCTCCCATCATTTAACAAACAGCTTTATTTTCTGCATTAAATAGCTGCAAAGAAATCCGATATTCCCGGAGTGCCCACTATTCTACAAAACAGATATAAATGGAACTATCCATTTAAGTTGCTTTGTAGCAAAACTTGTGTAAGGGTAGATGAACATTTAATTCATTACTTCCTAGGATGCTCTTTAAATTCAATGAAGTTTATTTACTCTAAGCAGACACATAGAGTCTGTGTGATTCTTTTGGGCATCCCACCCAATGCCAAATCAGAACTATGTGTTCTGTGACAAGTGGTCAGCAGGAGGTGCTGTTGCCACACAGCTGAACCCCAGTCACCCCGAGGCATACAGCAGCCAGAGCCCATTCCCTTTATGGTTTAGCTTTATGTGACTCATGTAAATAGGATGGCAAATGGTCATTCATAATTAATTATCTGTTCCCTTTCCGGGATTACAGAGATAAGTGAGGAACAGATGCAAGCAAATAAGTGTACACCGCTTTTATCCCAGCAGCTTATGCAGAGACCATTTACTGCAGCAATACACACGTATCAGATTATGTGAATTGTTTTTTTGCCACATTATCATGGTCAGGATACCGCTAAACTGCATTATTACTGTTCTCACTACATACTTTCTGATTCAGCATAGACACGCTACACCAGAGACCCCATTAATTAATACCAAACATGGAGACACCTGAATAGACAGACATGCAACATGGAGACACCTGCATAGACAGACATGTAACATGGAGACACCAGCATAGACAGACATGTAACATGGAGACACCAGCATAGACAGACATGTAACATGGAGACACCTGCATAGACAGACATGCAACATGGAGACACTTCATAGACAGACATGCATCATGGAGACACCTGCATAGACAGACATGTAACATGGAGACACTTCATAGACAGACATGCATCATGGAGACACCTGCATAGACAGACATGTAACATGGAGACACCAGCATAGACAGACATGTAACATGGAGACACCAGCATAGACAGACATGTAACATGGAGACACCAGCATAGACAGACATGTAACATGGAGACACCAGCATAGACAGACATGTAACATGGAGACACCTGCATAGATAGACATGCAACATGGAGACACCTGCATAGACAGACATGCAACATGGAGACACCTGCATAGACAGACATGTAACATAGAGACAGCTGCATAGACAGACATGCAACATGGAGACACCTGCATAGACAGACATGTAACATGGAGACAGCTGCATAGACAGACATGTAACATGGAGACAGCTGCATAGACAGACATGCAACATGGAGACACCTGCATAGACAGACATGTAACATGGAGACATCAGCATAGACAGACATGTAACATGGGGACACCTGCATCCAAAAGTATTCAAGGTACTGTATCCCTTTCAGATAAAATAACCCAGGTAAGGTGCAGTGTGAAAACACCACACCTAATACCCGGGTCAACCAACCAGGGTTATAAGAAGGGTTAAACCCTCTTTATAATGGGCGACCCGGGTTTAGTGTAAAAGTGCCGGACTTGGGATCAAGACACCAACATAGTGAAACATGGAGACACAGCATAGACAGATATTCAACATGGAGATATCTGTTTATGCAGATATACAAAGCCTAAAGCGATCCAGGGGAGGAGGTGAAACTCACTTCCCTCTGCCACCAAATTAACTCCCCCCCCCTCCCCTCAATATGCAAAGCCAGGGCCAGTGGAAATTATTATGCTTGGCAGGGCCAAGGTGGAGGTTGAAATATTTACACCTCAACACTGGGCCCATTTATTAAGGATCGCATTTACAAATGGGTGGAATATAACCACCCAAGATCGCATAGTAATATGCGATCCTATCGCACGGATGTATAACGTGTACATGCAGGGATAGGGCTCCGAAAGGAGGGATCACAGCTGGTCCCTCTCTGATACATTCAGGTAATACTTAATATTTGCGGCTAACCCCCGAAAACCGATTTAGGGCTGCATTTATCAAACAATATTTGCAGCTAAATCCCGAAAAATGGGTCTGCAAATATTAAGTATGACCATAATGTACCAAAAGGGGACCGCAGCTGGAATCTCAGATCCCCCCCTGCACTGCTGCAGGCTGCATCCACCATAGGTTTCTACGGAAGATCCGGAGCTGCGGATTCGCATCCCTGGGCTATCGCCATTCTGAGATGGGCTACTGTATGGTCAGCGGGTTGGCGAGGGGTCATCACTAACTGTGCATTCGCAGACCCATAGGCTCAGCATATCACAGGGATGGGCTCCTTTCAGAGCCCTGTCCGTGCGCTTGTGGGTTGATACATCCCAGGGTACTATAGTAGTGCATTTTACAATGCAATCCTGGGCAGTAACAGATCACATTGTAAATGCAATACTTGATAAATGGGCCCCCTAGTCTCAAATATTAAATAAGAAATGAGCTCCCATGACAGGTGATGGAACGCAGTTCCCCCACATAACCCCACCCACCCACTTTAACCCCTGCAGATAACGTAGACACAACAGTACACATGGGGCGAGATGCTCCAAACAAAAAAATGCCTTAAAAAAAAACAGGTTTTCTGGTTTTTTACCGCATTTTCATATGCAGCAAAGCCCCACCGCTGGGGATCGCTGCAGGGGGTTATGCCAATTCTAGATGGCGTAACCCCATAGAAGCCTATGGGCTTCCCTTTGCGTCCCGTTACCTACCTGGCTGCAGCAATGACCAGTCGCCGTGCAGCTCAGCGGGTATGTGTTCCCTGTGTGATACTGTACCTGCTTATATTGTTACCTACAGTACCTGGCTGCTGCATTTATAACCTGGGTTATTGCTGGGTCAAGGTCCGATGTGAAAGCACCAAACTGAATAACCAGGGTCGACGAACCTGGCATTTCAACTCGGGTTATAAGAAGGGTTAAACATGGGTTGCCCTGTCTATAATGGTCGATCAGGGTTTAGTGTGAAAGGGATGGACCCGGGATCAAAATACCGGGTCTGACTCGGGATAGTGATCTAAAAGAGCCCCTTAGACACACTGCGGCAGGACTGTGCACACCGTAATGCCTATTACATATTGTCACACACTGCAGTACCCATTACACATTATGCTGCACACCATAATGTCCATTTCATATTGTTGCACACCATAATGCCCTTTACACATTGCCGCACACCGCAATGGCCATTATGCCACACACGTAATGCCCTTTACACATTGCTGCACATGATAATGCACATTATACATTGCCGCACACCGTATTGCCCATTACACATTTTAACACATACCATAATGCACATTATGCCACACATTTAATGTCCATTATATATTATGCCCCCAGTAATGTCCCTTACACATAATTCCCCCAGTAGTGCCTCTTAAACATTGCCCACATTAGTGTCTCTTACAGAATTCTCATATTAGTGCCATACTGGCCCTGTTTGGCGTGCGCTTAGCTCCTATGCTGCTGAGTGGCTCATACCATTGTGAGCTCTGGGAGGCTGGCGGGCAGGAGCCATATTACAAATGTGCGTCGGCGCTGGTTTGAGCCCCTCAGCAAACAAGGAGATGAGGGCACACCACACAGAGCCATGGGCGGTGAGTGGCCATGCATTGCTCCCCCCACCCTCCCAGGACCCAGCGCTCTAGGCTGCAGCCTGATAAGGCCCTGGCCCCCTCCCTGTAGTATTATTATTATTATTATTAACAGCACATGCTGCTCTCTACTCCTCACTGCAGTACAGGATTTAGGCTCTGGCGGGCCTGGGGTACTTAAAACAGGGGGGCGATATGGTAATATGACATCAATTACCTGTCCATCCTCATCACCCCTGCACCTCCCTGTTACCCCTGCACTGCTCCGTCCCCTTGCCACCCCTGCATTGCCCTCATATACCCCATAACACCTACCTCCATACCCCTATACCTACCACACACCCTACTCCCCCTGTCCCCAAACTTACACCTAATACCCCTCTCCCTATCTCCTACAAACACCCCATATACTGCTTCCCCCAACACATCCTGCACTTCAGTTCCTTTCCCCCCCCCACATACACCCCATAACCCTCTATTACCACCACACATGCCCTATTCCACCCACATGCATACCTCCCAACTGTCACGATTACAGTGGGACAGTCCCGATTTTCGGGTCCTGTCCCGCTGTCCCACCCGCGGCAGGCATTGTCCCGCTGCGGGGGGTGGTAGTTGGGAGACCCCCAATCTAATAGAATAGACGCTGTGCGCATGCGCACAGCGTCTATTCTCGTATGAAAATGAGGTTGCGGCTAATTAGCATAAGCCGTGCCCTCATTTGCATATGCCCCGCACCCTTTTCCCTATTTCCCCAACACAGAAGTTGGGAGGTATGCACATACAACCTATAATCCTCTACATCCCCCTGTTCATCCCAGATATGCTCCACAATACCCCCATTACACACCCTACTGTCCCCCCAAAACACATCCCTTAACTCCTACCCCCCTGCCCAGATCCCACACCCACGTGGTGACCCCGATTATCACTCTTATGCATGGTCCCACTGACCAGCACATCATTGGAGCTGGGGCAGGATGAGGTTAGATACAGCTGCTGGGGTTCAGCAATCCTTCCTGCAGTGCCTGCTCTCCCGGCGCAGGCTGCACAATCGCAAGGCGCAGGAGACAGCCGTCACAGCCTGGTGAATCTGCAAGGCTAGCGGCTGTGAAGGCTGTCACCAGGGGGAGCACAGCCACGGATCGGATCTACAACACAGAGATCTGATCCGTCCCTCCCACCGCCGCTCAATATCCCCCCCATCAGCGCTTCCCCACCACGGGCCCCCAGTGATCATGCCGCCGATGAAAAAATGGAAATGGTGCAGACGGCAAAGGGCCGCACCGTCTGCACCGCCAGTAGTTACGCCCCTGGGACAAACACAGCCAGGTTGGCAGCGGGGTTAACACAGACAAGCACTGGCCGGGCTTTGAGGCCCTTCACACCCCTTGACCCCCCCCCCCCCCCCAGTGGTGCCGCTGATGCCTGCCTAGGTGCCATGCTGCTTGGCGGGCATGTGGTCACCGCATGTAATGCAGGGTTGCCGACCCTCCCGGAATTTGCGGGAGTCTCCCGAAAATCGGGTCCTTCCTCCCGGCCCCCGGAAGGGTGGGCAACCCTCCCGGAATCAGGGGGACCCCCACTGAGCCCCCCAATCGCGGGTCTCAGGGGAGGGGGCGGAGCTAAAACGGCACAATCGTGACGTTTTAGCCCCGCCCCCTCCATGGATAACTGTTATTTCGGCTATTTGATGTAATGGGGGCGGGGCTTAATGACGTCACAGTTAAGCCCCGCCCCCAAAACGCGTAATGCAAGATTCCTCTCCGGGCTTCTCCCAAAGAGGATTTTTTGAAAGTCGGCAACCCTGATGTAATGCCCCCCCTCATCCCTGCTTAATGCTGCACTGTAGATCCACAAAAAATTGCTAGTGTGCGCAAGCACACATGGCCAATAAAGTTGATTCTATTCTATTAATAATCGCATATGTTAGTGCATATGCGATTAAAAACAATGCAAATGCCGGTGATGTGCGGCCGGGGTTATTAGAGAATCCCGCCCATAAACATGTAGACACGAGCTGCTCAGATTTATGGCATATGATGGGGACACCTGACACAGATTATGACATGGACAGTGACACCATTAACATAGAGAGACCATTACACACGAATATACAGCAAGTACAGCACATGCTGGGGCTCTGTGTGGGATTAGTGGCCCGTATAGTGCGCGCAGAGCGGGGACACGACACCATCCTTAATGTCACCGTGCAGTTACAGTTAAGTAAACATTTCTGCAGTGCAGGGAGGGAACATCACTCATTCACCGAGATTCTGCCTCCACCCCCGCTTCACCTGGATTGGCGGAGCGTCGGACGTCAGAAAAAATGCACATGCGTCATTGCATTTCGATTGGTCGCGTTCATGTCAATCATCTCTCTAGAAAGTCCGAGATCTTCCTGGAACATCGCCGCTAGTGGCTTAAGTTAACTAAGGGGGCTCTAGTAGTGTGGGGGGGCTCTAGTAGTGGGGGGTTGTTGCAGAGGGGGTACTACTAGTAGTGTGTCCTCTGGCTGCGCGGTCCTACTGCCCCCCCGCCCGCAGTGTGACTGACTGGTGTCCTGTGTAATTAATATAACTGTGTGGTCGCGTCCGTTGGACCCCGCAGCACCAGAGGGGCCAGGACTAAGCTCTAGCCTGTCTGCTGCTGCTCGGTAACCCACCCCGACCCCCAGCGCTCTCCCAGCTACACCCACCATCACAGGCAGGAAATGCGCTCCATTGGCGTCTGCAAAAAGACTTTCCCTATCACCAGGGGGTAATTCCACCTATGACGCAGGCGGCCAGGCCCGGCCTTCACTGGGGGATCCCCGGGGCAAACTGGGGTACCCCCGGCCGGGCGGAAAGACCTGTGTTAAAGTAGCCTCAGCTGTACATATACACGCCGCAGGCGGCAGCAGCCCGGCCGGGTGACGGGGAGAGAGCGCTGCCCGGGCAGATCGCTAGGCTAATGAGGGGGCGTGTCTGGGCGGGGCCCAGCGCCCCGTATATAATGTAGGTAGAGCATCACGCAGCAGAGGAAAGCTCCGGAGATAGCGCTGGTACTGTCACTGTGTCCTGCATCGGCTATAAGCAGCTGTCAGCGGAGCTGGGGATGCGGCGCGTCTGCGGCTCACCTCCGGGAAGAGTGCTGCTGTGCTGCCGCTAAGAGAGCGAGTGCGGGCTCGACTGTAGTGAGAGCGGCGACTGGGGGTGCGCTCCCGGCTCTCTGCGCTGCTGCTAGCGGATTAGTGCAGCAGCTCCCCTCGTCTCTGGCAACGCACCATGGCAGACGATGAGAACGCCGAAGGCGGCGGCAGCAGCAGCGATACCAGCCCGGGTTGCAATGTCCTGAGTTGGGAGCAAGTGCAGCGCCTGGACGCGATCCTCACTGAGACCATCCCCATCCACGGCCGCGGCAACTTCCCCACGCTGGAGATGAAGCCAGGGCAGATCGTGAAGGCGGTGCGGTGTCGGCTGGAGGAGAGGAACATCACCGTCCGGGATGTCCGACTGAACGGGTCGGCGGCAAGTCACGTCCTGCATGAGGACAGCGGGCTGGGCTACAAGGACCTGGACCTCATCTTCTGCGCAGACCTGCGGGGAGAGGCCGAGTTCCAGACGGTGAAGGAAGTGGTGCTGGACTGCCTGCTGGACTTCTTACCCGAAGGAGTTAACAAGGAGAAGATCAGCCCGCTCACCCTAAAGGTAAGTAGTAAGGTGCTGTGCCCATTAACCCGGGGCGTTTCACTTGCCAAATTGCACAGCACATCTCTGCCATGCACCCCTTTCACAGACCTACCAGGCTCTGTCATGCACCCCCCCCCCCCCCCCCCCCCCCTCAGACCTGCCAGACCGTACATACTGTGTACAAGTAAGAGGGGAGGGGGTGCGAGGCATCTTTGCCATACACCCTCCTCACAGACCTGCCAGGCTCTGTCATGCACCCTCCATACACAGTAACAGTATGTACAGTCTGGCAGGGGGGGGGGGGGGGGGTCATCTCTGCCCTGAACTCTCCTCACAGACTTGCAAAGCTCTAGGGGCCATTAGAGGTCTGTTGTAGCTAATACACTTGTGTTCTTGGCTTTCTCTCAAAATGTAGCTTCTAAGCTTCCTCTGATCCTCCATGACTGTATGGCAGCTTACAGCAGCCTGTCTGGTTCTGTTTTTATATGATAGCTGGGGTTTTAGAAACCAATGAGGTTGGGAACTTGTTGCCATGCTCATGTGACTGACTGGTTTCTTTCCCATTGCAGGAAGCCTATGTGCAGAAAATGGTGAAGGTGTGCAATGATAACGATCGCTGGAGTCTGATTTCACTATCAAATAACCATGGCAAAAACGTGGAACTTAAATTTGTGGATTTTTTGAGGCGGCAGTTTGAATTCAGTGTTGATTCCTTTCAGATTAAACTGGATTCTCTATTACTGTTTTACGAGTGCTCAGAGAACCCAATGACTGAAACTTTCCACCCCACCATTATTGGTGAGAGTGTGTATGGGGATTTCCAAGAAGCCTTTGACCATCTTTGTAACAAGACCATTGCCACCAGGAACCCTGAGGAGATCCGTGGAGGTGGCCTTCTAAAGTACTGCAACCTTTTGGTAAGAGGCTTCAGGGCAGCCTCAGAATCAGAAATGAAGTCGCTGCAGAGGTACATGTGTTCTAGGTTTTTCATTGACTTTTCAGACATTGGAGAACAGCAAAGAAAGCTGGAATCCTACTTGCAGAACCACTTTGTTGGTTTAGAAGATCGCAAGTATGATTATCTGATGACTCTACACGGTGTGGTCAATGAAAGTACAGTATGTCTCATGGGACATGAAAGAAGGCAGACTCTGAGCCTTATCACCATGCTAGCCATTCGCGTACTAGCCGAACAAAACATTATTCCCAACGTGGCTAATGTAACTTGCTACTATCAGCCTGCCCCATATGTAGCAGATGCCAACTTTAGCAATTATTATATTGCCCAGGTACAACCTGTCTTTACATGCCAGCAACATACATACTCCACTTGGTTACCCTGTAATTAAGATTGACAGCGATTTTCTGTGAGTAAAGCGTTCCCTAAACATAAAAATGGGAATACCCAGTTATATAATAAGGTGTGCTCCTTTATTTTTATTTTTTTTTATTATTTTTTTTTTTTTTAAATTCCAAATGATCTGCTCCTGGTTTCAATCTTTGAAGCTTGTAATTCCTATAGAATTCAAGAGAGCATGATCAAAATAAGCGCCTAATTAATTGGGTTCAATCCCAGAGCACAAATCAGCCTGTCATTTAAAGCTAACATAACATTCTGCATTTTGCAGAAAAGGAATGCTTAATGTAAGTACAGGCTAGCAGCTCCTGCTCACTTTACATTTAAATAGGAAGAAGTTGGCTAGTCAAATGGATTTTTGCAAAAGGGATGTTTTCCTCTTAAAATTCCTAATATATGTAGCAATGTGTGAAGGAAAATACATTGGATTGAGAATTTGAATTTTAAGAATGATCTTCAGTCGGTTAGAATGTATAACCAGCCTGCTTGCAAAGAAAGCTTTTCTAGACCTGACAATGCTAGTGAACCACAGTAGGGGTGGTACAGGGCTAATAATCAGGAGGGCTCATTCACACGGGCTTAGAAAGTTGTTAAACACGTCTGGAAAACTAGTGCACTTTAGTGATGCATTGTTAAAGTTTCTTTTCACGTGCTGAACTTTTTACTAATCCAATCTGTACTGATAATGTGCATAGAAAGTAACTTGTGCTCTGTTCTAAACCTTTTACAGTGCAAGAATGGTAATGGCACCATTGACTTGGTGTCCTACTTCAATGCACTCTTCATGCATTTTATTAACGTATGAAAATAACAGTAAAGCGGAGGATATGTGAATGAGCCCTAAATCTTCTGAAATATAATACGATTATTTTCAGTTTTGCATGAATCGTCAGTTTACAAATGTGACAACGCTTAGGGTTAGTAGCAAACGTAATGCTTGTGGACCAAAGATTTCTTGAATACCCAAAATGAAAGAGGAGGATAAACTATTGCATACTACTTTATTTACTGTATCAAAGTGCCTGTGTCCTTCAGAAAATTAAGAGAACTTATCTTTGTGATTAAATCGCACATTTTTCTTTTCTTCAGGGATTCTAGCTAAATCAAAACAAAAAATAAATAAATACTCAACTTGTGATGAATAGCGCAGTAAATGCCATATTTTTAATTGGCAAGAACTTGTATACAGTTTATTTGTGAAATGTTTGCTTATTGAATGTGTGTGTTTCCACATACACAGATTTATTGGAATAGGATTTAAGTCAATGTAGCACTTAGATTGTTTATCTAAAGAACTATGTGTTGGACAGTTTGCAATAGGATTCAAAGTGTAATGGCTTTGCAAAGAGGTTTCAGCTTGTACCTGGAAAGTTTGTGAAATAAACACTTCTAGGCAACTTATTTTTTATTTTATTTTTTCCTCCCTTTGTTTCCCTTTTTAAGAACCTAAAACACAAAGATTAGTTAGTTTATCATATCTATCAATCAGATATAATGACATTTACGCATGTAATACGTTTTTTTTTTTTATTTTAGAAATTATAATATATGTGAGCACATTGAAGTTTAAACACCATATATTTGAAATTGTCTTTTGAAATCCATTTACACCAAACAGAATTTTAGTGGATCTGAAGACTTATGTTTTCAATGAATGCATGTTGGCATAGTAGGACCACTAGAGCTATTTAATGTGAAATGAAGCTGAATTGCACGGTTACTTTAGTTCAGTATTTTTCTTTTTACTTAAATTTTGCTAGGTTTCAATTTAGATATTTTGGGTTTTAAACAATTGTACTGTAACTTTATTTAAGAAACAAATTGAAATCTATTTTTGTTTTCGCATCCTGTTAAGTCCGAATTAAACACTTGGTTTAAAAAAAAAAAAATTCCTTTAAATTTCCCTATATTTGTAGAATCTGGCAGACACTGCATCTATTGGTGCCATTGGTGTTTACTTGGTATAACATTACTCGTCATCTCAGTATAGTCTAGTGGGGGCAGTAGACCTTAGACAAGTCATATAGTATAGTCCTCACAACATGATAAAGTAACATGCCCTTTTACTTTTATTTTTTATATATATAATTTTTTTTATTTATATTTTTAAACATCTTGTCCTTTTGATGTCAGTCTGTTCCATAGATCTGATGTGTAGAAACCTGACTGAAATATAAAATGTTTTGTTTAATTTATTGTTTCACAGCTTCTGGTGCTGCTTACTCGTTTTGTCACATTTAGAACTATGCAGACACAAACCCTTTTCTCCAGATGCAGGATTTTTTTTTGCTAGTGTCTTCATTATAAATCATTGTGGGAATATAGTAATATATGGAAGCTAGTTGCCCTAATGTTGGTATATTTGCAGAAGTAAAAAAGACTGAACTCGTCCTACCAGTGCCCTTTACTTTCCAACAGCACAGCAGTGACCCTATCAAACTATACTGTAGGTTGCATGTTACTGGATGAGTTTAATCTTGCGAAAATTGTAGTGCCAAATATCCACACACTACTTTCCAGTAGTTCTCATTGCACAGACTGACTATACAAATCTTATTTCAGGACACCAGTGACCACTGCATGTAAATTTAGTAGTGGTAGTTAAAGGGTTAAGGTTAGCTTTGGCTCCTAAGGCTGCTTTTGAGGCCAGTTTCTTAGATTAGAATCCTGCCCTCCTTCAGTAACTCCTGGAAATTGCTAGATTGAGTGTCTATACTTTTCTACATACAGTCATAAAAGGCTGTTTTTAGCAGGAATCTGACTTGTTTACTGTAGCACCATTCCTGCGAATTTAGCAGGATCTGTTAAAGCTATTGCACTGCCACTCTCTGTTTACACGGAAATTTCTGGCCTTTTCTGTGACTGCTCCTGTCTTGTGTTCAGTCAATGAAGAGACTTCCTTGATTAATAGCGTAGAGAAAAGTACGATCCCCAGGTCTCATTGCTCCAGACAGTAAATCAGAATTGAGATGTGCTTGTCTAAATCCGAACAGTATCCATAGATATATTCACAGGGCTTATGAGATGAATAGAAGGGGATGGCTGGGGAAATAGGATCAGCTGGTGATGGGGTATAGCTATTCTTACCACAACTATTTGCGTTGCACAAATAATTCATCTCTTAGTTAAAGGTGTTGAAACACAGTTCTGCCACGAATACCACCTACTGACAATATAAAGCTACTTCATAAGATCTGTTTCTGTGAAGCTCATTTATTATAAAGTGTATTTCCTTGAGACTTCACTTTCCTGTGGTGTGTTTTTTTTTTTTCTTTCTAGAAAACTGGCTGCAGCCAAACAGTCATGTCACAGCTGTACCTTTTTTATACACAATTTAGTTTCAGCAAAGTTTATTCATAATGGTTACAAATACATTTGTATGCAGTATTCTGTTCAGCCATTTCTTGCAGTGATCCTGGAAATGACTCATCTGTCATCCAGCATATTGGAACTGAGAATTTGCTGGAGAGACAGAGCCTCCCTTTGAAATACATGACTCCTTAAACACCAGCCACTGGGCAGCTTGTATGGTGGATGGATTTTATTGCTAATCTATGTTGAGATAAACCTACTAATACAAATGTGATGAAACATCAGAACTCTTTCAAGCCAAACTGTTGTATGTTGTTGCACAAAAATGCATTGGGTGTCGTGTCTAATGGGGGAGGGGGGCAGTGTTGAATTTGTACTTTTCTTAATATTTTGCTTTATACACTGATGCTTTTCCATTACATACATCTATTTTATTCAGATTTTGAAATGATTCATGTAAAATGCTTTGTACATGACTTGTATTATGTTGTTGGTGAATTTGCCAATTAAAAAAAAAAAAACAGAAAAAAACAATGGAGAGAATTAAAACCTAAACATATTTTTCTTTGAATATTTCATTGTAAACTTAAATATGTTCGAGCTAATTCTGCAAAACTGGACATACACACACACACACACACACATACACACACACACGTGACTATCTGCAAAATGGGGACAAACCTACGCTTGTATATGAATCTGGGTGCACACTGTCTGTTAAATTGGCTGCTAAATAGAATAGCCAATATATATTGTTGGTTCATCAGTGGGTGTGCACCTTTTTATATGTCTGTGAATGATTATGCTTAGACATTGAGTCTGTCCTGCAGATATCTTGACATATTGTGCTCTGTGTGGGAAGACCGCTGCATAGGCTGCTGGTGACTGACATCATAACTGGGCGGGTCCACAAAAAATGTCCACCCAGTTGAGACGTCAGGCACAACCGAATTTGCAGATGGTTGGGAAGTGTATTGCACTTACCAACCATCAGGTTGATGGATGTCTTATCGGTCAGCTTAGTGTGTACCCAGCATTAGATAAAAACTGGAAATGATCTACACATGCTGCCTGTAGAATAATGACAACTTTTTCAGAAGTCTGTGCTCATTATGCTCTCAAGCTTTCTGCAGCATGCCTCCCTATTGCTAATCTGCTCTTTGCTTTGGAATACATTAATGACCAAGTTTAGAAACAGGGAGGAGTCACCTCTTCTCCACTTTCCTCCACACACACATAAAAAAAAACAAAAAAAACGGTTGTACATTCTTGAGGGAAAGGATTGTGAATTTTGTTTACAGCATCCAATATTTGGATTTGTTTTGTAAATAAAAGTATTTTTTTTTCTATTGGTTTGCGTAGTATGTCTTTGGTTGTGTATATATATTCTGGATGAGTAGAAATGACTGATTTAGAGACTGGTCTGGCTTATCAGCTTCCTAGTGGGAGCTAAAAAAAAAAAAAAAAAAAATTTCTAATTCCTTTTTTTCTTTTTCCCAGCCAAATGTGTTCAGTCAGCTAGGAAAGGGCCTAGTGGAAATATGCCAACATTACTTGGCTTTTTACCCACATAGCAACGTTGATAACATTAAAACAACACCACTATATTCTTGATTTGTTCATTCCAAATTCTTGAATATGTGAATTGGGGGTGATGCAGGGGGTTATAAAAAAAAAAATTGACACTTTTTATTCCTTTTTTTTTATTTGATAGAAACTGATTTCTGATATTATACAAAACATAGTAAATGCTACAGGCTGTCAGATGATCAAACAGTGAAAAACATTACACTACTAAGAATTTGTTTTCACAGCACCTCTAGTACAAAAGTTTTTCTTATTGGGAAATATTATTCAGTGGCGTAACTACTGTAAGGCAGCTCTAGAAAACGCTTGGGGGAGCAAGCAGCAGGGTCTGTGTGGGTGCCGGCACCCGCTCGACGCACTGACATGCTGCTGCCTGCCACTGCCCTCTGGCTGAGCACTGGAGGCGATTCAGCCGCAGCACGGGTGGGGCCATGGCAAAGATGACAAATTCCCCCACTGATTTAATTGACTGTACACAGAGCCGGCTATTGGCTACTGTGTACAGGATGGGCGTGCTGGGGCGGCCTGGGATGCGTCAGAGCCAAGGGAAGCAGCAATGTATGCTGATCTCTCTTCCTTTCTCCTGCTTCAGCTCCGTTAAGCATGTGACGTCATCACGTTACACGCTGGGGAAACATGCTGGAGGGGGGGTGCCACAAACTTTTTGGCAGGGGGAAGCAAAATTTATAGTTACGCCACTGATTATTATTATTTTTTTAATTGCTTGTCTTAGATTCAGTTATGAGGTAAGGAGCAGGATTTACTTCTATTTGGGGATGCCAACGGTTGTTTTCCTGACATTGGAATCCTGACTGTCAGGAGCCCAACAGGGGGCAAGTGCATTTAAGCCCCATGCGGTCTCGGTGACTAGCTGTGCTCGCAACCTGATTTATTCTCCCTCTATGGGGGTTGTGGACCCCCATGAGGAAAAATAGCCCATGTAAGTTGAGAAATGACCGTCGGAATCCAGACTGTTGGTGAGTCATCCAGCACCCCTTCTATTTATCCAAATATTTTATGATTAAAAGCCACCAGCACTGGTTTTGCTATAACGGTTTTGCTATAACAATTACCATAAATAATTTGAATTAGTCCTGAAACACCAACCAGGGCACAAGTGCCCTAAGGCACCAGAGGATGCCACAATACCCATGTATGTACAGGTAACAGTAGATATTGTTAATGACCCACGGGAGCGCCCACAGTAGACTATACAAACAATATATGGTTATTATTAATATGTTAACGATATATTGTCTGGTGTGTATGGGGATTTAGGTTAGATTTTGAATAATAAAATCTTAGTTTTTTTTTTTTTAGCTCTTGTTAAATATGAAGAAAATCAATACTAGGGAACTCCTCTTTATTTTTCTTGGACCCTCCGCTCTCACGTGTGATATTCAACTATAAAGTGTGCATACCGTCGATGCCCATTATTTCTGCTCTCCTCCTCCTGATGTGGTAATTGTAAATTGTGGCTTTTCAAACCTTTTTCTTTTCAGCCCTAATACTTAACACTGGTTTAACCCCTTGCAGAGCAAAGCCTGGTGCCTTTGAGCATGACAAACGCAATAAATGACTGGTACCCAGAGAGGGTTAACATTTGCACATAAAGTAATGGACAATATGCTATGACAGCAATTAGAAAAAAGCATTGAATCTGCCATTTTTGTGTCCATATAAACTTCTGTTAAAAAAAAAAAAAATGTTACAAAGGCAAATCTTTGATTAAGTGTGCATCCAGGCTGTGAAGAAAGAGAATTTTGCAGTATGTCCTTTCTTGACTTAGCCTTACACTAATCCGAAGTACTGTATTGCACACAGCCTCTCATTGATATCTCAGCAACTGCATGTCTGTTCCCTGCGGCAAGACCGGATACGATACATAATATGCAGTCTTTTTAGCATTCGTTGTATCGTATGCGACCCCAGCAAGTGCTGCGGTATCCGATAACTCTTGCGAGCAGTACTTGCAATCTCCAGATCTGATGCACATCAGATCAGAATCTGAGGTTAGTCGCTTACAATTTGGGCACTTTTCACCCAATTTCTCAGCCTGATACCTCAGAATTTGGTGCTTTAGTGCTTGTAGGTAGACAGCAACTGGAATTTTGTATTACAAGTAAAATCAACAGTTGTGTTTGGTTCAGTGTATCAACCATGTTATTACACATATAGTAGGCATCAAGAAGAAATGACAACTTAACCTACATAAAATATTATTCATTACATCATCAATGACTAGTGTTATGATAAATATATTTTATTGTGCTTTTTGCAATTTGTTAGGCCTATAAAAACTGGTGTAACTTGTTTTGTTGGGTTTGTCAGAGACAAGTATCTAGAACATAACAAATTAAAGCATTAGTAATTAAACTTTATCACTAAATACTTCACTACTGATATTAATAACATTTATCTACACATCAAAGAAGAAACTTGTGTATCAACTTTGTAAATATTTTGTTGACTAGGCGGATGCTTGTGAGATATGTTACCTACAATTTAAAATTAATTGCTTATAAAGGTTCTTAAACATTACATTAAATTTAGGTAACTATAATAAATTATGGGTATTTTAACTATTTCTATATCTGCAAAATACACAAATCTGTTCATAATTCAATCAAACTTTTTTCTAGTGGGTAATTAAGGGGGGTATTCAATCCTGGATTGCGGCTGTTGATTCCTCCCGACAGCCGTGATCCAGGACCGTTTATGTTTTTTTCCGACAGCAAATCAGCACGCGAGATATGCTGATATGCAAATAGTGGACGTGTCCACGTAAACGGCTGTGGGTTGTCGATCTGCAGCCGTTGTGAACAGGCCCGACAGCTTCTGAAGTTGGCCGTGATCCCTCTTCAATGTTGTCGGTAAAGACAGCATTGAATAGTGACCCACCGCTATCTCCCCCATCGGGAATAGCGGAAGAGCATTGAATACCCACCTAAATCTGCTAATTGGATGCTTACAAACTTATAAGTTGTGTAAAGTCTAGGTAGGTGTTTTTATTAAAAGCCAATGATGGCCCATATTTGGTGAGTTGCTTGCTATGTAGCTAGCTGGTAATTTCTGGCTACATGCAGAGGTTCCCAAACGTGGTCCTCAAGGCACCCCAACGGTCCAGGTTGAAAATATATCCATGCTTGGCCACATGTGACTTAATACATTTGATCAATTTGATTAAACCATCTGTGCTGAGCCATGGATAGACTTAAAACCTTAACTGCTGGGGTGCCATTTGGGATATAGGCTATTTATAAAAAAATACAGCATTGTATTCAAGAGTAGTTCTATTCGCCTTGTGCTCTCACACCTTATGCCCACGGCAAACAAACCTGCTAGGTCTGAATTAGATGCTGGCAATCTATTACAACATACATGTTCGTTATACTGTGGTATATTTAAAAAAAATATTACCTAAAAGCCTATATGTTTTTTTAAGTGATATTTTAATATAAATCAATGTGGTAAGCTATAAAAAGCTGTTTCATTATTACACTTTGTTTCTTTAGAATGTTATTGAGAATTGTTAATTCGTTAGATTTTTCCACAGTGTTGCAGGCTACCATTGCAATCATCATCACATGGAACATGATTTTCACTGTCACATCCTCTCCCTCCTTCCTATACATCAGGGGTGGGGAACCTTTTTTGTGTCAAGGGCCGTTTGTATGGGGGGAAAAATCCTTCGGGAGCCATATGTAAAAATTTCTCTTACAAATTGTCCTGCTGCAGCCGTCCCATGCTCCAGCGGCTGCCGCTGAATAGGACTGACAGTCTCCGGCTGCTGTTGATTAAGAGGAATCTCGCAAGAACTACCGACCTCTCGCGAGAATTCCCCAGTGCTTGACTCCCGGAAAAGCCGGGGGGGGGGTGGGGGGGGTGGGGGGGTCGCATACGGCCCCCGGGCCTGAGGTTCCCCACCCCTGCTATACATGAATAGCTGAGAGCTTCTGTCTGTATAGCATTTTTTGTGGCAGCCAGACAATGGCCTATATGCAAAAGTGTGAGATTTTCAAAATGCTTGAATTCAAAGATAGACAAAATATTGCAATCAAGTGTAAAATGCGCACAAACCTCCCATGCATTTAAGGTGAAAACAGTAAAGCAAATTACATCAGGCATTTAATTTGCAGACTATAGCGCTAAGAGATGCACATGAAGAAACACAGGAAAGATTATAAAACAATACTGTCCTTTTAATTAGGAACTACAAGACCCATTAAGCAATTCCAGAATAATCCAGTACCAAGATTCTGAAAAGACAAACACCCCTTTCATGGAAGTGGGAGATCAAAATAACAGGCAATAGTGCAGATTATTTCAAAGAAAAATAGAGGCATTTAATAAAATGCACTCACAAAGATAGACACTTAAAACAGCATAAATACATGAACCCAGGGCAAAGCCGCTCACACGTCCAATTGTCCAGGGATGGAAAAGGTCACTGTAGATCCGGATTAGCAGGAAACCTCCTGGTGCATTGGGGTGACAGTGGATGGGTGTTGGAAAATAAGCAAAGCCACGCCTAATGCATTTCGGATCCCATTGATCCTTCCACTTTAGAGGGATCAAGGGGATCCGAAATGCATTAAGCGTGGCTCCGCTTAATACTAAGGACAAGTCGGCCCCGATTTCCCCTGAGCTCTCCTGGGAGAGCTCACCAAAATTTCAATTCTCCCCGCACTGTATCGGATGCAATGTGCTGCTTATGGCTGCACATAAGATCCGACAGAATCTGGTGAAATCTGGCCTAAATTGTGTATTGTAAGGGGCCTACAGACATAGGGGAAATGTAATAGCCTGTGATATGCAAGCATAAACACAATTCTGGTGGGTCTTTTAAGCTATGGCTGAATTTTGAGAACCAAACGGCAGACACACCAGAATTGCACCAATGCCTGCATCTCAGAGGCTTTTGCATTTCTTCTCCTGCAGGGTCATTTATCAAGCTATTCAACTTCCCAAATCTTGTAAAAGTTTTCACTCCATTATTTGCTGTATTATCTGCCTTAGTCATATTTGCCTACGTTTGAAATCTAAATTGGGGGGGAGATATGTCAATCGCACAGAATAGTAGGAATTAATTTTTGTGTTTTAGGACCCTCCTCAATGCTCATGTGTTTTTATTTTATATAAAACAGGTGAGGGTGTGCTACCATAGGCATTGGGATTACATGAATAGAACAGACAGAAAGAATGCCTTTTGCTGGTGCACCAAAGATTAAAGTGAGACTCCTAATACATAACGTTTATTTCATTTGTATAAAATATAGTTAGCGAAATAAAACCACACATACAAAAATGACAACATTTAATAAAAAAGGGGAAGATGTTTCCCTTGACTCAGTGTGACCCCAATTCTCCTCTACCCTGTATGTAAATGTGTTTCTTGCACGGTATGCAACCACAAGAGAGTAAATGCTCTTGGTGAGACAGAGGATCTGTGATGCACAGTAAGATGTCTTTATGATTAGATACATGTAAGTGCTCGATTTATGTCAATAACAGGGACCGGCTCGTGAGGTTCAGGTTAGTGTATGCATCCAGACTGGACAGTTCCGTCTGGTGCAGCTAACAGCCCCTGAGACTGCTCCGTCTCCTATGTACTGAGCGTCGGTGAACTGTATCAGAGGTGTGCAGGCGTGCACTTGCCTCGTTCACCCACCTAGCTCAGATGACGCTGAGTCTGGCGCCAGACTCGCGTCTTGGTCACGGAGGTAACCAGTGACCTGGGTTGCGCAGCGGTACAGGTAAATTTCAATACATTGTAAATGGGGAGGGGGAGAGGGGATTTAGAACACACTGAGGGCCTTATTCTGGTTGGAGCGGCCGGGCCGTATGCGTACGTCCCGGGATTTTTTATGATCTGCGCATGCGTACATTGGCTAATGCGCAGGCGCGAACACTCCACAACGCTTACGGCCGGGTCTCTACGTGCGAAAAAACCTATACGCGAGTGTACGGGCAATGGGGGCGGCATAGGGGCGTGATGAGGGGAGCGGCCGAAATAATGAGGGAAAATGGGCGTAAATATGGGCGTACACGGGGGTGTGCACCAAAAATGAGCGGTGCTACTACCGCACGATCGACTAAAGCACCGTTCATTTCGGACACAAAACAGGCGGCCGCCAACCGACATCTCAAACCACCCCTACAGATACCGCATGCCAGCGTGCGCCTGGGTTAGCTAATTTACGCGGATTACTACCAAACACATACACCTGAATGTAATAACCAATGCTGCAGTCTATTAAGTCCAAACCATGATTTCACTACCTGCAAGCCACACACAGCACTCTAACACATTGGAAGCTTATCTTTCTATACTTCTCTACATTTAAAGGTTTGTTTAATTTAAGGTAAGAATCTTTTTAAGACCTGCTTATATATGCTAAGGTAGGTATTTGTTAAACAGTTATACACATTCACTACGTGCTTTCATAGACTTTACACAGTAGCACACTCAATCTACACAAGTCGACATGTGTCAACGTGTTCACTCTAATACAAACATAGGTTTTGTATTTATGATACAATAACATAAACCACATCTAACACCTACAAAGGATGTTTCAGCAATGTTTTAAGCCCATGCCCACTATTTTGCACATTAATTAATTCAATCAATTAATTAATTTTCATAATTATAGTTGAAAGGCACGATTTGCAGGTCCATATATATGAAGGGTATGTCAGCGTACACGGACGTACGCTCACTCTCACGAGCGGTGACATAAGCTGACTTTTCTATTGAAAACAATAGGGACCCGTCCGTGCAAGCTGGCGTACGCTCAGATAGCCGTAAGAAGCCGGTGGGAAGACGGCCGAGAGACGTCCGTAAACGGTGGTGTACGCTCAATTGTACGCCAGTTGTCGGAGTGTAAGGGCTGGCCCGTCCGTGTACGTTGGCGTACGCTCAATTGTATGCCACTCCCCTTTGCCGATGTTTCTGGCCGTACGAATGCGGCTGAGTTGTGGGTGGACCTAACCCCAACGGCCGCGTACGGATAGCGTACGTTAATAGCGAACGTACGCACGTTTGGCCGCTACGATCAGAATAAGCTCCTGAGTGTGTTAATCAGTCGGTCAGCGTACGCTTCGCTTAGAACGCTTCCTCAGGACCTGAGGAAGCGTTCTAAGCGAAGCGTACACTGACAGACTGATTAACACACTCAGTGTGTTCTAAATCCCCTCTCCCCCTCCCCATTTACAATGTATTGAAATTTACCTGTACCGCTGCGCAACCCAGGTCACTGGTTACCTCCGTGACCAAGACGCGAGTCTGGCGCCAGACTCAGCGTCATCTGAGCTAGGCGGGTGAACGAGGCAAGTGCACGCCTGCACACCTCTGATACAGTTCACCGACGCTCAGTACATAGGAGACGGAGCAGTCTCAGGGGCTGTTAGCTGCACCAGACGGAACTGTCCGGTCTGGATGCATACACTAACCTGAACCTCACGAGCCGGTCCCTGTTATTGACATAAATCGATGCAAACGAATAACCAGTCTCCATGATAGATACAATGTATACAGATGAGAGAGCACTTACATGTATCTAATCATAAAGACATCTTACTGTGCATCACAGATCCTCTGTCTCACCAAGAGCATTTACTCTCTTGTGGTTGCATACCGTGCAAGAAACACATTTACATACAGGGTAGAGGAGAATTGGGGTCACACTGAGTCAAGGGAAACATCTTCCCCTTTTTTATTAAATGTTGTCATTTTTGTATGTGTGGTTTTATTTCGCTAACTATATTTTATACAAATGAAATAAACGTTATGTATTAGGAGTCTCACTTTAATCTTTGGTGCACCAGCAAAAGGCATTCTTTCTGTCTGTTCTATTTACGTTTGAAATCTGTCAACGAGAATCCTGGAGAGGAGACACAGTTTGCTTGTCAGACAATGGGGCCGACAGCACATTAAAAGCCTGTCAAAATGACGGCTTCTGTAATGTACCTTCACTTTGAGCTGTGACAGTTTTTAGCCCACAAGCCCCAGTCCCTATCTGTTCCCACCTCCAATCTCTGTCTTCACAGTTCCCTCTCTACATATCCAGAAAATTTGAAATAGATCAGTGTCCCTTCAAAAATAGTTTTTAATTCCTGTTACAACAAAGGAAAAAGGGATTAACAGCGCTGTAAACACACACACACACACAAAAAATAATTATATATATATATATGCCGTGCAGCTGAAGGTAAGGCACGGTGAGGCAGCTTTTGCTAGGAATGCCTGTGTATTAACATGGAACTAGACATGGGTATGATGGTGCGTTGATAGCAGAGACTGACAAGCAAGGTCACGTGATGCGTTTCGTCTCTCATATCACCACAATCTCATATAGTCAATCATATGATAGCTTTGGGCAGGGGTTCCCAAACTTTTTGAATCGCGGCACCTCGAAGCATCAGAAAATTTTTCACGGCACCCCTAGGCCAAAGGTTTCTCATTGAGAAAGTCAAAAACAAATTTTACGTTAAGTAAATTGTATTTATATCTCATCTTTAGGATCTGTTATGTGGTAATGGACAGAATTCACTTCTGTTTGTCCACAATTTGACTATTGGACATAAATAGCTTGAATTGTTCCTGGACCCAGGGCACCCCTGCAAGTCCCCCAAGGCACCCCAGGGTGCCACGGCACAAATTTTGGGAACCACTGGCTTAGGGTATATTTTTTCAAAAATGGTGGCCACAGGTTGTTCACTGTGGCCTGATACCAGAGCTTCTCGTATAGCTTTTTTATGTTGACCCATCTTCTCTTGCGTTCAGTTTTTCCATTACAATGAAAACCATACGGTCAGATAATTTTATATACAGCATAGGTGTGTGCTGAGATGCATCAGATCTCTCTGTTGCCATGTAAACCGCCAGGAAATTCCTGCCTCCACCTCCTGAATGGCAGAAGACATTTCAACATTATGGGGCCCGGGTCCTGCACAAGGACAAAGAAGTAAAGAAAATTGTTACTTTGTGCATGACAATGCAGGTGCAGCTGCACCTGAATGAGCCTCATTCTTTCTATGCATGCACACCTTGAGCCATGCCCAGCCTGCACACCTTGGCACTCACTTCCCAGCCAAGTCCTTTTGGGAGCTTGCTCCCCCACCTCTGATTTACTCCCCTGAACCAGGTAGTTAGGGGCATTTTATCAAAGTGAAAATAAAATAATAATAAAAGAAAACAACAATTTTAAAGAGTAGCAGTATATGACAGCATGTAGCATATTGCAAGGGGTCCTCAAAATCCAGAGGGGAAAACTCATTGGGTTTAAAGATAAGGAGAAAGAGGGTATTGGAATCGGCTAAAAAAGTAAAAAGAGAAAATAATAGAAAATATAAGCAATAGAATATAGAGAAAGAGGGGATGCGAGCTGTGAAAGAGGGGTAAAAAATCAGAGGAAGCTGTCAAAAAAAGTGAGTGAAAAAGAAGACCAGAGGAAGGGAGTCGTGGGAACAAAAAAAAGGTGGTTGGATAGGCCAGGAGGAGTTTTATACCATGAAGGGAAGACTGCATGAAATGTATCTGTGTTGTTTTGAAAGCTTGTTAAATACTCCATTTTGGCGACAAATAAGATGTGGTTGAGAAACTGTCGACAGGTTGGAGGGTGTGGTTGTTTACAAGATCTAGCATTTTTATATTTAACAACAGAGGAGATACTTAGAACTAATCTGTTTCTGTGTTTGGATAATTATCTGGTCCTGGCACACAGAAGCAGCAAGGCGTATCAAGGGAGAGACTACAGACATAATAAATTGGGCCATTAACCAAAAAGGGGCAATTATGTGGGCATGTCCACCAGACAATAAAAAGATTAACCAATGAGTCCAGCATGGTTAAAGAATATTAGAATATATTTACTGTAAATGCTCCAGAACAAGGGACCAGTTAGTGTATGCTTTATAACAGTTTTCCTTGATGATAACATCAATATTTTGGGACTAATATAGAGTTGTAAATTTGAGATATGATGCCTTTGCCCAGAGCACTATAGATACCATGCTCCTTTACCATGAGATTTCATAAAGAGTCTGAATGAAGTAGTAATGTGACAGATCTGGAGATATTGATAGAAACAGGACTGTGGTAGAGAGTTGTTCCAAAAATGATTGTGGAGAGAATCCACCCAGAATATGATGAAAACGGGCAATGCCAGCCTCTGACCATGTAGAGATCATGTTAGGTGTGACCAAGGGAAAAGAGGGATGAAACCATAGAGGTGTTGTGTGATTAGACAAGGCAAACTTCATATCGAGATAGTCACAAACAGAAAGAGTAAGTGTAATTGAGAAGACCAATGAGATTGACAGAGGTCTATGTTTCCAAGAGTTTCTGAGTTCAGATTCAACATCAAACCAGCATTTGGCACCTTTGGGAGGGTCCCAGCTAAACAGATGGGTGAGTATAGAGGTTTTGTAATAAGGTGGGAGATCAAAAACTCCATTTAGAGTACTCTTGAAAATAATATTTCTGTGTCATAGGTCATCTATTAATACAACTGAATTATTGTAAAGCATCTGTGAACGAGAGAGAACATGAGGTGGGGATTATTGCTGCAAGAAGAGCATGGAAAAAGTAAAGAAGTTTGGGAAGGACATTTATCTCAATTGCATCAATACAAACAATCCAAAAGATTAACAAAGTTCGACAATGAGAGAGGCCTTATTCTATTGCTCTGAACGGGGTTACTTAGCTATGTAAAGACTATGGTTGAATTTCATAAGGTGGATACATAAGTATGTAATTGATTCAGAATGGCAGGTGAAAGGCAGAGGAGGTCTAACAACAGCTTCAAGATATGAAAGGGTACGGCTTCTGATATATCAGTGTTAACTTTATAACCAGATAATTGTCTATACAGGGAAAGCTCTTGAAATAGATTTGGAAGGTAACTCATTGGATTGGCAAGGGTAAAAAGGACATCTTTGGCAAAAAGGGAGGGTTTCTAAGAAGAACCATCAACAGAAATGCCAGATATTTTCCTGCTCCCCTGAATCCTGCAGGCCAAGGAGTTCAATGATTAGAATAAAGACCAGTGGGAAGAGAGGACACTCCTGCCTAGTGCCATTAAAAATTGGAAGGATTCTGAAAGAAGACCTCCTGCAAGGACCGTGGTATGGTAAAGTGCCTTGATGGCCTGTAGAAATTTGCTGCTAAAAACAGAGTTAAGGAGAATATTGAACATAAAAAGCCATAAGACGATATCAAAGGCCTTCTCAACGAAGGCAAGGTGGAGGTAGGAAAGCCTGATAGAAGTGATGCGATGGATAAGGTCTATACATCTTGTATCATTCAGGGCTTGGCGGGAAGGCACAAAGCCTACCTGATCCAGATGGATCAGGTAAGCTGATTTGGTGTCTGGGTAAAATAAAGCTTACTTAGAAAACATGTGACCAATAATGGAGGTTGGAGGAGAGGTTTGAGAAGGAGCATGGTCCTTAAGGTTATACATTTAAGAATAATATTAAAAATGATTGGCAAGAAGAGTGTATTTTCCCCCAGAAAGAATAGAGTTGCTTGTAAAGGACATCAGTGTATAGAGCGTTAGAAAAAAAGATTCTAAATGGTGGACCTGATCCATGATGGATTGATAAGATTTTTATGCCCCTTGTTTCTATGTGAAGAAAAGCTAATTATATGTCCATGGAGGACCTCCCAAGTATGAGGGGAGCATTCAAAGCCAGAGACATTAAGAGAGAAGTCATATTTTATGACTTCTTTGATTTTAGTCTGAAACTGACTAGTTTTTAGAAGGGTCTAATTAAAGTGCCAAGAGGGCCTGGTGTCAGGAAGGTCAAAGAAGGAGTTTACTATAGAGTGGTCAGACCAAGATAAAGGGGTAATATTCACATCTGTGAGGTGCTTGGAAATGAGACACCTACATACAATGAAATCAATTTTGGAGTATGTGTGAAGGAATTTAGAGCAGAAGGTGGATTAAGAGAATTTGATGGATCAAAAAGACTGGCTGCTTTTATGTTTATTGATTATTCTAGATATAAGACAAGTAGAAGAAAGGTTCTAGAGTGAAGACTTTTCTAGACTCTGTTCTTGAACAGAGTTGAAATCTCCAGCGTGGAACAAGTGAGCTACCCAAAGTTTGTGCACTATATAAAAAAAAAAGGAGTTAAAGAAATTGTGTTGGCCTACAGTACATTAGGGGCATACAGATGGAGCTGGCCTTATTATTGCTGGCGGAGCGCCAGGACCGTGTCCCTGGCGATCCGCCAGCAATCTGGCGCTCTGGCTGAATGAGACGCTCGTGCGTCTCCCACGCACGAGCGTCTCAATAGCCGGGCGGCGAGGCGGCGCGGCGGGTGCAGTCCTGCCCGTCTCCAGCTTCAGGGAGACGGGCAGGGCTGCGGGGGGCTGCGGGGGGGCGGTGTGGACCGGCGGGGACCCGGGGAAGCCGGCGGGGACCCGGGGAAAGGCACCGTCGGAACGGGACGCGCGTGCACCTCGTGCACGCGCGTCCCCTTCCGACATACAGATGGCGAGGGGCGGGGGATGGCGGGTGGCGAGTCCTCCGCCATCCCCAGCAACGACAAGCCCTGCGCTATCTGTATACTGTGGCAATAAGGACCTTTCTGTGTCTGAGCCTACCAGTTTGAATGATGTACCTCCTATACACATTAGTATATACAGAATCTTGAATAAAACTTGATTTTTTCCCCCAAAATATATTTACTAAGACTCAAGGTACAGTTAAACATACATGTAGCATACTGAAAGGGAAAATGACAATATGCATAAGAACACATACAGACGGAGCGTCTCTCATACATCCCCACAGCCCTCGCTGTTAGGGGGGGGTGCGTAGAGGAGTCAGGGACCAGCGGGAGCAATAGGGAGGTGAGGGAGAGCGCCGTCGGAATGGGGCGTGTGAGTGTCTTGTGCGTGCGTGCACCCTTCTGACAGATAGCGAAGGCTGGCGGCTGGTGATTCTATCACCAGCCCCTGGCTAAATGAAAGAGGCTCCATCTGTAGGTAAAAAAAGGAAATGAACATTCCCTAGGTAGGTAAAACAATATGTATTCAAAGAGACAAAGCTATGTGACTATCAGATTTAGAGTATCTGAATAAAATAGCAAATGGCGATCCATTTGTAATTCTCTCGCAAATTTACATGGGGTGGGTTTTATTTCTGTCTGGGTGGCAGCTATATACTTGCAACTTTGCAAATCAGTAAAGTCTGACTCAGGCCCCTGGTACGTAGATGCATATTTTCAGTGACAATATGAAGCAGATCCTTGTTGGATTCATTAATGGCTTTCTGGCTTAGCGGAATTCAAGTTTAGTGGTTCTTGTAGCAAGAGTCAAAACTTCAGCTTTGATGGAGGCTCTTGCTTTGTCATATTTGGATTCCAGAGATTATTTGAACTCCATGATAAGGGAATTAAGATCTAAAAAGTCCTCTTTGATAGATGGAGGGTGTGAGGGGAACCGCCCTTTTCCATGGCACCAAGTGGGGGGAGGGGCACATTTTTGTTGAGAGGATTTTGTACCTCTTGTGAAGGATTTTGTACCTCTTGTTGCTTCCCTTACACTGATCCCGTGTCACCAAATTTACGCAGGGGAACCCGGGTTTAACCCTTCATTTAACCATGGTTAAATTTCTGGGTTGGTTGACCTGGCAGTAACCTGGGTTATAAGTTCAATATGCAAGGGGCATCAGTGAGTAGTGTGAACAAAATTTGCAGGGAGAACCATAAGGCTGCTAGTGAGCAGTGTGATTACAGCCACAAGAGGGAGACTGGGCCTCGAAATGAAGGCTTAAATTCCTATTATTATTATTACTATTATCCTTTATATGGCGCCACAAGGACAAGTACAAAGAACATTAACTTGGCAGCATCAGCAGCCTATAAGGCCAATTCTCCAAGAGGTAAAAGAAAATAATTGATAAGCACTGCAATGAATAATACCCACCTATTCCCTGTGCTAAAAGTAATACATCTACTGTTAGCACATTCTGTTGGAGATGCAGAATATATTATAAAATCGAGGGGACATATCCAGGGGACATTGATGATCCCGCAGACAAGGTTCCAGGGCTATGGCACGGTAGTTCTACTGAGAGCAGACTCCCACCTGCCCATTAACCCCACCCCACTGTGGGACACTTCTGCTTATGGCTGGGACAGTCACAAAAAAATGTGACCGTCTATGAATATGGGTCAGTTGGAAGGTATACATTTACCTTCTGCATTGCTACATCGGAGTGACTTCTTTTTAGCTTCTTTTACTTCAATGATATTATGTTGATCAATGTATCTTTTTTTTAGTTCAAATAATTAAATTGTTCTAAATTGTATACAATGTGTTAAGTTTGTGCTACAGCAGCTGTTATATTTCTGTTAACCTTTTTTTTAGAGGGTTTGCACTCCTCTAGACAGCCATGCAGCTGTCTAGAGGACAGAATATATATAAAATGAAACAACATCATAATCAAAAGGGGAAAAAAAGGACCGCTAGGTTAGTGAAAGAGCTTACATTTAGGCTATTAAAAATTTAGGTTCAGGTGACTTGACAAATCTGGCAGGATTTTGCTTAATTCAAAATCTAAGGTGTTTTATATGAGCTCTACTGCTGTTTATTGCATAATCTGACCTTGTAACAACCTTCCCTGACAGATTACGCACTAGATCAGTAGGCAGGGGTATTTTCAACAGGATACTCTTTCCGTACAGCAAAAAGGAGACAGGACAGGCAATCACTGGTTTACACCTGCAAGCAAAATATGCATTATTGGCAGTTTCATCTTCTCAATAAATGAAAGCATGTGCCACTATTGTAAAAATATCTAAGCATCTGTAATTCACTATGGAGTTTTTTATAAATGATTTAAGGTTTCCTGTACTTACTACAGGCATGTCTAAACTATGGCCCACCAACTGTTGTGAAACTACACATTTCAGGATGCCTTGCAATAGTTTTACCATTCCCTAATAGCAAAACTGTGGCAAGGCAAGATGGGAATTGTAGTTTCACAACAGCTGGAGGGCCATAGTTTGGACATGCCTGACTTACTATATCAGTATTAGTCACACCTTAAATTCCTTTACCATAGTTTTCTTTAAAAATATGATCTCTGTACCACCCTAGTTATTAGTACCTCATAATCTGATGTTTATTAGTTAGTTAGCCCATAATACTACTGCGTAAATACCTAGTGGTTAGTGCAAAGGAGTAGTCAGTTAAACCATTATTTATTGTTTTCCTGATTTGTATTAGATGTTCCTTAGCATCACTTTTACTCAACTACAAAAAGCATGAGTGTTGGCAATTTATTGAACTGAAACTAGTGTCAGACTTGCACTGCCTTTACACTGACCTGACTGGAACCGGTGGGAATAAGACGTGGACTTACTTGTGTTTGCTTTACACTGACCTGACTAGAACTGGTGGTAATAAGACGTGCACTTGTGTTGGCTTAACACTGACTGGACTGGAACTAGTGGGGACCGAAACAGGCAATAGAAATCCAACCCATAAGTGTTTACTGAGTACAGCAATACTGGCTGGAATACAGGCTGCAGGAGTACACCATGTTGGAAACTTAGTAGATTGCTAGAATCAGAGCTTTTGGGCCAGAGACTGAACACAGGAGGCTGAAGCCTAGCTGCAGCTGGAGCAATGACATTGTTCTGGGCAGTTTACTGAGGCTTCTAGGCGGTCTTTTATCCCCCTTGCTGCACAATGATTGGAGTAAACTGACCAGACTGAGGCTGGTAACCGATGGAGCTGTAGTCAGCTGATCAGAGGCAACTATGCAGGGCCCAGTACCCAGAAATGGCAGAAGGTGGTTCTCGGAGAGGTGACCTGGGGTGCCATAGCAACCACAGCGAGAAACAGGAATGCGTCCAGTATACTGCCCAGACTGAGCCATGCACTGGTAACGAACCGGTGCCTGACAGTGCACATAAATTGAGTTGGTAGGAGCATGTTCAAACTCAAATCTAAACTGCAATGTAAAAATAAATCTGTCCAGTGAGCTACATGCAAAAGTAGCAAGTATTTACTTTGCATTAAAAAAACACATGTATTTGCACCCCTTGCATTGAAGCATGGTTTGTCGAGTTGCAAATTCACTTGCGCTTGTTGTTTTGCTCCCAAGACACATATCAGGCCCACAGTATCTAATTAATGAGAATATGTATTTTTACTAATTTATAAAATTTGTACTTTAAGTTAAATAAATCTGTATTAGAAAAATGCTTTATTCCAAGCAAATAAAGCTTAAAGCTTACATTCTGGTAACAATATTTAATGATGGTGCTAAATAAAACTGGGAATACTTTTTCAATGATTAATACTTAGGGGGATAAGGGTATTCAATAAGTCCATATTTTCTGGCTAGCCAAGAAAACGGACTTTGCCTTTTTAATTGCGGACGGTGTTTTCGCCAATGCAGTTTAACTTCTGTAAATAGTCGAAACTGCATTAGCTGAAATTTGTTGAAAACGTCCGCAGTTTTGACTAGAACACCTGGATTGGTAAAGTACAAAGCGCAGTACTGGCTACACACTGACATCATAGCTGCATTACACAGCAGGGCTTCTCCCTGACATCACAGCTACATTACACAGCTGCTCTTTAAATTGCATAGCAATGAGAGACTCCCGCAAAATGCAGGAGAGTAGGCAAAGTCTGCTTCCCATATTACAGAGGACATTGCACACAACACCATAGTACATTATACACAGCCCCCCATATTACACCCAGTACATGCAGCTCATTGCACATAACACCATAGTACATTATACACAGCACTATATTACACCCCTCCCCCCACACACATAATACACAGCCCCCATTCCCTTAGTACGCACACAGCACTCACCTGGCTGTGTTGATCATTCCAGAGGAGCATGATGAGCTGGCCTGATAGTAACACGGAGCCCAGTGTGGTGGGCGGGGCCATCCTCAGAGAAACTTCGGCTCTCTGTTACTGATGCACAGATTTCCGGTCTGTGCGCACAGCAGCTCGGCCACCGCTACCCACAACCCCATGGTGGGCGGCTGTGACATCCCCATACAGGCCCCACCCCCGCCAGTTCCAGTCACACATATGCACAGTCTGAATTTCAACCAGGGGGTATGAGGGGGTTTGTGGGGCAGCGGGAGGCTCAAGCAAAACTCAGGAGCCTCCCACTGAATGCGGGAGGGTAGGCAAGTGTGCCCCAAACCACTTTATTAAGCATGCTCCCCAGCTCCTGTGAAAGTGTCTCATACCTGATAAATCATGCTACCACTATATGTAATTAAAAAAAATAATATTTACAATATATATATATATATATATATATATATATATATATATATATACACATACATACATACATACATACACACACACACACACACACACAAACTTTCACCAGTACATTTAATAATTTAATAAACCAGCATGGTATTAAGTAGATAAGGAAGAGGGGATCTGTCTCCATCTGGGACAAGGCAGTGTTCATTGCCTGGGGAAGGAACAGTTGAGCTCTGTTCCTTTTGCTGATCTTTAGTGACTGTGGGGTTGCAGGGTGTTAAATGCAGGCTGAGCAAAGAGACAAACATATGGCTCTAACACGGCATGCATATGAATCCTACCACAAATCTCTTGCATAAATGTATGATGTCTTCTTGCACACTTCAGCCATGTGTGCACTTGCCTTGAACTCACACCTCCCTGAAGAAAGCACAGGATGCAGATGTTCCTTGCTTCAAAAGCAGATTTACATTACAACGTACAGTACAATTTCTTGCACTTGTCTGTGATAGATAAAGCTTAATCAAAAGAAGACTGTAGCTAAAATTGAATTGGTTTAGTATGAAAGAAGTACTTGTACCGTAACAACTTATATAGGCCATTCCACACCATATAAAAATTTAGTAAAGCATTTCTGAACATTCTCTTAAAAAGCTTTAATACCTAAAACAAAAACATGAGCTCCCCACCTGTTAGTCCTCAGACACCTGTATACAGTACATATTGAGCGGTTGTCTGTAATTGCCAACGTTGCACAAAACCCAGCACAGCTAATTTCCGCATTGCTGGAAAATCATCTCACAAATATATTCATGATTTATTTACAGTTTCTTATATAGCACAGCATATTCCACTGCGCTTTCCAATTGGATGCAAATTCAGATTAATAACAAGATGTGTAGTATAATTAAAATTAAAGTCATGATTTTGTACATATTAACGTAAATTAGCAGAATAACAGTTATTTTAATAAAACTCAAGCATAAAACATAATAGGTACATGAGGGGCTGACAGACAGCAAGCAAGAGCCATCTGTGAGAGTTTACAGACTAGAGGGAAAAGGGGACAGTGGGCGAAATGAAAACAGATAAATATGGCAGGTAGACAAAGCAGGGTAATCATCTGGGATGGTCTAGCTGGGGGTAGCAACATATTTTTACCAAAAATGGGAGTAGGATGTGTTAAAAAAAAACACGGGTACATCAGTCTCTCCATGGGCCAGATGCACTAAGCTTCAAAAGTGATAAACAACCAGCCAATCAGCTCCTACCTGCCATGTCACAGACTGTGTTTGAAAAATGTCAGGCCCCATATGAGCTATCCTAAGTTTCACCAAACATTTATCTTGCCTTAACCTATTAACCATTGTCTTCTATCATTGTCTACATAGAGCTGTATGGAAATGGAGGAATTACAGTTGGTAATTTTTCAAGCTGCAGAAAACAAAGGCCTTCACTGCAAACTAACGCCATCTCAGGATGCCATGAATTTTCCAGGTAAGTAGGTAGGGTCTAGAAAGTCCTAAGTGGCTTTGCTTGATCCCTGCTGGGTCAAACAACTAAAAATATCAGCGTGCATTAGCTAGATATTTGCATAGCATATCATTTTGATAGCGCATAGTATAGCATATCATTGTGATACGTGCTGGTGTATAATGATAATTGCTTCAGCTTTTTGATCCGTTATGGTAAAAAAACATGTACCAGTTATACTCTAGTGAAATCTCCTCAAATAAAACTATGTATAGATAAACAATCAGTTGATAAGAAGGGGTTCTATTCACAAAATTGCATTATAAAGAAAATGGAACTGGGCAAATCTATATTTGTAATTAGTGCAGCATTTTCACAGAGACCATTCTGCATTCATGGGAGGTTTGTGTTTAAAAGTAGTTTTGCTACCAGGGACATTAAAAGGGTTAATGATGTTTGCTAAATATTCCCCAGTGTATCATATCTGAGGTCGTCCACCAAAAAGCACCACAGCTCCTCCTTTTCATGAGTTCTTAGCAACCTAGAGAATTGCATCCAACCATGCACTACTTTGGGTGGTCACTTAACAAAAAAAGAGGTTTGTCCCAATATGACAACCCCTTTATGGTGGGATTGTGCCTTAGGCAAGCTATTGTGGATTGTGTGGAGGCTGCCTCAAGCATCGCATTTTGCATGTGATGTATCCCACCTCACTCAACGCAGGGACGGATACAGGGGGTGGGGGGGATGGGAGCCTTACTAGGGAAGTGGCGGGAGCCCGTGTGGGGCTGCACTGCTGTATGACCTGCGTCATGTGTGCTGCATTCCTAGGACTGGTTGCTGCCTCTTTGTGCTGTTGTGTCCTTCCAGCGTGGCTCCAGTCACCTAGGAGAGAGAGAGAGAGAGAGGAGGAGACCCGGCACTGGGAAGAAAAAGGAGGAGAGTCCGTCCCCGGAGCAGACATAGGAGACTCGGCCTTGGGGCAAGAAAAATAAACCCGGAATGCAGGAGGAGGAGACTTTACACCCGGGTAGGAGAGAGAGAGAGAGGGGGGGAGAGCTCGCACTCTGGAACAGATGGAGTAGATGTGGCCCGAGGAGAGAGTGCACTGCCGATGAAATGAGATAAACACACATATTGACAGGATGCCTGCTTTCACAAATATTTCAAATGCCTGCTCTCCCCCTTTCTATCTCCTCAGTTCCGCCTCCTCCTTCTCCCCCCTCCCTCTCCCCCCCTCTCCTCCTACTCCCCCTCCTCTCCCCTTTCCTCCCCCTCCTCCACTTCCCCTCCTCTGCTCCCGCTCTCCTCTGCACCAACCCCTCCTCCATTCCTCCTTCACCTCTCCACCCTCTGCTCCTCCTTCTACTCTCCCCCTCTCCATATCCTCCATGTCCGCTCCCCCTACTCCTCTCCCCTGCTCCCCCTGTCCTTCACTTCCTCTCCTCTGCACCCTCTCCCTCCTCTCTATCTCTCCCTCCTCCTCTATTCATCTGCCCCTCTCTCTCTTCCCTCTGCTCTCTTTCACCTTTCTCTCCTCTCCACACTTCCCCTCTCTCTCTGACAGTCCCTACATGCCACTGTCTCTCGGCTTATCTCTCCTTGACACAATCTCTCTTGGGGGGGGGGGGGGGGGGGAGGAGGTGGGGGGGGGGCAATAGTCTCGCAGACTATTTGCCTAGTGCACTGAGGAACCTTGCATCGGCCCTTGCTTACATTACATCTATGAGCCCAAAAGCAGTTAGTAAGATCTACTGTACTTGCTAAAGAAAAGACACTGATACGTGTCAGGTCTTGTTCATGTATTGTGTTTTACATGTGGTTCCATATAAGTGGCCATAAAAAGTGAATGTAGCCATAGGGATCATTGTGCTTTTATAAACAATGTAGGGAAATGGCACAGATGATTCCATTTGAATGTATATATATCTCTGATTCTCCCCCCCCCCCAAAAAAAAAAAAAAAATATATATATATATATATATATATATATATATACAGATGCAGAAAAGAGGGCACTCGGGGACTCCAACTTGGTGAAAACAGTGGACTGGTTTATTGAACAGTCATAGATGTCGTCAACGTTTCGGGGTCGCCCCCGTCGTCAGGACAGTGATAGTGAATGAACATACAGTGTACAAGCAAATGATTTATAAGCTTAAGACATACTTACCCCCTCCTGCAGAAAGCACTCACAACGAGACCGCCAGGCTTGGTTTCCGGGTGCGATCGCATACTGGTGACGTCACCGCTGCACACGGAGTAGTCTAACAGGCGCATCACAGGGGCTCCGTCCTGGGGTCACGTGGGGCGAGCTGCTGGGGAGGCAGACAAGTGGTTAGTGCCATGGTAACAGGTATCAACAACAAATAAAACCTGCTGAGAGTCACAGTGCGTATAAAAAGCATCCAATTTAACAACACACATTTTATGAGGACGCTGAACTAGTGTGAAACGTAGAGCAAACAGTGGCAAAATATAGCGTGCGTGACATCAGGTGAACCAACATACAGTACAAAAATACATGAATATATGAGAAAAGGAGAAATTGTTTTAAAAACCCTCTACTACTAGGGAATGTAGGAGTGAAAACTCAATCTAAGTAGAATGAAATGATCGTGGCACTAAACAGAGGTGTGCCTTACATATGTCATGTGCGCCATCTGGCTAGCTGCCAAAGCAGAGAAGCACAACCAGCTGTCCTGTCAACATTAAGCAGATGTCGACCAAGTGAGGGAATCCTGTGTTACAGGAGCTGCGTGTAAGCCAAGGGAAAGCGGGTGGTGCGCAACGCAGGCTGAATGCAACTGTTATTGCAAAGCAGCAACAGTGCAATGATGGTAAACTGTTTATAAGAAAGCATGAAGACCCAAACTGTCATTTAACCCCTTGGGAGCCAGTGTACCCAATCTGAATATCCATTGGGACTCAAGTTGTAGGAGTTTTTTGGACCGGTCTCCTCCCCGAATGGAGGGGGGGACATGGTCCACAATTTTATAGCGCAGCCTGGCTAGGCTGTGTTTAGCCATGGCAAAGTGTCGGGCTACTGGTTGCTGGCTTTTGCCTGACACCAAAGCGGCTCTGATGGCACTGCGATGCTGCGCCATACGCACTTTAAAAGCACAGTCTGTCTTGCCGACATAATAAAGCCCGCAAGGGCATTGAATAACATAAACAACGAATTCTGTGGAGCAAGACAAGGGCCATTTGATTTTAAATTTTTTACCGGTGTAGGGATGTGAGATGTCTTTGCATGCTACCAAGTAGCTGCATGTAGTGCACCCCAGGCATTTGAAACAACCGACACGGCTACTACGGCTGGACCGTGCTTGACTATCAAAATTGGTAATCTCAGTTTTAACTAGTAAATCTTTAAGATTGGATTCACGGGTGTAGCTCGGCATTAATTTGGTATTTTTGAATACCGGTAGGTCAGGTTCCGTTTTAATGATCTCCCACCATTTTTTGGCTTTACGAGTGGTGTCTTGGCTGGTGGTACAGAATTCATTGACCCAGGGGATACTGGGTTGTTTGGGGCTGCTAATTTTGTTATTAATTAGATCGTTGCGACTTTGTGCCATGGCTTTGGCTTTGGCTTGTAAAAGATCTTTCAGGGGGTAACCTCTTTGGACAAATTTGTCAATCATGATGTCAATCTGGCAGACTGCTTCTGTGTCAAGGTCAGCTATTCTACGGGCTCTAAGGAATTGAGAGTACGGGAGGCTTTTAACAGTGTTGCGGGGATGGTAACTATCTTGGTGCCCGTTCAAAATTTGATCCACAATCCACTAATGCCTCAATTAAAACTTTTGCCCGTCTCCTGGATTCAGCGCTCCCACAGCCCCCTCCACAGGTATTCCCCAATCTTTCGCTTGCAGAAAGAACAGCCCTCAAAGCACTCAGCCAGCGCACTGACATTGTCATTAGCAGTGCTGACAAGGGCGGGGCCATAGTTGTTATGGACACCTGCTTCTACCGCAATGACTGCTACCGTCTCTTACATGACAATGTCACTTATGAGAAACTCAAGGGAGACCCGACTATTAAGTTTAAACGCATCCTTGACCTTTGCTATCCACAGCGGTGAATGATGGTATAATTACTGAGACAGTGTGTAAAAAGCTCCAGACTGCGTACCCGGTTACGCCGATCTTTTACACAATCCCTAAGGTACACAAGGACGCGCAGCACCCCCCGGGCAGACCCATCATCTCTGCCAGGGGGTCGCTGTGCGAACCTATTGCTGTGTACCTTGATACATATTTACAGCCCTGTATTCAATCTCTGCCCACCTATCTGAGAGATTCCACTTCTTTATTGCAGCTCTTTAACAACCAGAGCCTTGACATGCATAACATCACTTTGGCCACACTTGACGTTACTAGTCTATACACCTGTATTCCGCAGTCTGACGGTGTACAGGCTGTGGCCACTCTCATTCAGGACCACCCCCTGTATAAAGGCCCCACAGTCGAATTCTTCAGCTCTTTATTGCGCTACACCCTGGCGCACAATTATTTTTATTTCGATGGGGGTTACTACTTGCAAAAGACGGGGTGTGCCATGGGTTCCCCAGTAGCTCCGTCTCTGGCCAATGCGTACATGTGGCAATGGGAAAAAGATGCGTTGCTCGATAATCAGATGGTAAAACCGCAAATTGATCTATATAACCGCTATATAGATGACCTCTTCCTTTTATGGCGAGGTCCGGTCAGCCCCTTGGAGGAGCTAGTAGCCATTCAAAATAGTTCTGAGCACCCTGTCAAACTTACGCTCTCTACCAGTACCACCATGATTCCCTTTCTTGATTTAGCCATTTCCATTAGTGATGACATACTGCACACCTCGCTATATGTCAAACCTACTGACCACAATACAGTGTTGAGACATGATAGTTACCATCCCCGCAACACTGTTAAAAGCCTCCCGTACTCTCAATTCCTTAGAGCCTGTAGAATAGCTGACCTTGACACAGAAGCAGTCTGCCAGATTGACATCATGATTGACAAATTTGTCCAAAGAGGTTACCCCCTGAAAGATCTTTTACAAGCCAAAGCCAAAGCCATGGCACAAAGTCGCAACGATCTAATTAATAACAAAATTAGCAGCCCCAAACAACCCAGTATCCCCTGGGTCAATGAATTCTGTACCACCAGCCAAGACACCACTCGTAAAGCCAAAAAATGGTGGGAGATCATTAAAACGGATCCTGACCTACCGGTATTCAAAAATACCAAATTAATGCCGAGCTACACCCGTGGATCCAATCTTAAAGATTTACTAGTTAAAACTGAGATTACCAATTTTGATAGTCAAGCACGGTCCAGCCGTAGTAGCCGTGTCGGTTGTTTCAAATGCCTGGGGTGCACTACATGCAGCTACTTGGTAGCATGCAAAGACATCTCACATCCCTACACCGGTAAAAAATTTAAAATCAAATGGCCCTTGTCTTGCTCCACAGAATTCGTTGTTTATGTTATTCAATGCCCTTGCGGGCTTTATTATGTCGGCAAGACAGACTGTGCTTATAAAGTGCGTATGGCGCAGCATCGCAGTGCCATCAGAGACGCTTTGGTGTCAGGCAAAAGCCAGCAACCAGTAGCCCGACACTTTGCCATGGCTAAACACAGCCTAGCCAGGCTGCGCTATAAAATTGTGGACCATGTCCCCCCCTCCATTCGGGGAGGAGACCGGTCCAAAAAACTCCTACAACTTGAGTCCCAATGGATATTCAGATTGGGTACACTGGCTCCCAAGGGGTTAAATGACAGTTTGGGTCTTCATGCTTTCTTATAAACAGTTTACCATCATTGCACTGTTGCTGCTTTGCAATAACAGTTGCATTCAGCCTGCGTTGCGCACCACCCGCTTTCCCTTGGCTTACACGCAGCTCCTGTAACACAGGATTCCCTCACTTGGTCGACATCTGCTTAATGTTGACAGGACGGCTGGTTGTGCTTCTCTGCTTTGGCAGCTAGCCAGATGGCGCACATGACATATGTAAGGCACACCTCTGTTTAGTGCCACGATCATTTCATTCTACTTAGATTGAGTTTTCACTCCTACATTCCCTAGTAGTAGAGGGTTTTTAAAACAATTTCTCCTTTTCTCATATATTCATGTATTTTTGTACTGTATGTTGGTTCACCTGATGTCACGCACGCTATATTTTGCCACTGTTTGCTCTGTACGTTTCACACTAGTTCAGCGTCCTCATAAAATGTGTGTTGGTAAATTGGATGCTTTTTATACGCACTGTGACTCTCAGCAGGTTTGATTTGTTGTTGATACCTGTTACCATGGCACTAACCACTTGTCTGCCTCCCCAGCAGCTCGCCCCACGTGACCCCAGGACGGAGCCCCTGTGATGCGCCTGTTAGACTACTCCGTGTGCAGCGGTGACGTCACCAGTATGCGATCGCACCCGGAAACCAAGCCTGGCGGTCTCGTTGTGAGTGCTTTCTGCAGGAGGGGGTAAGTATGTCTTAAGCTTATAAATCATTTGCTTGTACACTGTATGTTCATTCACTATCACTGTCCTGACGACGGGGGCGACCCCGAAACGTTGACGACATCTATGACTGTTCAATAAACCAGTCCACTGTTTTCACCAAGTTGGAGTCCCCGAGTGCCCTCTTTTCTGGATCTGTACATTTGGGACTGCAAGGTTCCTAAACTGCAGGCACCGGGGCAAGCTACGCCAGGCTCTACCTAAGTCCGGGAGTGCCAGTTCTCTTGGACTGTATATATATATATATATATATATATATATATATATATATATATATATATAAAACAGAGGCATAATATGGGTTAGTAGAAATCAGGGAGTTTGCTAGATTCCTCGGGGAGACAGGGAGATTGCTCCTATTTGAGGGAGTCTCCTGCAGAATGCAGGAGGGTAGGCAACTATATTTTACAGGTTGTATGAAAATGACAGGAAAAAATGACAGGAAATGATTTCTTTTGTACACAAATTTATATCTCTCCCAGCTTTGATAAATACCTCCCTAAGGTTTACACAAATAATCAAAAACTTCCTGCTGTATGTTGCATACTCTACATCACTCACAGAGGCAGAACTCTGGGAGGCAATGGAGTCATCTGCCGCCGGGCTCCTGCTCCCAAGAGGGCACCTCTCCTCCTCTGTGAGGTTGAATACTTTAATTGAAAGCCATTGATATCACTTCTGTGGCTATCTCCTCCTCCTAGCAGGACAATAAATGGCACACTCTCTTTATTCTAAACATAATATCTATAACATACATACATATATTTATAAAAGGTGGTGTGTGTGTGTGTTGGGGGGCGGGCACCAATTTTTATCTCACCTCCGGTCAACTGTGAGTCAGACTTACGCCACTGATCATCATCACTCATATAAGTTAATGCTTTGAACAATACTGTAAGATCAAGAGGTGAAATAGATAGAAAAGCCTATTAAATGATCAGTTCCCTTAAAAGGCAGTCATCCTCCTTCTCAGGAATTTGCCCACAGTACATGTGTCTCAAAGAGTGCTTTGTTACAAATAAATCACTAGTAACATTACACTTGGTGTGATAAATGTGTGTTGGAAACTTGATTATCAGGCTAATGCTAATGTGATGCAGTTTCAGAATCAAGTAGTTTAATAACTACATGATGCATTAGATATTAAGTAAAGTATGAAATAATGGAGGAAGCCGACCTAACATTTTCTATTACTAATGGAAAGGACTTTAAATTCAACTATGAAAAAAAAAATCACACTTTTTCTAATTTTAAGTAATGGGGTCAATCCGATTCTGCTTACCTGCGGGTGCCATTGCCAGAGTTAACTAGCTGCTGCAACGACACATTGCACCCTTTGCGATGAATGGGATTGTACTATATACAACTATACTATACCTTGTACAGGTATAGTATAGTTGTATGATATCACCTTGTTGACAGCCCTCTCATAATACTAGTTTGTGTTGTATGTGAAGGAGAGAATAGAGCACAAATTACAAGGAACTTTTGCAAAACATATCAAATCAGAGGGTTATTCCGACCTGATTGCAGCGGGCCAGAGAGAAAACTTGCCATGTGAAGGACTGCGAATGGCATGTGAAAATCCAACCGATCGGTGATTAGCTGCAACCACTCATCATGGAATGATTTTTCCAGTATGTGCAGTCTGTACATTACCCAGGACCTACTCTGCCTGTGCGATAGAAACAGTCTGATCGAGACCAAAGCCACACACCCTTCCCGAAAACATCTGGGCATGCCTGCATTGTCCCTGACACTTCCAAAAAATGGTTGGTTACCACCCCCAAATGCCAGATTTCTGTCAATCTACTTGGCCCACAGCTCCATATATCAAGGGGAATGGGGAGTGTTATGATCACTAAAAATGGGATTTTTGTGAGCGTAAGAGGACCCAAGAAGAGCCCCTCAAGTTCACAGATCCTGGCGCTGTTTTAGATAAGCAAAAGGGCTTAACCAAAAAAGATGATATAATCAAAACCGTATATAAGGATGGCTGCTGCAAGGTGTAAGTGAGAGTGCTAAATCTCACTAAGGGTTAATAGGACAAGAAATTGATTACACCTGCGCTGCTGAGCCTATGAGCTTTTTGCTGAACAAAAGGACAACCGGAGACACTCAATAGTAATGTAACAAATTTTATATAAAAAGAATATAAATAAAGATATATAAATTCATACAGATATATTTAAAAACAGATACAATAAAGCATGCTCAATAGATAAATGTATAGCAGAAAACACTCTCCACTTGGATCATAAAATCAATGCCTGATAGCAGAATTATAGCCAGTCTTGTTAATTTAGCAGAGTTCAGCTGTTAAATAGCAAGGGGAGAAGGGGGGAAGGTTGCGGGGGACACAAGCCAGTAACGATGGAAGCAGGCAGATAGAATATGCACAGATGACAATAGCGCAGTACCCTTTTTAGCGCGTGTAACGCAGATGGATGGTATTCGGGGAACGCACTAATGTCCAGGACCATATGCTCACCCTCCTTAGAATGGATAGCTGGAGGGGCCGGGGAGCACGATGTTGTAGGTTGCTCGACCCGGTGTCCGTGATGTTACTGTGTCTGCAGCTCTGACGGGGAACCCGATGGTGGCAGGGGCTCTACCCGGAGCAATGGCTTGGTGACGTCCGCCGGAGGGGAGAGACGGAGGCTCCAATCTGCTGCCGGCTGAGATGGAGAGCCGTGGGCAGTAGTGGTTGATGGGAAATGTAGTCGGCTGGCTTGTAGTTTGAGCTCAAGTGAGCAGCGTGAGTCGGCTCCAAGATAGCGTGTGGCTGTGATCACAAACAGTGGGAGGTTTCTGCTGTAAAGCGGAAGTACACGCGCTAAAAAGGGTACTGCGCTATTGTCATCTGTGCATATTCTATCTGCCTGCTTCCATCGTTACTGGCTTGTGTCCCCCGCAACCTTCCCCCCTTCTCCCCTTGCTATTTAACAGCTGAACTCTGCTAAATTAACAAGACTGGCTATAATTCTGCTATCAGGCATTTATTTTATGATCCAAGTGGAGAGTGTTTTCTGCTATACATTTCTCTATTGAGCATGCTTTATTGTATCTGTTTTTAAATATATCTGTATGAATTTATATATCTTTATTTATATTCTTTTTATATAAAATTTGTTACATTACTATTGAGTGTCTCCGGTTGTCCTTCTGTTCAGCAAAAAGCTCATAGGCTCAGCAGCGCAGGTGTAATCAATTTCTAGTGTTATGATCACTGCCACAATTAGCATCTGGTCAGCCAATAAGCTGATTACTGTAGGCTGAAGCATACTTACCTACTCTCCTGGATTCTGTTTGGAGACTACAGATTTTTTGGGGTAGTCCCACGGCCGCACCCCTTGAAGAGTGGACATCCCTCTTGCATTCTGCCCACTTCTCCTAAAGTGCGGAGAATGGGGAGGTAACCTTCAATCTAGCAGAGGGGGCGGGGCTATTGCCTAATGACACGGGTCTATGCTAATTGAGACATTTTAGCCCCATCTCTATACACATTTGGCCAAATCGCAGCATGTTCTCCATGCTGGGGTAGGGCCTAATGATGCAATATTCCTGGTCCGCTCCCATCGCTTCCCACCTGCTTCTCCTCCTCAGGCATCTCCTAGAGAGGAAGGTTATGAAGTAGGTAAGTATGCACTGTATCTGTAGGTTTGATTCTCCCCCAAGTCTGCTTCCCTTACCTTCTCTGCTGACCACTGACCAATGGCTGCAATGTACCACTAGCCATTAAGTGTGGCAGACCGAAGAGTCATAAGGGATCATCAGACAATAGCTGCTAAGGACTCGGAGGCCACACAATTTAAAAATGTTATTCTCCTGTTTCATATGTGAGAAATACCACAGTTTCAGGTGTAATTATGGCAATTATGCACTGACACAGGCGGCCATGTTCTGGCAAAGAATCTGTACCTTCGTGGGGCTGATGCAATTGATGGACTAGCATAGCAGTAATATAAAAACTTCAAATTAGTTTTGAGTTTCATAATATAGGGCCAAATGTAATAGGGTGCAAGTGTATATGCAGATACAAATTCACAAGTTGTACATCGTGAAGGTCTGAGTTTTTCCCGCACATTTTTGAGTTTGAGGCTATTACAAATGTACAGTAATTCAGCGCAAGGCTTTTAGTGGTCAAACTTGCACCCTGTAATATGAGTTTATTACAGTGTATGAGTTTAACTGAATTGTGCACAGATCAGTGAGATCCATGTAGCGTTCTGTGTTAAAAAGTTAAGGAATTGTTACAAAGACCCCGCACCCTTGCCCCAAAGCATTGACAGCCCAGGATCTTTGAGCTGATCCTGATTCCAAAAATAAAAAGGAAAAATGTGTGGGGTTCCCCTTTATTTAAAGAGATAATTTGGGGTAGACCAATAGTGGTTCTAAAAATATGGGGAACAAAACGTGTATGTCCCCCCGTTTTTTAGAACCAGCACTCGGCTCCATTAGCACAGGGGTAATGCTACAGCCAGGGGACACACTTGACAGACCCTCTGGTGTCTCAGATATGCAGCTACCTTGTACGGGAAGAGGGCAGGCAGCTGACATGTGGTGATGTCATTTGCCTGCCGCTGTTTTTGTAGGAACACCCATGAAGCGCTGGGCGTTCCCATGGATGCAACATATGACTGCCACCCCACACCCCGGTCCCTACTGCTGCATGTGAACGGCCTGGCGAGTAATCAATTTGCAGCACCCGCTCGCACAAAGAGGCTGTTCATGCGCATAAATGCTTATGCGTATGCGCAGTACCTAAACATCGCTCCCCTGTGTGAACGCGCAGGGGAGCGTGCAAATTAGAATGAACTCCTTTATGTATATTGCACTTTTTGCCTTCAAGGACTGAGCTCAGATGCATACACAGACATACAGCTGAGATGGGGATATACTTTTATTTTGTTACCCATATTTTTGTACCAGGACTGGTCCATGAACCCAGTGCTGGTGCTTAAGACCCCACGACCCCCACACTTATTTGTTTCTATTTCTTAACAGTTGCTGACAGAAACTTGCAGGAATCTTACTGATCTGTGGAGGCATCTGACAACCTCACCTATCAGAAGCTATTTTGTTTCCTAGTTTTTGGTAAGGTTTTTTTTTTTAAATTCAATACTTTTTATTAACATTTTGCTTTTCTTGTACATACATACAGATAGACAAGTGACAAAGAGACATACATTAACATGGAATACTGAGAGAACTGAGGAACAGACGATCATACAAGATCAGAATCCATCCCTGTGGTCTCACATTTGCCAAGCAGTCAACATTCCTGCTTTGATATGTTATCTGTTACAACAATTGATATGTTGAATACATTCAGTGAACAATAATCATTTATATACTGCAAAGATGCAGCTACCCGTATAATAAAGGTGTTGCATCTATCTTGTGGTCAAGTTTAATCTTCTTACATACACTTATACTCATTGTCCCACCTTTCTTGGGGAAACACGTGAGCACTACCTCTGGTGTTTTCTGTGTCCGCGCAGCATAGGTGTGTGCTACCCTGGTTGCATTATTTCATGCGGCTGTGTCCAATATACCACATCCGCTGCACCACTAGGGGGAAGTCAATGGCCCTCCAGCCATCTATGGTCTGGCATACCGGGGGGAGGAAGCCATCTATCCCATATCCTCAAGTATTTGGGCTCGGAGTGTCTGGCCATATACACAAACCTCTCATGACATGCAGTCTCATTGGTGAGAGTCACCCATGTCTCGTAGAACGGCCCACTAGGTGCCAGCCACGCCCGGGCTATGCATACCTTGGCCAACGTGCACAGGATGCCTGTGTATCCCATGGCGTCTTTATCAAGTGTGTCCCCCCCAGCGGCGGCCAGCAAGCACATTGCAGGTGTAAGTACATCCAGGGGGATTCCAGTGGATCTTATAGTGTCAATGACCTGTTGCCAAAAGGTCTGTATCACGGGACAAGTCCACATTAAATGCCAGTAATTGGCTTCCGAGTGGGCACACTTGGGGCACTTGGAGTCAGCCCTACCCCCCATCCTGTAGAGGCGGGTCGGGGTGAGGTATACCCTGTGCAGAATGTACAGTTGTATTTGTTGAAAGCGTGCACAGGAGGTTGCTACGCGTGGGCTAGCCAAGGCCAGCTCCCAGGTCTCAGTGGACAGCGGGCCCAGGTCTTCCTCCCATCGCGCCCTGAGGCTGGGGAGTGCAGTGTTGTGGTGCAGAGTGAGTATTGAGGCGTATATGTTTGATATTAACCGCGAGTCTCCCAGGGATTGCAGTAGGGACTTAACAGGGGACACCTGTAGGCTGGCCCTGAGGGAATTGTGCACTGCATGCGTGTCGCAGCTGTAGGTACCTGAAGAAATAAGTGTTAGGTATTTCGTTGGTTTCTTGTAGTTGTTGAAAGGAGTTAAATATACCGTTAGTGTATAGTTGTCCTATGGAGATTACCTCGTACCGACCCCAGACCTTCCTGAGTTGTTTCCCCTTTAGCTCTCTAAATCCTTGCGTGTCATCTAGCGGAGTGTCCGGGTCCCACCCAGTAGAGTGCATGATGAGATTTGTTCTTTTCCAGACCAAGATGGCCTGTTTAGCCAGGGGCATCTTGCCAAGTGCAACATTGCCCGAAAGAAGGAGTTGCAGGGGCTTGAGTCCCGGAGCAATGGTGGAGACCATCTGCGCGGGGAGGGCCCCCTCCGCTGTCTCTTCCATCCATGAGTGTATGTGGGAAAGTTGTGCTGCATAGTAGTAAAAGCGGAAGTTCGGCACCGCCATGCCCCCCATGTCTTTTGTGCGGGTTAATGTGTTGAGGCTGATCCTAACCCTCTTTGAGGACCATATGATGGAGGACAAAATACCGTCTATTTTTTTAAAGACATATTGGGGAATGTAGACCGGGGAGTGTTGTAGGGCGTAGAGGACCTTAGGTTGTGCGACCATTTTGATGAGGCCAATCCTGCCTGTCACCATTAGGGGCAATTTTCCCCACACCGCTATTCTGGATTGCAAATACTCTATCTGGGGCTGGATGTTATGTGTTATGTAATTGGAGGGGTTGTTAGATATCCAGATCCCTAAGTACTTGAACTTGTCCACCCATTTAAGCGGAAGATGGATGGGCATGTCAACTGGGCATGAGCCAGTATGGGGCATGATGCACGATTTGTCCCAATTTATCAGTAAACCGGAGTAGTTACCGAATGTGTTGACGATATCCAGAACTATGGGCATAGTGTTTACATAGTCGGAGACGAACAAGAGTATATCGTCTGCATACAGCGCTATTTTATCTGTCCGGGAGCCCGTTACAAATCCCGCAACTGCCTGACTCTGCCTTATGAGGCAAGCCAGGGGCTCTACCGCCAGGGCGAACAGAGCAGGGGAGAGGGGGCAGCCCTGCCTGGTGCCTCTAAATAATGGGAATGGGGGGGACGTATATCCATTGGCTGAAACCCTAGCGCTCGGTGAGGAATACAGAAGCTGTACCCATTTAATGAATCCTGGGCCAATACCAAACCTAGCCATGGTTCCCCACAGGAACGCCCACTCCACCGAGTCAAACGCTTTTGCAGCATCTAAGGATACCACAACGGATGTCTGGGCGTCCCCGTGGGGAAGTTGCAGGAGGGTGAATAATCTGCGAAGGTTTATGAGTGTGGATTTGCCTAGCATGAACCCGGTTTGGTCACCGTGCACAAGTCGGGCAATGACCGAGTTAAGTCTCATGGCCAGGACCTTCGCCAGTACTTTGATATCAGTGGTGAGGAGAGATATGGGTCTATACGACTCGACCCTGCGTGGATCCTTATCAGGCTTCAGCAACACAATAATGAGTGCCTCCGACATGGAGCGCGGGAGAGAGCCTGACTCATACACCCCGTTAAAGGTTTCCAGCAATCGGGGTGCGTAAAAGGTGATGTGCTTTTTGTATAGCTCAAGGGGAATGCCATCTAAACCCGGGGCCTTGTTGCTTGGGAATGACTTGATTGCTGCTTCTATTTCATCCACTCTAAGGGGGGAGTCAAGAGTGCCTCTCTCTTCGTCTGACAGTGTGGGCAAGTTTATGGGGGCCAAGTATTCCTCAATTTCTCTGTTTGTGTGTTGTAATTTGGTGTTGTATAGATGCTCATAATATATCTGGAATTGTTGCGCTATATCTGGAGTGCTATCATATTTAGTACCGCTGTTGTTTATCAATTCGGGTATAGTGTTGTTAACACTATCATCCCTAGCCAACCTTGCCATAAAGCTACCCGGTCTGTCCCCTGTGAGGTATTGGTTATGTTTATTGAAAAGGAGTTTAGTACAGGTTTTTTCCTTAAGGCAGTTGGTCCATTCTTTCTGGGCCCCCAGCCAAGCCTCTCTGGATGTATCAAGGCCATCCTCCAAATAGGCAAGTTCGAGCAAGCGGCATGAGGCTTCTAAAGTTCTTTCCTGGAGCTTGTATGATTTTTTAAGTGTAGATATGGATTGTATCATGGTACCCCTTAAGAAGGATTTAAAAGCATCCCACACTACAGAGGGCGGTGCCGAGCCCACGTTAGTTTTAAAGAATTCCTGCCAAGTGTTCTCTAGGTCCCGCCCCTCACCCAGTCTGGTAAGCCAAAAAGGGTTCAATTTCCAGTGAATCTGTCCCCTCAGGCCCCCCACGTCCAGCGTGAGCGACAAGGGGGAGTGATCCGAAATGCCCCTGGTCTCGTACCGTGTTAGTCTGATTCTGGGCAGTAGATCAGGTCTAAGCAGGTCCATGTCTATCCTGGAAAAGGCAGTGTGTGTCGCTGAGAAGCATGAGAACTGTCTTGTGTCTGGGTGTTTGCTACGCCATGCATCGCGCAAGCCCATGCCCTCCACCAATGCCCGAAATTGACCGTTACCCCGTCTATGAGTGTCCCCAGCAGTCGTGCGACTATCTAGTGTATGGTCCATAACGTTGTTAAAATCTCCCAGAATAATTGTGGGGGTATCGGGATAGTTTGCCATCATGTCGGCTGCCTTTTTTAGCACGTCGTGTGTGTAGGGGGGCGGGATGTATACCGCCATCAACAACATCGATAAGGAGTGTATTCTACATTTCAGGAAAACTGATCGGCCCAGTGGGTCTATTTGCACCTGTTCCACCTGGAATGGGACGGTCTTGCGTATAAGTATGGACACTCCCCTAGATGCGGAGGTGTGAGTAGAGTGGTATGCCCACCTCACCCACGGCTTTTTAAAGGGCTAGCACCTTGGCACCCTCCAGGTGTGTTTCTTGTAAATATATTACATCTGGGTGGTATAGCTTGAGCTGCCGTAGCACTAGTGCTCTCTTTATCCTATCGTTTAGGCCACTAACGTACCAGGTAAGGAATTTGATATTGTTTGAGGCCATCATTTATGGTGTGGTGAGGCATATATGTAAGACCACAGTTTTGCGATAAATTCAACAAAGCAGTATCTATAAAGCAGGTAGCATGCATGTATAACATTTTCAACATTTTCAAAGCATTTGGCTATAGTGAGCCACATAACTAACACTAAACATTTATAAGAACCCATACCCCCCTCCCTGTATACTTTCTTAACTAAGTACACTTCTTCCCTGTAACCGGAAAACCCAAAAGAGAGAAGAAAAAAAAAACGAAAAAGCAACTAACCCTAGTGGTTAATAGCGATTTGAGGCAAAAGATTGAATGGCTCCTGTGCATTTACACTGGACCAAGCCATCCGTCCCTTTTCTTTGCCCCCTACGAGGGTATGATGTGTAGTATATTTATTCGGGTAGACCCTTACTATATCTATTGTAGTGTTAGGTGCCTGTGATAGGCGTCGTGGGTGTGAAGAGTATACTCCAGGGTTTCACAATGGTGACTCCCCGGTACTGGTCCTCCACATACAGGGGCCTAACAAGGGGGATGTCCCGCCTTCCATGTTGCGTGGACAGTATATCGGTGTGTGCCCTCCCCCCAGGCACCATCAACGTCGCAAGATTGTACCCGCATACCCCCTACATCCAACAGTAAATACATTTTAACATGTGTGCCCTCCAAGCATCCGGCTCGGTACATCCTATAATTCAACGGGGATTGGGGCTGGGAAGCCAGGTAGGTTATGGTGGCAGAGGGTACGCACTAATCAAGGTAGCAATGCGAAGGCGTGCCTTGCATACATTGACGTGAATAGTCCTTACGTCTATATGGGAAAACTTAGGAGGACGAGAATACATGTGGGGAGGGGGAGAGGAATAAGGACAGAGAGATGCATATAATTAGCAACACATATCACATTATACGTTACGGTTCCGCTGCCATTGGTCTCCGTGCAGGCCTAGCAGTATCCAACCACCGGGCCGCCTCTCTAGGTGTGGAAAAGAATCTAGTGTCCCCATCCACAATGACCTTTAGGCGGGACGGAAACAACATGGCGTACGTAATGTTCAGTTCGCGTAGTCTTCTTTTCACCGGTAGAAACTCTGCTCTGTTCTTTTGGACCTCCACGGCGAAATCAGGAAACACGGAGAGTCTTGTACCGTTCCAGGTCAGCGGGCCCTGAGTGCGATTCAGCCGAAGGATGGTATCTCTTTCCCTGTAGTTGAGGAGTTTGGCTATGAACGTGCGTGGCGGAGCACCAGGTGGCAGGGGTCTGGTAGGCACGCGGTGGGCTCTTTCTACAGCAAAGAACGGAGAGAAGGAGTTGGCACCATAAGTGTCCAGCAGTAGTTTTTCAAGGAATTTTTCAGGGTTTTGCCCTTCCTCTTTTTCAGGCAGCCCTACCACGCGTATATTGCATCGCCTCAGACGGCCTTCCATATCAAGGATTTTATCCTGGACTGCCGTGAGCTGAGTGGCCATGGTCTGTACCTTGTTGCTGAGGGGGTCGAATTTATCTTCAAGGGTGGAAGTCCGCGTTTCCACCTCGCCAACCCTTTCCCTGACTTTCTGCAGATCCTGATGTATAATGGATAGGTCAGACTGCACATGCTCAATCCTTTCCGTTAGCCTGGTCTCACACGCCACAACCGCCTCAAGGACCTTTTGTAGGGCATTATCAGTATGTGTGACAGCAGGGGGGGCCTCCTGCGACGAGGAGGCATTTGAATCTGAGTCACGTTCTGGTGAGCGGCCCCTTGGGGTAGATGATCTAGCATAGCGTTCCAGCTTGGCAGCGGCATTTGCATTCTGCGTTTTGCCCATTTTGCTTATCTGAGCACGTAGTAGAACCACTGCACGGCGATAGGTGTTATGCTGAGGAGTATATAGTGCGCCGCCTCACGCCAACAGGCAGGTTATAATAGACAGCAGGGGTCGTTGACTCTCTGAACTTTATATGCCAGGGGTTGGCAGGCCGAGGCGCACAACAGACGCGGCCCAGTCTGCACCCGCCGTTCACAGTTGTTGGTGGGCACCTGGGGAAACAGCGATATGACTGTGCGGGCGCCGACCTGCAGTAGGATTGCAGCACTAATATATCAAATGTTCAGGCCTTTGCCTTTTGTAGTCCTCAGTAGCTTTAGGGTGTCTTGCCCCTCTTAGTCAGCTTGTGAGTGTGTGCTGGCACAAGTGGCTTGGGGTTTACTTTTGTGGACGCGGGGATAAGTGTCTCTCCAGTGGTTTATCTTGGATTAATTGGACGGGCCAGTCCCTCCCCGGTGGCATATGATTCTGCACAATCTCCCCCGTGTCCTGTTTATTGCTGGGACAAAAAGCTAACAAGGCTGGTCAGGCAGGTCAGTTAGTGAGGTCCCACCTAAGGTTATAGTGGGTATCTGTGGCCCCTCAGGCTCAGAGTCGGTACCAGGGTTACTGCTCTGTGTTATCCGCCACAGACTGGTCCGGATTTTGGGGCAACAGGGGATGCAGCTCGCCCTGGTGACAAGCAGGACGGGCTGGAGAGGGGCGCCCGCACCTCGCAGCTTTCCCCCTCTATTCAGGCAGGGGGGGGACTTGGGCAGCCGGCCGCGGGAGCTCTGGTGGTGTCTCTAGCTCACCGCCAGCCTGTGTGCCCGTCCCTGCAGCGCCCGCTCTACACTCCCCACCGCCGGAGCCCAGGCAGCTGAAGAAAAGATGGCGCCCGTGTACTGTGTCACGAGGCGCCTCTCGCCCACGGAGGTGTCGGGCGGGTTTGGCGACTCACCGGGGATACAGGGGAGTCCGGACCCGGCCACCGCTCTTCCGCATGGCTCCCAGGGATGCACAGCGCCCGTCTCCCGCGCTCGGTCGGCGCTTCACCCCAGGTCCCGGGGCTTCCAAGATGGCGCCGGCAGCTCCACCAGTAGTTCTCCAGACGGCAGGATATATAACTGTATTGGGCAGCAGGACACCCACGGCTTCCAGCACGAACGGGTCAGTGGGTATTCACGAGCACTTTGGTGGGTTTTACATCCCTGTGGGTGCAGTCAGGATATAGTAGCAGGATTATAGGGACGGAGAGCTCGGCCAGGCACTGCTACTCCATGCCCCGTGAAGCCACGCTCCCTTTTGGTAAGGTTTTTAATGTAAGTTTAGAACTTGCACCCTAATACTTTGGCTGAGTTGTATGTTTCCATTTGAAAACATCTGGATACAAGTTGCAGAAAAGCATGAAACAAACAAGTTTGCATGTTCTCTCACCCTATATTGCCATATATCTGGTTAAGTCAAAATAAAGAGGTAAAATCAGATAAATATGTACTGTGTTCCAAATTTACCACATAATTATATTACTGTACACATCATTTTCTTAGTGAGCTATATACCTTACATCAGGCATGTCCAAAGTCAGGCCCGGGGGCCAATTGCGGCCCGTGCTGTAATTTCAAGTGGCCCGCAGCCTCCAGCAGGAAGCTGGCAGAGCATCAGATGTGGGAAGCACAGCACAGGACACTAAAGGTGAGGCCCCGATGAGCACGCCTTTACTTTGCTGTCTGCTGCAGTGAGGAGGTGCTGGCCACCACAATCAGATGTGTTTGGCGTCCTACCCCTGCAATCATGTATATCACCCTACTCCACAATCACAGTGACAGCAGTGTTTGGGGAGGGGGGCAGCAAGGGGGAAGCTTGCTCCCGTAACATGCAGAGCGGAGGAGTGCGGCATCGGGAGCCCAAGCATCTCCTGTCCTTGCAGTGCCTGCTTTGCCTCTCCTTCCTGTGGCTCACACAAGGGTCTGGGAAACATACAGAGAAGGGAGGGGGCAGAGTGGGGGACATATAGTGAAGGAGGGTCAGGCTGGGGGACATACAGTGAATGGAAGCAGTGATGGCCATTCAGAGAAGGGGGAGCAGGGGCAGGCTGGGGGACATACAGTGAATGCGGGCAGAGTGGGGTACATAGTGAATGGGGGTCATACAGAGAATGGGAGTCATACAGTGAAGGAGGATCAGGCTTGGGGACATACAATGAATGGAGGCATTGATGGATATGAAGAGAAGGGGGTAGGCTGGGGGACAGAGTGAATGGGTGCAGATTGGGGAACATACAGTGAATGGGGGACATACAGTGAAGGAGGGGCAGGCTGGGGGACATACAATGAATGGGGGCACGCTGGGGGAAATATTGTGAAGGGACGGGCTTGGTGACATAGAGTGAATGGGGGCAGAGTGGGGGACCATTCTGATGTGATTAATGATTCAAAGAACGTCAGGCTGAATGGTCGGCCCCCACACATTTATACTTCACCAAATCTGGCCCTCGTCGCAAAAAGTTTGGACACCCCTGCCTTACATATATGAAGTATCCAGTACTGTACAGAGTATTTTTAAATCATTATGTACTGTATGTTTGCATATCTGACAGCAGTTAAATATTTCCATATGTTACTTCAAACCACTAGCTGACAGGTCTACTGTCTACCACTGCCAGGAAATAAAGTTTATACTCATTTAAGCATCTGTTCTTGAAAGTCAACGTTTTTATTGTCACATATCACAGCTATAACTATAATATTTTCAGGGATAGTTCACATAAGGGAAACGGGAAAACGGGCTCCTACAATAGCCAGTCCCAGCACTGAGAAGGAATATATCACAATCCCTTTAGGGACAGGTTTTGACTAGATCTGAACAGCATTCCTGCCTCACACTGCCGAGGACATAAGATCAATTCACACCATGGAAATCGGATTCTGGTACAGCACACTGTAAAAGTATCGCAAGAGCCTTCTCTGTACAGACTCTTTATAAAGGTAAGCAGGGTAACCGTATTTTCAGATGGTGTTACCCTATTACGGAGATAGGACAATATTCTGATTAACTCGCTAGGTTGTGAATTTTGTAGCCTTGCGAGTCCATCAGATACCGCCCGCAGTGCCGGCCGCCCCCCCCCCTCCCACGCAGGAACCCCTGCATGGCTGCGAATGGATGATTTACATAATCATCCATTCGCAGACGGGGAGAAATCATTCGATGGTCGCTGACCATCGAATGATTTCTCCATCGCTCACTGTTTAGAGACACCTATATAGTGATGTCAGCTGCCCGCCCCCCGCATGTCCGTCATGGCCTCATTAGCCTGAGAACACCCAGCATTCTCATGGGAATGATGGGCATTCCAATATGCTAATGAGGCTGCCCGGCGCCCCCCACCATTATTGCCCCCCCCCCTCCTGCCCGCTGTGTAGGGTGTGTGCACCCTGCGTCTGTACATGTGCAGAAATGCACAACATCGTCCTCCATGCGAACGCATAATGTAAAACTGTAACTTTTTAAATGTCACTGCAGTACAAGATTAGGCACTGTGGTGTTTTGCAATTATCTAAGATAAATGCTGCGATATATGCTGCAAGATATCTGCAATATTACCTGTGTTTGACATGGTTGAAATATCTACTTCACCCCAAAAAAAAAGGAAAGTGAGGTTTTTGTATTATTGATGGGCTTGATAAATTAGCTGCTTGTGATTTCCTTTATAAAACCTTGGTTGTATATCTCAAACTTCCCATGCGTTCTCTGAGACAATTAATTAATTAAGTTCTGAACTTGAGACAAAGGGCTTTGCATGTTGTGCCAAAGGGGCAGATGTATTAACCAGCGTTAAGTGCAAAAATGCACTTAACGCTGGTTAACTGGGGGGGATTACGTCTGTCCCTAATGTATTACTAGCGCACCTAACGTGCGCTAGTGACAGCCTGCCGAGTTACGCTCTGCGGGGCTGTCCCTGCAATCCCCCCCAGGGATTAACGGCCGGGGCGATGTATTAACAGCCTTGAGGGGTAGATTTATTATAGCGGCGCCTATCGCGCCGCTATAACAGTTCCTGCTTCGCCTCATTAGCGAGGCGAAGCAGGAGGGGACACCGACAAGATCTATTAAGATCTTGCCGCCGGAGTGGGGGAGCGCTAACTCCCCCCTCCGGCGATGTCCCTCCTGGAGACAGCGCATCAGTTAATACTGATGCGCCGTCTCCCCCCCCCGGCCGGCTTACTGCGCATGCGCGGGATCTCGCTAGTCTCGCGAGATCCCAGCGCAGCTCAGCCCCAGCAGCAGGGACAGCGCTGTCCCTGCTGCTAGGTATAGGCATCGCCGTCTGCAGCTGGCGAAGTCGACAGCTACAGGCGGCGGAACGGTCAGCGATGCTGACCGTTCATAAATCTGGCAGGATGCAGGGGCGCAGTGCAAAATATCGCCCCTGCGCTATGCCTCCTGCCCCACACCGCCGGCGTTAAAGTAAACGCTCGGCGGGTGTGATAGATTAGGCGATGCGCTATCCGCTGCTTCAGCGCACGGGTATAGCGCATTTACACATCAACGCCACTTCGTAAATCTACCCCCAAGGCGTTAATTCGCCCCGGCCGCTTCGCCAGCTCAGGGCTAGCGTTGTCCTATCCCCCACTATGGGGACAACGCTAGCCCTGCGTCTGGCTTGGGCTGCGCTGGAGATCTCGCGGTTTTTGCGAGATCTCGCGCATGCCCAGTGCGGCCGGCCGGGGGACAGGAGATAGCGCATCAGTATTAACTGATGCGCTATCTCCAGAAAGGGACATCGCCGGAGGGGGGAGTTAACGCTCCCCCGCTTCGGCAGACAAGATGTTAATACATCTTGTCGATGTCCCTTCCTGCTTCGCCTCGCTATTGAGGCAAAGCAGGAAGTATCATAGCGGCGCGATAAGCGCTGCTATGATACATCTGCCCCAAACTGAGAAAAATAGCTAAGATCTATGTAACTCGTCTGAATGACAGTATCCTTGCTGTAAATGTCAATAACAAGTAATTAATATATCAGGCAATAAGTTCTGTGGTGGGTATGATATCTCCTAATGTGGGCCCACAGTAAGGAGTGACCACAGGTATGGGGTGCTAATCATGTAGCCCCTTATAAGGTCTGCAAGATCAAAGCACTGGATAAATGAACAGTGTAACAATCAAACAGTCAGTGCTAGCCGACACGCGCTTCGTATAGCAGCTGTCCTGCGAAGTGCGCGCTGGCTAGCAGTGAGCTTGCAGAGCACTACACTGACACTTTGTTTGACTGTTTGATTACCGTGTTCCTCTGTGCATAGGATTTACTCGCCACTTATTTTATTCATGCCGCATAGCACTTTAGTAGCTGGCCGGACACACACGTGTCTGACAGGCACGCTATACACCTACATGACTAGCACCCCATATCTGTGGTCTCTCCTAATTGTGGGCCCACATTAGGAAAAATTTATACTCACAACAGAAAATGTTGCCTGATACATTACTTGTTACAGACATTTACTTAATATATGTGAATATCATCCTATATTATATCAGGACATACGTATCTAATTGTATCAGCAAGGATACTGTCATTCAGACGAGTTACATACAGATGTGTCCACATACTGTACATAGATTCTTGGCTATTTTTCTATATTCATTGCATTGTAAAAGACTAAAAACTAAATATATGAAATGAGCATGGCCATGTATTTTAAGAATAGTAAACCACTGGGTTAAACACTTTAAACCTTTAAAGTATCAGATTTGGATTGTGCTGCAAGTATACACATTATAAATATATTAACTTACTGTATTGCCGAAACAGTCACTGTAATGTGTTTTTTATTTTTAATATGTAAAACCTAATTTTTCTACAGAAAACTGAAAAAGAAATGTCAGAAAAAGACACCTTTTCTCTTTCAATGGTCCTGGTGACAGAGCTCAACATTGGGATGTAGGAGGGTCCGCAGGAGCCAGGCATCTATCCTAAAGCTTTTGGAGGGTAGGCTCCTCCCTTCTGCATCCCAGACTCCTCAGTTCGTGTTAGGTGCCCACTGGAGTGGGTGCTATTCTAAAGGGCTGCCGGAGCAGCTGAAGGATTAGAGTTAGTTAGGGTTTTATTATTTTATTAACTTTTACAATAGCTAGGTAGGCACAGTGTGAGGATTCTCACTGAATCCTCACACTGATAGCGCAGCAGAAGCTGACAGAAGCGCGTCCTGTCAGCTCACTGTGCACAGGGGAGACGCTGTCTGGCCTCCCTGTGCAGCACTTACAGCTTCTTTTAAGAAGCTTCCTGGTCTCCGGAGTGCTCTGAAACCGGCTTCACGCTAGGTGGGGATCATGGGGGACAGGCGCTCCGTGATGGTGGCGGCCATTTTCTGCGGAGCTTACACACTGAGCTCCTATATGAGAGGACAGCAGTGTGTTACAGGCATGTTCCAAGTGGTCCCCAGCTGAGGGGGAGATACTGGAACTAGGAGATCCTGCAATGGGAGCGGCTGTCTGGGGGTGGTTGGCGCCAAGAGTCACGGACCCCGCAGCAGCAGGGACTTGGTCTCTTCCCTCACTCTGTTTTGGCGCCATTCGGAACGCTTGCAGCGGAGCTGAGCTGGCTGACAGATCCTGACAGAGTGTTTGGATTTCCTGGGCATCGTTTTCCCCACATCTTAAACCATCAGACAGATAAGTGACTGAGTACATTGGCTCTGTATTAAATGCCTGTACAGTGAATGCGCTGTGACTGTGTTACTTTACATCATGTCTGAGCAACAGTTTTGGGGGAGGGAGCCCTTAATACATTGAGCGCTTGCAGTGTTTGTACACTGAAATTTGTCCCTGAGCAGATGGCCAAGGGGGGCTTGTGTATTACTTGCGCTGCTGTGAGACCCATGGGGAGTGAACCCCAGAGGGTAGAGCAATTGGAGCCTGCATGGGCCAGTGCCCTGGGCAGGTCTGTGAATGCTTTAGTGCAATTGCTGGACAGACAGAGTGATGTCTTGGTAGATTCCCAGAGACCTATGTCATCATCTCAGCAGTCCTCTGGCTCCTTGCCTCTGACCCAGGCAGATCCTGGCTTCCTTCAGGTCATGCAGGATACTGCTAAGGGGATTAGCAGGTTTAATGAATTGCTAGACAAAATGGATGTTGATGCTGTGGGGACCCCTAAAAGGTCTTATTCAGTGCCATTGCTTGTTGCTGAAGAGGAGGGAGAGTATTCAGACATTCCCTGGGAGCAGGGTGATGATTCTGAGGATTCCTCGGCCGCAGGGGTGGAGGATTTGATTACTGCTGTAAAACAGGCTTTGAATTTGTCTGTGGAGGATAAAACTCCTGCAAAAGGTGTGTTTAAACGGCAGCGTAAGGAAGCTGTTATCTTCCCTGCAGATGAAGGTTTACAGGATTTATTGGAAGGGGCTTGGAAAACGCCCGATAAAAGGCTGCAGATGCCAAAGAGATTTTTAAGTCTATACCCCATGCCTGAGGCTCATGCAGACCTCTGGGAGAAAGTTCCAGTGGTAGATGCTTCTGTGGCACAATTGTCAAAAGCCACTGTGCTACCAGTTCAGGGGGGGGGGGGGGGGGGGGGCAGCCTTTAAGGACCCCGTAGATAAGAAGCTGGAGGGTAACCTCAAGGCAATTTTTGAAGGGGTGGGCTACACACTACGCCCTCTTATAGCTTCAGCCTGGGTCTCTAAGGCCATGATTGTGTGGGCCAATGACCTGTGCACTATTTTACATGCTGATCCTTGTGTGTTGTTACTTGCGGAGAAGCTTAAAGCAGCTGCAGAGTATGTGCTTGAGGCTGAGGAGGAAGCTCTCAAAATGGCTGCCAGAGTTTCCACAGTGTCCGTCAATGCCAGGAGAGTACTCTGGCTTAAAGCCTGGGAGGCGGATAACGAGTCTAAGAAGGCCTTAGAGGCATTAGCTTTTAAGGGAAAGCTGTTGTTTGGTTCGGAACTGGAAGAGATTATTAAGCAAGCCACGGGAGGCAAAAGTACCTTCCTGCCGGCTCCTGCAGCCAAGCAGACATCAAGGTTTTCTGCTTTTAGGCCGCCCTTTCGGCCCTCCCCTAGAGGAGGTGCGTCCATTCGAGGACAGTCCTTTAGGGGAAAGTTTCAGTCCTCCAGGGGCAAGGCCCCAAAGTCTAAATTCGGTTCCTTTCATAAGAAACCAAGCACCAAAGGAGAGGACAAGCCCTCCGCATGACTACCGGGGGATTTGCCCGGCGGTGGTCAAGGTGGGGGGGCGTCTGACACTGTTCAGGGACGCGTGGGCATTGTTAGACCGGGATTCTTGGGTATTAGACATTATATCCCAGGGTTACAGAATTCCCTTCAAATGTCTTCCTCCGAGAAGATTCATTCCTACTCCACTACCAAAGGAGGCTCGGCTCCGTGCGGCTCTCTTGGGAGCGGCTCAATCTCTTTTAGAGAAAGGTGTGGTGGTCCCGGTCCCCCGAGCGGAGTGGAAAAAAGGCTTTTATTCCACTCTGTTTTTGGTGCCCAAACCAGACGGGTCTTTCAGACCGATCCTAAATTTAAAGTCATTAAATATCCATCTGTGGGTAGACCATTTCAAAATGTAGTCGCTACGGTCTGTGCTGCTAAGCCTGGACCAGGGAGAATTTTTGGCGTCCATGGATGTCCAGGACGCATACCTTCATGTACCTATCCATCCAGAACATCAGGCTCTATTGAGGTTTGCGATAGGAGACCTACATTTACAATTCCAGGCGTTGCCCTTCGGTCTGGCTACAGCACCAAGGGTATTCACCAAAATAATGTCAGTAATGGCGGCGGTGCTTCTGCTGAGGGGAATCACTGTGATTCCATATTTGGACGACCTGCTGTTCAAAGCATAGTCACTAGGAAAAGTTAAAGAGTCACTTGGCAGAAGCCATCGGGTTTTTGCAGGCTCACGATTGGCTTTTAAATTTACAAAAGTCTCAGTTGGTGCCGTCACAGAGACTCCAGTTACTGGGAGTTGTTCTGAATACCCACCTACATCGGGTATTCCTACCAGAGGCAAAGGCCAGGGACCTGGCTGCCTTGGTCCAGGAGATCCTCGGGTCTCAGAGCACATCAGTTTGGAGGTGTCTCAAGCTGTTGGGGAAGATGGTGGCATCTTTCGAGACGTTACAGTTCGCCAGGTTCCACTCTCGAGTGTTCCAGTGGAACATCCTGACATCTTGGTCGGGGAATACTCAGACCATGAAGTCAGAGCACATAGTGTTGTCTCCAGAAACTCGGTCTTCCCTGAAATGGTGGATGGAGGTGGATTCCTTTCAGTGGGGTCGGTCTCTGCAGTCCTGGAGCTGGCTGGTAGTCACTACCGACGCCAGTCTCAGGGGCTGGGGGGCAGTGGTCTTGGACCTGCGTCTGCAGGGCTTATGGACCTCGGAGGAGTCTGCCTTGCCGATCAATATCCTTGAACTGCGGGCTGTGTGGAAGGTGATATTTCTGGCAGGTGAAAGATTACAGGGTCTTCCTTTAAGGATTCAGACAGACAACGCCACCGCTGTGGCGTACCTGAATCACCAGGGAGGCACACGCAGCAAACTGGCTATGTGGGAGGTTTCCCGGATCTTCCTGTGGGCGGAACAGAATGTTCCAGCGTTGTCAGCGATATTCATCCCAGGGGTGGAGAATATAGAGGCCGACTTCCTGAGCAGGGAGGAGCTGCTGGAAGGAGAATGGAGCCTGAACCCACAAGTATTTCTTCAGATTACACTGAAGTGGGGAACTCCGGATGTGGACCTGATGGCATCAAGGTTCAATCATCAGGTGCTCAGGTTCTATGCCAGGACGAGAGATCCACTAGCCGAAGCAGTAGATGCTATGACCATCCCCTGGGAGGGGAACCTACTTTATTTCTTTCCGCCGGTTCCAATGCTGGCGAGAGTATTGAAAAAGATCCAGGCCCAGGCAGTTCCGGTGATTTTAGTGGCCCCAGATTGGCCAAGGAGGTCCTGGTACTCAAAGCTTCAGAGATTGTCTGTGGACTCGTGGCGTCTACCTCTGAGGTCAGACCTTCTAAACCAAGGGCCGTTCAATCATCTGGATTCAGCTCGGCTTAAATTTGACGGCTTGGCTGTTGAGACCGCCATCTTGAAGAACAAAGGGTTCTCAGAGGCTGTGGTTAACACCATGATAAAAGCTAGGAAATCAGTGTCTTCTGCAAATTATTATAGGGTCTGGAAGACCTATATTAGGTGGTGTGAAAGGCAGAAGTCACACACATCGCGATTTAGATTGGCTAAATTGCTGGAGTTTTTGCAGGATGGCTTCTCATCTGGGTTAAGCCTTCAGTCACTCAAGGTGCAGATCTCGGCCTTGTCAATTTATTTTCAAAGAAGGATAGCATTGTTACCGGAGGTACATACCTTCCTGCAGGGGGTTTCTCGATTGAAACCTCCCTACAAACAACCAGTAGCTCCATGGGATTTATCTCTGGTTCTGGAGTGTCTTCAAAAGGTGCCTTTTGAGCCGTTGAGGTCGGCTGACCTTAAATTCCTTACATGGAAGCTGGTATTTTTGTTGGCAGTTGTGTCAGCAAAGAGAGTATCGGAGTTGGGAGCATTATCCTGCAAGTCTCCCTTCCTTATATTTCATGATGATAGGGCTGTCCTTCGGACAGTTCCCCAATTTTTACCAAAACTAGTCTCTGCTTTTCATTTAAATCAGGAGATAGTTCTGCCTGTGTTTCAACCCCCATAGGGTTCAAGGAAAAGGGACAAATTGAGGAATTTGGTTGTTGTGCGCACCTTGCGCATTTATGTGGACAGAGTAAAGAGTGTCAGGAAGACTGACACTTTGCTAGTTTTGTATGATGTACACAAAATTGGTTGGCCTGCTTCTAAGCAGACCATTGCTAGGTGGTTGCGTTCTGTAATTGCTTTTGCATATACTAAGGTTGGTAGGCCTGTACCGGCCAGGATTAATGCCCATACCACCAGGTCAGTCGCCACCTCTTGGGCGGTTCGACATGGGGCCACAGCTGAGCAGGTTTGCAGGGCCGCCACTTGGTCATCTGTTCACACGTTTGCCAAATTCTATAGGTTCCATGAGTTCGCGTCGGAGGACGCATCATTCGGGCGAGCAGTAATGAGAGCTTCAGACCTGAGCGTACCCACCCAAAGGACCGGCTCTGGAACGTCCCAATGTTGAGCTGTGTCACCAGGACCATTGAAAGAGAAAAAGGGATTTTTGTAAGAACTTACCGTTCGAATCCCTTTCTCTGATATGGTCCTGGTGACACAGCGATCCCTCCCTTACGCTCAGTAAGTATGCCAGGTTCATGATGTTTCATGTTATATATGGTTAAAAGTTATTTTGAAATTGTGCATATAATATGTGCAGGCGTTTGTACTGAGTTAATGTATTCCAGTGGCTTTGAAAGATTGAACTGAGGAGTCTGGGATGCAGAAGGGAGGAGCCTACCCTCCAAAAGCTTTAGGATAGGTGCCTGGCTCCTGCGGACCCTCCTACATCCCAATGTTGAGCTGTGTCACCAGGACCATATCAGAGAAAGGGATTCGAACGGTAAGTTCTTACAAAAATCCATTTTTTACATACTTTTGTGAAGTTTGTGTAAAAAATGCGCTATTACTATACTTGATTTTTATTTTATGAAGTTGTTTTATCTTATTCTGTATTTACCATTCAAGGTAGATTCCAAGTCCACCCCATCTATAGTAGGCCTAGCCAACCTGTGTTGTAAAACTACACAGCCCAGCATGCACTGCCACAGTTTTAGCATGCTCTAAAAGCAAAACCGTGGCAAGCCAACACACGGAGAGGCACTAAATGAGAAGAAATATAGAGAAATGTGTTGTAATGCTACAGGGAAAGAGTTCACTCAGCTATATTTAGGGGGTACTAATTACATGGATCTGGGCCTGCTTTAGGTTCCTGGCAGAGGCCCGGGTCCATTGCTTGCCTGGTCAGCCTCCCCTTACCTGTCAGCAGTTGTACGTGTCCCTAGCCTGGGTTGCAGTGAGTGTACAGAGACTGCTGCTGCTCAGCCCCATCTGTCTGTGCAACGGAGGAGCAATGAAGCACAATGGCGATCAATGTCAAGTGCAAAGCAACGCTTTGTGACACCACAGATACTGTTTTTAATTGCTGATTTTTGTAAAGAGCCATGGTCATGCCCCCATGCATTACTTGGACATGCCCACACTGCCTATGGCTGTGCCTGTACATGCATAAAGAGCCAAAGTGTAATGGGAAAGCCTTATAAATATGTATTATACTGTACATACTAGTTTGGAGGAATATACTGTAGTTATCCAACTGGCCACAAGTTTTATAAATCAACCAGGAATTTAGTATTATTACATTTTCCCAGTGCTACATTAGGTTGAGACAAATTGTACAAATAGGGTTCTTTTTTTTTAGTACAATATATAGCAACATGAATAATCAATGAATCCACAAATGTATTGTTATGAGTCATAAAATCTCTAATAATCAAATCTAGGATGTGTCTTGAAGACTGTCAGCAAATGATAGTGACCAGTAACCCCCCCCCTTTTCCATTGCCGCTAAAACCCTGTTTATTACTGTGATATCCTGACTGGGAGTGGCTCAGAGTTAGCCCGCATTGCCATACGCAGACACTGACTTCCGCACTACAGAACTCACTCAACATGCCTCTGTTTTGAGGAACGAACTTGTTTGCTGTTCCTTTCCCACCCCCAAACATCCTCAGTATGTCAGGCTGGTATTTAGGGGCACTGTATGTAAGGATGCAGGACCCGCCCTGCATATGGGTCCTGCACATGTGCAGTGTCCCACTGTTGGACTTGTACACTAACAATAGCATACAAGTATAAATTAAGACAGAAAATAAGTAGTACTTCTGATTGTGCACACTCAAACGGCTATAAGTACACAGTAAAGAAAAGGTCACCCAACCTTATAATGCAAATACACAGAACAAGAAAGTATTTATGTATACCATACAGTACTCATGTAAATAGAAAGAGTTCACTAATGATTCCAGTAATGGAGATCTTCCATAGTGCACTAAATAGATTTTAATTCACCTTCTTTACTCCCTATGACTGATGTTAGTCCATATATTAAAAAAAAAATATAGAGTATAATATAGTAGGTTTTGTAATCACAGAAAGTGATGTTTAAACAATGATGACTATGCTATAATGATGTTCGGCTAGGTTTAATTAGCATAATGTACTCGCACCAAGGTGGAGTAGTTTCCACATACAATTTATTTACCCCGTAAACTTTGGGTGCGTACCATACTTACACCACTAATGGATGTAATCCTCATATAAAGGTATCTTTGCCAATTTAACTTTAAGTAGTGAGTTGAATAAAGAGGTGCATACCCAATTTACAGCTTCACTTGCTTTTGTACTCTTGTAGCAGTTTCTTTGCGGGTATTGGAGGGCTCCTGGGTTCTTAATCCGTGTTCTCTTATGGCTGCAGCAGATGAGAGGACGGACCACACTGGGTGGCTTTCGAGCAGAAAACAGCTGCTTTCAGCTCAAAGTTGCCCAGTGTGTATGGGCCTTTAGGACCAGTATGTGGCATGCGGGGGTCTTCCAGAAAAAAAAAAGGATGTCTGCCACAGGATAAGGGAGAGTAAGCAAGTGTGGCTCCACCTGAACTAATATACATATAGGCCAGTATGGTTGAGGGATGCGGGGGGCATCAGCTGACATTGGAACATGCAGGAGACAGAGGTCTGTGGGAAGCAGAGAGAGCTGGGGGACAGGAGAGAGACGGGTCCAGCAGCAGCAGCAGACCTACGGCTCCGGCAGCCCCAGCGCCGTGATAGCTGATGTCAGGGCTGGGGCTGCTGGAGCCAGAGGTCTGCTACTGCTGCTGGACCTGTCCGTCTTCAGGCTATGCAGCGGCTTCCGGCGGCATCAGCGTGCTCCCCCGCCTGGACTCCGCTCCATCCCCAGCAGTGGCAGTGTAGCCCCAGTAACAGGGGAGAGCCGGGACCGGAAATCGCCACAGGGGATCATTTTCGCCATCAGGGGCAGCGAGCCCCTGACACATTGGATAGTGATGGGCTGGCGGCGAATTGTGAGGGACAGTGAATCACGGCGACTGCATGGGCGAATCTAAAACAGGATTCGCTGCCATGTGCTCGCCGGAGCATTGAATTCCCCCCATAGAGGATAAATTTACTAAGATGGGAGTTCTATTTTACATGGGATATTGCTATGGGGAACCAGTTAGAATCTACTTCTTATTTATTTAGCACCTTCTAGAAGATACAGTAACAGATAGTATCTGATTGGTTGCCCATAGCAACATCCCATGTAAAATAGAACTCACATCTTAGTTAAATCCCCCCATAGTATTTGACTTTTACAAGAAAAGTTTAATGCAATGCTAAATTTTGAATATAATAATGCTTAATATACTTTTAGCACACATTTATATATTTATATGTATTACCAGTTATATGGGTGTTACCTTTCTAGTTTCAATAACTTTTTGGTACTTATGTAATAACTGGGCTCCCGTTTTTATTATGAGACCGCCTCCCCTCGCGGGGCTCGCTGCGCTCACCACGCTTTGGGCACGGTGGCTCGCTGCGCTCGCCACACTATATAAAATCAACTCCATGCGTAATTGGATAGTAGGGGTATGAAAAAATTGGGTGCATTTAACATGGAAGCCCAGATAATACATAAGTACCAACTTTTTTTTTTTAAAGGTATCAATCGTTTTGTCTTACATATGTAAACTGAAAGGGCTTTAAATAAAGAACTAGTAAAGCTCTGAGCTTTTTGTTTTCATTTTGAATTTCTGGAACATTTGGATCAACAAGAGTTTAGAAAAAAAATAATCTCTCTAGCTAAATATCAGCAGTTTGACCTCTCAGTATTACTGTGACTGTTGATATTTTTGAAGATTACTTTTCCACATCATGTCAAACTGCTGCAACCCTCTTTGCCCAGACCTGCCTCTGTGTGAATGTGCAATTCATTGTCAGATGACTGCTGTGTTGTGTCTGTGAAACTTATCAAATGTGACTTCCCTGGAAATTTGTGTAAACATGTCATTTTTACCAAGCACAATCTTTAATTGCTGGAAGGCAGACAACAAGCAGCCACTGGTTGTCCGAATGTAAGGTTAAATTGTAAGTGAACCATCTTCAAAGGGGTCACTTAACATGAACAATATGCCATGGTATTTGTATAAAATTCGTCTTTAACATTTTAATTGGTCCTGAAAGGAATGGTCAGGCATTTAATGCCACCAATGCTGCAGTATTACATTCCAAATGAACAGCGCAATTCCAAAGTTTATAGGCTGTAGTCAGTAAGCTGTTTGATCTTTGAACCAGACTATTAAATTAATGACTTTAATGTTATAGGATAAGAACAGAATCATTTTTTTGTAGTATGTACGTACGTTTTCCTTTAAAATGCAAGTGTAACAATATGCATAAGCATAAGCAACATAAAGTATAGTTAATTAATGAAATTATTGTACAGTGCTGTGATTGTTTATTTAAAATATAAAGAAAAGTGAGGGTAGGAGACATTATTAGGCTATGTGGAAGTGGAATTAATACCTGTAGAGTGTATATAGCGAACAGATGAGAGGATACATGCATGTAAGGAAACAGGGTGATTGGTAAATGTTTTATCAATCAATGCATATCAAAAAAGTAAGGAATGGTGGAACATTGGCTAGCATTGGTGTTCCACAGTGCTGGTTCCATGGGTTCTATTATAGATGGGTAATATCTGTTTGGAATTTTCATGTTATCAGTGTCTGATGAGAGTGGGAGTTTTGCTCCCACATTTGAAAAACATATTGGTAGATTAATTGGATTTTGAAAAATATGTATGAAAATGAGAGAATTTAGGTTGTGTGCTCTTTTGGGGCAGGGATTAATATTAATGAATGTAAATATTTAGCATCAAGCCTCTTGATTTTCATGGGGGAGGAAATATTTCCTTCGCTATATCACCTGCACTAGCAGTGAAGCCGCACATGCTCAACATGCTTAGAACCTGGGAGACCTTTTGCCAGCCAGCTGATTAATTGCTAAATTTGAAGATAACGCATCTGGTGAGTCCAGGGCTGGCTACCAATATGGCATCTCTGCACACTGTCACCGTTGTGGCAGAGACAGATCTGGATGGATCCTGACACCTTCACTGATACTAAAGATCATGGAGCCTGGAGGCAGTGAGTCTGGATCCTGGAAGATACAGTCCCTGCCAGCCTTTAGTGCAAAAGTTTGGTAGTGGGCACATAATATGGCGGATTTCTTATTTTAAGAATGGCTCATGGTGTCATTGCCCTGCACCCTTATGCTAGTTAATATCAGCCAGTGCAAGACAGAGCTCCTTAAGTCTGAAGATGCTGGGAGCCCTTGGAGGGCCGAGGTCATACAAAAGAGCTTACAAATCCCCAGGTTAAGATAGAAAAAGACACTGCCTCTGTAAGTGTTGGAGAGGTGGCGGCCAAGCAAAAGAGATTAAAGGTAACCCCCCCCCCCCCCTTCGGGGGAAGATCGAATAATGCTGTAAGTCCTAGACAACTAATTACCACACAAAAGAACTTAAAAGAAGATGCCCCCATTTGAAGGTACTGTATAATGAACAATTAATCTTTTTATTTAAAATTTTTTCACAGAAGTACTACAGCTGCCGACATACCATAATCCCCACTCTGACCACCACCAAGGGTGTTTGTTGTTTCAGAGGAGGACCACATTTTATTTTTTGGTTCCCCACTTTCCAAGGAATTCCTCACATGGGGGTTTATTCTAGATCATTCTTTCTGACAAAATCCTTCTTAGATGGACAAAACCATGTGCACTGCAGGGGGGCAGATGTAACATGTGCAGAGAGAATTAGATTTGGGTGAGTTATTTTGTTTCTGTGCAGGGAAAATACTGACTGCATGATTTTACACTTCAATATAGATCTCACTTTGAAGAAAAACCCCACCCAAATCTAATTCTCTCTGCACAAGTTACATCTGCCCCCCTGCAGTGCACATGGTTTTGTCCATCTAAGAAGGATTTTGTCAGAAAGAATGGACTAGAATAACCCCCATGGTCTGACCCATTTTGGGGATGATTAATGTGATGGCAAGAGGACCCCACACTGAGTCTTTCTCTGCTACAGCAGTATCCCCCTACCTCGGTCAACCTTTGCTGGTTGTTGGAAAATAGAGCGAACCCCAAACTGTTTTTTCTCCAAATTTTCCAATAACATTAATTTAAGAGGTCAAGAGGTATTTATTTATTATTTATTAACAGTATCTTATATAGCGCACCCATATTACGCAGCGCTTTACAGAGAGTATTTTGAACAATCACATCAGTCCCTGCCCCAGTGGAGCTTACAATCTATATTCCCTACCACATGTACACGCACACAGACATTCTAGGGTTAATTTTGTTGGAAGCCATTTAACCTATCTGTATATTTTTGGATTGTGGGAGGAAACCGGAGTACCCGGAGTAAACCCACGCAGGCACAGGGAGATTATACAAACTCTGCACAGTTAGAGCCAATTTGTTTTTGTCTCAAGATAGATAAAAAATATGCATTCGTCTCAAAATATTTGCCCCAACCACAGGTGTCTTCTAAAGTTTATTTGTAAGGAGCAACTGTTCCATTGGATGTTAATAGTATTTGGTCTACAAGAAAAATAGTCTTATCGCACAGGTTTTATTCCTACATGTGAAGTTACTGAACTTATCCCTGATACTATTGGACATAAGATCTAGATTATGGGTATTCTAGAATACAATAAATTCATATAAAGGTTGAGTCTCCAATACCCAAATTCCATCAAATGTAATAAGGAATACTGAAAGTTTCAGACTGAGATAGTTACACCTTGGCTCAATGTACACAAACTTTGATTAATGCGCAAATTTAATATAAACATGGTATACAAATTTCTTCAGGCTATGTGTATAAGGTACAGTATACATCAGTGTTTTTCACCAAATGCGCTTCTCAAGGAGCCCCAACAATCCAGGTTTTACGTATATGCATGCTTAGGCACAGGTGACTTACAGTATATAACATCTCAGTCAGTTTGATTATACCATCTGTGCACAAGCAGGGATCAATTTGGGACCACTAAAAACATATGAAGCGTAAATGAATTTTGTGTATGTACACAAACTGTGCCTTTTGCACATGGTCCTAAGCATATACATATGGGATTCTTAACCTGTACCCGTATGCATTCATGCTAATACATTCTTCCAAGATTTTCTGCCAGTCCAAGCACCGTACCCTGAAGATCTCTCTCCCGTGTTGAAGTAAAACAAGGAAGTGTGTGTGACAGATTTTCTATGATTAATGCATAGAATGTGGAAAAGGTGTGAGAAACATCAAGAGTGAAAACACAAAGATCCTCAAAGGAATTGGATGCTCTGGATAGGTTGAAGAAGTTAAGAAGTTTGTGACTCTTGTGAGCACATCAGCATGCCATTTAGAAATACACCTGCTTCTGCCCAAAGGTCAGAGTGATGAGATGTGGAGTAAAGGGTGGATTAAACATAAAGGTCATTAAAAACAAAGTTACAGAAGACAGGTGAGAGAGTGACCTCATCTGTTTCTATCAACATAAAGTGAAGTAGATGGTAGGTAGATTAAGTAGTTTTGGAAGCTGAGGAGTAGGGCCTATTGTGGTAGAAAAACAACATTCTTCTAGTGAGACCCATTGTTTTGTATATTTAGCATTCAAATCATTCTAGGATTCCATTCATTAAGGTGGCATGGTAATAACTAGTAATATAAGCACATTGTAAATCTCTTAAATGTTTGTGCAATATAATTAAATTAATCATGTTTAAATCTAGGATGTGACCAGCCTTATATGAATTTACATATGATACATTGAATTGCTTGGAGGCATAAGAATGTGGATCATGCAAAGATGTTTTTTATCAATACATTTAACCACCCTAGTTGGGTGTGGTCTTTGTTGTTGTAAGGCAGGTGGGATGCCAGGCAAAACGAAATGTACTTTACAAACCCTCAAGTGTATTCCTTGAAAGCAAAAGGAATATTCTGATATGGTAATACTGCAGGAGGAACTTGGGATAAGTGCACACCTCCTGCATATATTTATAATCAAGTGCTACATCTGAGGGGGGTCAGGCAAGTTGACTGCCGCAGCTTATACCAAAAAGTCAGGAACTCTTTGTCTTGCCTGCCCATTACTGTTATGATACACCAGAATCTACTAGCATGAGACCCTTATGGTGTGTACTCACGATGCAATTTACCCTTCGATTTTGACTATATAGTAGGCCAAATTGAATCGGTTTCGCATAGACATTGAATGGAGACAGTTTTTAAGAGTGGTTCTGGACTGGGTGTTAGGGTTTTAGCATGAGCTATGAATGTAGCAAGCCTAATAGTTTCTGCATAAGCGGAGAGTTCCTGTCTATACAAGGTAGTTGATGAAGACCCAGAATGAGGTAGTGTCTAGCATGCTGGTGGTCTTCATCAGGGAACCCCGCAAGAGGATATGGACTTAGCTGCTCCCAGCATGCAGGTCGTGGCCTTCTGGGTCACCTGGTGAGAACAGAGAAATCCAAAATGCCAGGATATACAGTACACCATACTGGCTGGACTGAATACAATTAAATATGCAGGAACTGTGCCATTCTGGCCAGACTCGATACACTTGGATACACGAGGACTGAACCGGACTGCATACACTTGAATACTTGAGAACTGAACCGGACTGGATACACTTGGAAACACCAGGACTGAATCGGGCTGGCCAGACTGGATACAATTGGATGCGCAAGGACTGGCTGTACTGGATACACTTAGATTCTCGAGAACTGAACCGTCTGGACTTGACCAGACTTGGATTGACTTAACCGGACTGGACTCGACCAGACTCAGACTGAGACTTACAGTAAGTGGATTGGACATTACCGGACTTGGACTATGACATGACTGGACTTGACTGGAATGAGATTTTACAGGACTGGACTTGACTGGGCTCAGACTGAGGCTTTACCCGACTGGACTTGACTAGATTCTGACCGAGACTTAACTGGACTGATGGACTGCAGTAATTAGATCTAGGACTGAGCAGCTTGCAGAAATTCTTCCAAAGATGAATTCCAGGAGCATAGGCACATCATTAGCTGGGAGCAACTTGCACTGGTGACTCCTGAGTCTCAGGAGTCTCCCTATGTACCCTGTAGTAGAATGTGATTGACTCCAGAGGTGACTTGAAAAAGAATCAGACTCCAATTGAGCAAAAGTAGATCACAGGATCCTAGGCAAGATGACAGCACCCATGACTGGAATCAACGGAAACAGAACACAGCTACCCAGGGGCCCCAGCCATTGATTGCAGCCCCTCATAAAAAGATGGCACACACAGTCCTGAAAGGTAAGCATTGAGTCTTGCGAGTGAAACCAGCTAGCAGCTTTCTATATGGTCCTGCTATCTTTAAGCCTATTTCAGGCCTGATCGTTGGGCAGCTAATTTTTGGAGCCCTGCAATCAGATAACCATCACCTATCCAGAGTGAAATCCTGCCCCTTGCAATCCTGTGAAATGCTTATAAAATGTCATGTTTTTTTTTATTCTTTATTATTGTATAGGGCTACTTATTTTCCATTCTGTTTATTTGTTGTTTGAGTGATCACTCACTCCCTCCAAGTAGTTGCCTAGGCAACTATCTTTATTCCGAATTGCTTAACAGGGCTTGCAAAAATTAGCTGGATCAGCGATAGCTGCAAATTCGTCTCACCTTCAAATGGTTTTTCCACTGTGTGCAGTCTGTGTGTAGCCCAGGACTTACTCGGCTGGTGTGATAGAATCAGTTGGATCGGTGCTGCAGCAGACATCACATGACTTCCCCTCAAACACCTGGGTATGCCTGCATTTTCCCTGATACTCCCAGAAAACGGGAGGTTACCACCCTACTTTTAATGTACTTCTCTCATGTAGCTTTTTGTAAAAAAAGAAAAGTCACACACCCTTGCTGTGAGTACAGCAAATTGCCATGGACTCTAATGCACAGGGGCAAACGCAGGATTTTCAGAAGGGGGTTTCCAGAGGGGCAGAGCAAAGCACGGAGATGGACACTTAGGTGACCAGTATATGCTTTGATGTCCCGCGGGTGGTAGGGAGTATTATATCAACCGCTCAACATGTAGGGCCTGGATCAGTAATTTCCACTAATTATCCCTTTACTGCACAGATGGTGGGAGATGAGGTGGGAGAAGGGGGCATTGAGCTGAATGAAGGGGCCCTGATACATAACTTCTGGGGTGGTAGAGGATCTTTAATACGCAGAGGAGGGGTGTATAGTGGAGTGGGCTTATTATTCATAATTTTCTGGTGGGAGGACAACTTTCTCCAGTTTCCGGAAATAGATTTCTTAGATTTTAATGGAATTAAAAACTAGAGAATCCCACCTACCAAATGGTATTGGGGAGTAGGGGATCGGAGTTCAGAAGGCAGAGCAATCCGCCAACGAGTATATAAAACTACATACCAGGTGTGTGGAGCTGGAGCAGTAACCAGCTGCTGGAAGGCTGATATCCATGGTTCTGGGAACAGTTGAGACAATCATCTAGTATCATTCAAAGGGGGGGAGTCCCAGCTTTTGGAATATACCCTCAGAAAAAGTCTATGTCAGAAAGAACCTGAAATATCTGACTGGGAAGAGCAATTAACAGGCTTGGATGGGGACCACTGCTTTGAAGTCAGATATCTCCGGTTCCCAAGGTCCGATTTAAAAAATTATTGTACTCATGGAAAGAGGGGACCCTCAGCTTTCAGCCTCAGGCCCTTAGACTCCTGGGGGGGTTTCTGGGTACTCGGAAACCCCCCCTGCGTGCGCTACTGATGCACTCTTGCATTTTTTATGTGAGCTTTTGCTAACTCACGTCTAATTAAATGGACCCCTATGGCCAGTTGATTCTTGTAGTGCATTGGCTTCGGAAAACTGGGAACACTTCGGCCATGTTCCTATTTTGAAATATGAAACATTTCTTGGTTAAATGCAGAATGAAGGAATATTATTCTGACAGTTGTAGACATTTTGCAGAATAACCAAGCCCTACTCTACATGATTTGTATAGGGTTCTCTCATCTTTCGCTGTTTCCGAGATACTTGGCTTGGCAGCTTGAATCCATGTGTCCTGTCTTTCACAATGAATTTCTCAAGAAAAGATCAAGCTTAGAAAAACAAAATCCTGATGTGTGGTGGTTATGAATTAAGTTATTTCACATCTGCTCTATCCTGCATCTGTAGCTGCCACTACATTCATTGTTAGCAAATACAGCATTCTCAGTAGCGTATCTATAATGGATGCTAGGTGGGCGGTGAAACCAGTCCCCTGGGTCCGGGGGGGCCCACACACAGCACACCCTACACAAAGTTAATTATACTCACCTCTCACTTTTTCCGGCACCAGCTGAACAGCTGCAAAAATCACTGAGAAAATGGCAGTTGCGCCCATCTTCTGGTGATTCGTGCATGCACATTAGAGGTGTCCCTGGGAATGCGGCAAGGGTTCCATGTTCCCAGAGACTGGCGCATGTGCTGTAGACTCTGGTACAATGCCAGAACATTAGTTTCATTCATAACTGATACTATACTACTATTAAATATACAATGGCAATACAAGTATCAGTAACTTGTATGGAAAGCTGATTTGATGTAGTAGTTACTATACTGTCAAGTTTCATTTCCTTGTAAAAATAGCTTTTGAGACTTTAACACACCTTTTAACATACTTTTATATACGTCTGCTAAACCATTTAGAAGATAGTTGATATGCTTTTCCCATCACATATAAAGCTCATATGTTCCTTAGGTTAAAAGCAGACACTAGCAGTTGTAGTTGGCTTCACATCTGGCTTCTATTTGACAGCAGATGCATCCGCTACAAAGGAAAATACTATTTTAAGGTACTGTGCCTTACAGTGGAATTATATTACCAATATAAAACTTTTTTTATTAAACTTTAAATATGTATAATAATCAATTTAAAAGCATTATATGGGTAATTCATGATTTGCTAATACTACAAGCTAATGCAATATGGATACTGGTATGTTGACTTCAGTGTTTGTAGTTAGCCAAATTGAAAATGCTGGACTCTGTACTGCCTGACGACGGGCTTAATAAAAAAAGCCCGAAACGTTGCAAATATGCACCTCTGAGTAGCCTTGAAATTCTTTTGGAAGGAGTGAGTGCCGGTGTTCTACTGTATATATATATATATATATATATATATATATATATATATATATATATATATATATATATATATACTGTGTGTGTGTGTATATATATATATATATATATATATATACACACACACACACACACACACACATATATATTGTTAATGGTGATTAAAATATAACCAGAGTGACGATAAGTGAAAAGCGTTGGTTACGTAATAAGTCCGCAACCAACGTACCCTTTATACCTAACTGCGTGCGAACAAAACGTAGCGCAGCGCAGCGTACAGTCTATTGTATGTTATACACCAAGAACCGATACCTTAATAAGAGATCCTTTCGCAGGACTTTGTCTCCAATTGTGCGAATATACCTTAAAGGAACAGAGTCCGCAATGTAAGGACAGAGTCCTTAATGTACCTTATCGCTATTATGCGAATAACTAGACACGACCACTGAATAGAAGTAAGGAGGTTAGAACTCCGTAAAAAGATTGTATTAAAGTCCCTAATGGACAAAAGGGGGTTACAGAAATAAGAATAAACAGGTATAACAAGTGATACAATACAATAACAATGATTACTAAACAAACTCTGCTAAGGGGAAAGAATACAAATACAAAACACAATCAGCCAACAATAACTACAAGGATAAATACCGTGATAAATGCAACCGTTACCCGTCTCACTCTAGTATGCGAAGCGCAGTCCGGTCAGAGCTCACTATCGTTCAGGAATGAGCGATAGTCCGGTAGGAAGGTCCAGGGAAGGTAATTGTGCCGAAGTGACCGAGCCTGCTCCGGGTCGCCTATCTTATAGGGTCAGAAGGGGGAGGTCAAAGGCCATTCTCATTGGTCAGAGATCATATGTCCGGTCCACTGTGATTGGAGGTTAGACGCTGTACCTGGTCTGACCAGGTGCAGGGGAGTAAACTTTAAGAGTCCTTTGTTTGGTGGTTTCGGCGTCAGCAAGGATAAGAACCGGTTTGAGCTAGTTTCCTTTGTTAACTACTTACAACAGAAACTGTCTCTGGAATATGGATTATGTCCATATCTCTCGGGCAATGTACATTGCGATATATTCGCAATGACCGGAATACTTCGCATAATGAGCTGAACGGAACGGTACTAAACACGATACAGATAGATGTATGCAGGGCTAACTAAGCTATGTGTGGCGTTCTAAACCTTTAACTATATTTTTACTTAGGGTCAGTATGTATTTATGAATTTATGTGTGATAGTATGGCTACTCTTCTGGTCCACTTTGCCACGCATACTCGGGTATGGAAACTTTATTTGCGCAACTCTGCGAACCAAAATGGCGGCCATACTATCCTAAAATGGCGTGTGTGTAACTCGACTTCCATAGTCCACCCTTTAACAGTAATTATAAAACTGTTACAATATAAAACATTTCACACGACAATACAGAAATTCATAATCCTAACAGAGAAATTGGGATACATGAATTAAACATATAAGGGGAGTAAGCCATCTGCTCTCGGCCGATCCAGGATCATGGATAAACGATGGGCCGCATTTATCGAACAACCTACTCAGGGTCACGAAGGATAATGTACAATTTTGGGATAAAAATAAAAACAGGGGTGGTTACAACATATACACGTTCACAAATATGGTTTCCTTAAAGGGAGGTGGTTTCGATTTTAGGGTCATATACCAAACCCTGGTCTTCCTCTGTATCTCTCGTTCTTACACTCATGATTTCGGTACGTTTTGTCTTTCCCCGGGTCACCACCTTTATACATTTGAACAATAGCACAAAGACTATGATGGCACCACCGATACAGAGAAGGAGTTTTCCTATGCTAGCTATGATCCCTTGCGCCCATTCTCCTAAACCAGAGAACCAGTGCATTGGATTCAACCAGGAGGTCCATTCACTAACTTTGTTACCTATTTCTGCCAGGCTGATATTATGTTCCCTTCTAAATTCCCATTTAAGCTGAAGAATCTCATCCATCCGATGATCGATGATTTCTTCTGGGTCTTCAGTATTGTTGGTGATATATGTACAACACTTCACCCCAAACTGTGTAGAAAGGGTGACACAATATCCTCCTGTCATAGCTGTCAGATAGTTCAACACCATCCGATGTTGGACCAGCTCTCTTTTGTATGCTTGCAACTCTTTCCCAGTGTATCTAAAGGTGTCATCATAAATCTCAGTGATGTTATCTACCAAGCTGGCTAATGCTTGTATATATTTAAAATTTATGACTCCTCTGGCGGTATGGGTGATATCTAAAGCAATGAGGAGTTGGATACCGAACGACTCGTGTATCATTTCGGAAGCTAGGGGTTCTTTCCTGATGGTTAAATCCCTTTTATGGATTTGGTCATAATGGGTATGAGTGTAAGGAGGAGAAATACCTCTGTGTATGTTCATCATCTCATCATGTGTGAGGGTCATCACTTCCGGTAACACTCTGCCTAGATAACAAATACCAACGTAGTTCATGGAGAGCCATTTGTACGCCCTCCTACCACAAATATAATAAACATCGTCAGGGAGAAAATAGGGGACAGAGTATTTCATGATCTTGTCACACATTATCCATAAGAACATCCCCGTCCCCTGTTCCCTGACTTGTTCCTCACAGATTTCTGGCTGTAGGGTTACATTACAGTAGCCGGCTGATACTCTGCCGGCCATCATTTTACTTCTCTTCACCGTGTAGACATATTTATAGTGTCTCCCACTGGTTCGGATTTTTAACAACAATTCTTTATCAATAGGCTCTCCATCTGGACGCTGGGAGTAAGTTATTGTCTGGTTATGCCATGTCACTTCCCAAGTACCAATCGCTCTGGAACTTGAGAAGTTCATACATACCAGGGATTTATCCACTTGGTATGGGTGTAATCTAAGACTAGGGGACCTGGTATACAGGTATCTCTTATCCAATGGCCTCCCCTTATTTAATACGCTTATCTCTGAAATATTAAGCGGGTATGGGACTAGGCCTACACTACTCCTTTTATGTAGCACTTGTGAACACACCCAGCATTCTGTTTGGTTTAAAACCTTACCCACTAGTGAGTGGTAATCACTCAAGGGATGTCGGCCGGTAGTTGCCTTACTTGTCGACTGACATCGCTGGATGCATTCTTCTTCCATTTTAGGTTGACAATATCTACAGACACAGTACTCACCAGACAATAACTCATCACATAGCCCTTGAACTACGTTTCCCTCATACCTTTTACCTTCTCCTGTCATGGGCAAAGTGTCAAGCTGGTTTAGGGATTCTACCTCACCCATATCTGGGTCCATTATTACACTATCAGAACTCCGCTCCGATCGCTCTAGGATGTGGCAGCCACCGAGTATCTTTGGGTGAATAAAAGAACACAGAAAGAAAACAAAGACATATATGCATAGCTGTGAACCTTTTGCTTGGAGTCCTTCCATCATCTCTACCAGGGGACTTTTATTTTGCTCTGCTCTTAGACCTTTGTTCGCTCAGGTTGCTCGACCTTGGCTGCTTCTCAGTGTTCCCGAAACAATGCTTCTAGCGACACTTCTTCTCTCTCGCTCTCTGCACACTGGGACTCTGGGTTACTGGCTTTCTTGCAGTGGGACGAATGTATCCAAGTCTCTCTCTCTGCGACTTTAATTGATGTAGTGCTGGTCAACAAAACTTGGTACGGTCCTTCCCAACGGTCTATCAAACAACCTGAGCGTAAAAAATTTCGGATCATAACAAAGTCTCCTGATTTAAGATTATGACAATTCTCTGTAGGCATATCAGGGTTCAGTAATTTCAGCTGCTTTTGTTGCTCCCTTAGCTGTTTGTTTAGCTTTAGGAGATACTGTACAGTTAGCTCATTGTTACATTTGAGATCATCCTGTGGGTCTATCATGATGTGTGGCTGCCGACCAAACAATATCTCGAAGGGGGACAAGTTGAGCGGAGTCCTGGGAGTGGTCCTAATGCTATACAGCACAATAGGCAGTGCCTCTGGCCATAACAACCCTGTTTCAGCCATAACTTTACCCAATTTGTTCTTAATAGTACCATTCATTCTCTCAACTTTGGCGCTCGCCTGGGGACGATATGGAGTATGAAGTTTACTATTAATCCCCAGGAGTTTACACATGATTTGGAAGACCTCTCCTGTGAAATGAGTGCCTCTGTCACTCTCAATGACCTTTGGGATACCATACCTACAGACAAACTCCTGACATATTTTCTTTGCTGTAAAGGTAGCAGTGTTGGAGGCGGCGGGGAAAGCCTCCACCCAGCTAGAAAACATGTCAACACAAACTAATACATATTTCAAATTCCTACAGGGTGGTAACTGTATGAAGTCGATTTGTATTACCTGGAAAGGGCCTTCTGTAGGAGGGATGTGGGATGGCTCTGTTGGGATGGCTTTTCCAACGTTCTTCCTCAAACAGGTGAGGCATGACATTGCCACTCTACCTGCTTGAGAAGCGAACCCTGGTGCACACCAGTAGGCCTTTACCAGCTTGCACATACCTTCCTTCCCAAGATGTGTCAGCCCATGGGCCGCCTCGGCTAGACTAGGAAGGTATGCTCTGGGGGCCACTGGTTTCCCGTGTCCATCTCTCCACAGTCCAGTAGACTCTTGGCCACATCCCTTCGACTTCCATACTGCTCTTTCCTGTGGGGAACACAAATTCTGCATGTCTATCAGTTTGGATGTGGATACTATGTTCAGTGTACAAAGGTTGGTAGGATGGGTGAAAATATTTACAGGGCATGCGGCCCTTTTCGCTGCCTCATCAGCGCGGCTGTTACCAAGTGACACCGGGTCCTTCTCTGATGTGTGAGCTTTGCACTTGATAACAGCCACTCTGTCTGGAAGCTGAATAGCTCCCAGAAGTCTCCTAATATATGTCGCATGCGCCACTGGTGTGCCAGCCGCCGTCATGAAATTTCGGAGGCGCCATAGGGCTCCAAAATCATGGACTACTCCGAAAGCATATCTGGAGTCGGTATATATGTTGACTGATTTTCCTTGGGCCAGTTCACATGCTCTGGTTAGTGCCACCAGTTCCGCTACTTGTGCTGAGTGAGGTGGTCCCAAGGGTTCAGCTTCCACAATACCTTCTCCATCTACTACTGCGTAACCTGTACACAGCTCTCCCGTGTCCGTCTGTCTATGACAGCTACCATCTGTGAATAAGGTTATGTCTACCTCACTTAATGGGCTGTCGCTTATGTCAGGACGTGCTGTGAAGGTCTGATTCAGGTAGGACATGCAATCATGTTTGTCCTCACTCTCACTAAACTCTGCTTTACCATATTCAGCAACATTCCCATCACCCTCCACCCTTTGTGCCTTGGAAGGCACATGAGGAAGGAATGTGGCTGGGTTTAGTGTGTTGCATCTTTTGATGGTAATATTTACTGGGGCCATCAGCGCCAGTTCCCACTTAGTGAACCGTGCTGAGGACACATGACGTGTTTGGGCAGAATTTAGGAGGGCAGAGACAGCATGGGGAGCATGAACAGTTAAATCGTGTCCCAACACTACGTCCTCACTCTTACTTACTAGTTGTGCTATTGCAGCCACACTTCGTAAGCAAGTTGGGAGTGAGCGTGCTACTGTGTCCAGCTGGCCACTGTAGTACGCTATTGGTCGGTTGGCATCACCATGTTTTTGTACAAGCACTCCTGCCGCACACCCACCTGATTCAGTTCCGTACAATTCGAAGGGTTTCCCATAATCTGGCATTCCCAGTGCTGGGGCCTTTGTTAGGCTCACCTTTAGTTCCTCGAAAGCCAGTTCAGATTCCTCAGTATGAGAGACCCGATCTGGCTTAGTTGAGGAAACCATCTCTTGTAGTGGTAATGCCAGAATAGAGAAACCTGGGATCCAGTTGCGACAGTATCCACACATGCCTAGGAACGTACGGATCTGATGCTGGGTCTGTGGCAGTACCATATTCTGAATCGCTTGGATTCTGTCGTCGGTGAGGTGTCTCAGCCCTTGGGTAAGACAGTGGCCCAGATATTTAACCCTGGTCTGGCATAATTGCAGCTTATCCTTTGATACTTTATGTCCTGTCTCTGAGAGATGCATCAGTAGCTGTCTAGTGTCATCCACTGATGACTCCAGTGATTCAGAACACAACAATAAGTCATCAACATATTGTATCAGTATCGAACCACTCATGGGTTGAAAGGATTGTAAACAATCATGCAAGGCCTGGGAGAAAATGCTGGGGCTGTCTATGAACCCCTGGGGGAGTCGTGTCCAGGTATACTGTACTCCTCTGTAAGTAAAGGCGAACAGATACTGGCTGTCAGGATGCAAAGGGACGGAGAAGAATGCTGAACACAAATCAATGACTGTGAAATGAGTACAATGAGGTGGGATTTGCATTAGTATGACAGCTGGGTTTGGCACTACGGGGAATTGGCTCTCAACTACCTTGTTTACCCCTCTTAAATCCTGTACTAGTCTGTAGCCCCTCCCCCCGCTCTTTTTCACAGGAAAGATGGGACTATTGGCCGTGCTGGAAGTTCTAACTAGGATTTCCTGTTGGAGCAATCGTTGGATCACTGGAAATATTCCTAGCTCAACTTCAGGTTTTAAAGGGTATTGCGGTATTTTTGGGGCTATCCTGCCTTCTTTTAAGCGGATTTCTACTGGAGCTACATTTGCCATTAGCCCAGCGTCCTGTCCATCTTTAGTCCAAAGGGAACTCGGTATTTGTGCTGTAATTTCAGCTACCCTAGATGGATTTGATTCTACAACAGTGGAACACAACATTAGCCTCTGAGGACTATCCAGCATATCTTGCACTTCTTGTGTAAGATTTCTAGGAGTGTCCAGAAATACCCCATCGGGGGTGCAATAGATGACACATCCCATTTTGCATAGTAAATCTCTACCCAAGAGGTTAGTCGGGGCCGCTGCAGCCAACAGGAAAGAGTGTTTGGTATGCAGAGGCCCGATTGTAACCTCCGCTGGTTTCGTCAGTGGGTAATGTTGTATTTTTCCTGTTACCCCAATTGCCGCTACTGATTGGTTAGTGAAACCCAAGTGAAGAGGAGTGTTGAGAACAGATCTGGCCGCCCCTGTATCAACCAAAAAGGTTTGCCTTACTCCAGCTATATCAACCTTCACCTGAGGTTCTTCTCCAAGGTGTTGAGTTAATCTAACTGGCTGTAGGATACAGGTATGACCTGTTTCCTATTGTCTGACCTGCGTTGCCCTTAGCACAGTGTCAGCCATCAGATGGGGAGGAGGCATGTTGCGTGACCTGTCTGTCTCCTCCCATTGTCTAGGGGCTGGGTATCTCCGTGTCTCACCTCTGTGAGATTCCCATTCTCGCTTATGTGTTTGGTAATTCCTGGGGTTTCCTGCCCTACAATGAGCTGAGTAATGACCTTCCCTATTGCAGTTGTAACAGATAATTGGTTTTCTACCTGTGTCCCTGGTGTTTCGTGGTTGTTGGTATGCAGCTTTGTTTGGGGCATTAGTAAGGGCTTGGATGCTAACCATCATCAGTTTGTCAGTTTGCAGTTCCCTGTGCTTCTTGATGTTGCGGTCGTGGTCCACAGCAGATTCCCGTAGGGCATCCACTGTCATTCCACGCCAATTTGGAAAAGAAGTTTGGACTCTGGCTCTCAGGTTTTCCCTAAGCCCTTCCACCAGCACAGAGACAATCATCTCCCTCAGGTGGGGGTCGTCCTTAGGCTCGGAGACACCAGTGTACTTTGATACCTCCAGTAAGGCTTTTGTAAAATAATCAGCAGCAGTTTCGCCATCTTTCTGTTTGATGGTGAAAATCTTGCTATATTCTACTGCCGCGGGAAAATATACTCCCAACTGTAAGTTAATCAGGCGTATATTCTCCTGGTTGATCTCATCATTTATCTCCTTGTCCACTTTCAATCCACTATCCTGAATGAATTTCGGGATGTCAATGTGAGTGGGGAGACAGGCCCTCAACATGATTCTCCAATCCTTGTTGGTGGGCTCATCAGAGTTTCCTAGATCCCTTACAAATTTCCGGCACACTGCCAGATCTTTCCTTGGGTCAGGGAAATCTGTAATGATGGACCGCAGCTCTAACCGTGTCCATGGGTTTAGCATGGTCATCTTTCTGGTAGGTATCACACCCTCTCTGTCTGCCTTACCATAGGGAACCTCCAGTGTGCGTACAGGGTATGTTTGTACCACATTCGCATTACTGGGACCTGCTTGGGAGTCAATTGTGTCTGTGCTGTGTGGTGCATCATTACCTGAGTCCAATACTATGCTGTTGGCATCAGCCGTCTCCTCCTCCTGTGCTGGGGCCTCAACAGCGGGTTGAGCTTTTCCCTCAATCATATTAATTGCATGAGAGACGGCCAGTGCCAACAGCTGCTCGTTTTCCTCTCGGGCTTCCTTGTAAGGGGATAAGACAGGGTACAGGTTAGCAACGGATACATTATTACTTATACTTTTCTTATGAGTCATTATCCCCTTCGGCACATATGGGGGTGGGGGAGCTGTTCCTATTGTGGCGGCGGTTGCATTTATATTGTGGCTGATTGCGTCAGGTATTGCCAAACCTCTGTTTCCCCATTGTTCCTGTCCTTCCTTCTGCCACAATTTAAGAATATTTATATGCTTCACTCTCTCCTTACGACTGGAGAGTAGGCATATTTCATCTTTTACTGCCGATAAGATTTCCGGATCGAAGCTACCAACACTGGGAAATTCTAACTTGCTGCCTTGTGTCATTTTTCTCCATTTATTTTGGTAAACAACTGCGAGTTCACCGTGCTTCTTGCACATAATAAAAGCAGCCGATCCTCTTGGCCGGCTTGCTTCCTCCCTATCTTGCACGTTATCACAGCGTGACCCGTTATTACCCATAGTTACAGGAATAAACGTTCACCGCTTAATAGATATCGGTGGGTTATTACTTATCTGAGAGCTCCCCAAACACTCACTTCTACAGCTTCCTAGAACATCCCACAGTCAAGCAGGTGCGAAGGATACGAGGTATGATACTCAATCACCAAGTCTTTCAACTAGCAGCGAACTTCTAGCCAACTTGCTTGATGCGGCACAATTTTTCCAGGGTATAACAAACTTGTTTTCCTATACCCCCAAAAATCGGATTTCTAAAGTAGCTAATCGGAAACAAGTGCGTTCCGATGTATCTTCTTGTACCCTCCTAGCGGAATCAATTCCACTGAAGGGGCAGTTCCTATGGGCACGTCGTCACGTGAACCCTAACCTTGTCCTACTTGGACTGTCCTACACTGGACTACACTGCGCTTGAGTCGTGTCGTCACACACCCGTTCGCCTCAGTTATTTTTCACACTGGGCGCTGGTTACACCTTGGTCTTATGCATATATTTGAAATATTTCTGTACAGAAAATTTTCCCAGGCCGGTAGCTTTTCACTAGATACTTATGCAGGTATAAATCCCTTACAACACTCTATAGGAATCTATTAAAATAATGCTTGAGTTGCTTGTTAAAAAAAAATGAACAAAAAGAAAAAAACTTATTTTCTTTTATTAATCACCGCCTCATTCGCAGTATATTGCTATACTGTTTAAATAAAACTGGTGGTTAAATACTGTTCACCTTTGAATTCCTATGTGTGCTGCATGTGCAGTACCAATGAACAGCCACGTGTGTACATGCACTGTTCACAGGCCGCCGATGAATCGGCCACCCACGTGTTCTATAGTGTATTTGCAAGGTTGCACTCGGGTTTCGCTATACGCAGTAATTGCGCTTAAATGTGGAATAAATCCCTTAACTCCGTCCGAAAGTTACGTATCAAGATGCGAAATAAATCCCGCACTTAATCCGTAAATCACGTACAAAGATGCGAAAATTTCCCGATGTGGGCACGTGCGCGCGCACCTTGCGTAATACACAATAGACGCTTTACGTTACTGCAAAAGGCCCAGGACTTGTCGCCACGTGGCGGAGTCCCTGGTTTTGCAGTAACTAACAAAAAATTATAGCTTTGCACAGAGGGGATCCTCTATGTACTATAATAAACACAGACTCCACGTGTGCGAACCTTATCGCACGTGGTACATATACTATAATAAACAAGCAGCCCAAGACACTATACCCCGTTAAACTACTTGTGGCAGGCAGAAGTACAGTTTACTAAACACTTAGGTATGATATGCTTTTTAAAAAAAAAACGTGGCTTTCACTTATTGTACTCCGGGTTCAGCGCTAGCACTTCCCGAACCCCGCACCGCCGCGGACTCGGCCTATCCAGCAATGGAAACAAATAAATACTTCCACCCTTTTGCTGGTATAGGTCGAGTCGCACGCCTGGTACTGAGTTCCGGACTGTGAAACGACCGGGCGAGCACCCCAATTGTTAATGGTGATTAAAATATAACCAGAGTGACGATAAGTGAAAAGCGTTGGTTACGTAATAAGTCCGCAACCAACGTACCCTTTATACCTAACTGCGTGCGAACAAAACGTAGCGCAGCGCAGCGTACAGTCTATTGTATGTTATACACCAAGAACCGATACCTTAATAAGAGATCCTTTCGCAGGACTTTGTCTCCAATTGTGCGAATATACCTTAAAGGAACAGAGTCCGCAATGTAAGGACAGAGTCCTTAATGTACCTTATCGCTATTATGCGAATAACTAGACACGACCACTGAATAGAAGTAAGGAGGTTAGAACTCCGTAAAAAGATTGTATTAAAGTCCCTAATGGACAAAAGGGGGTTACAGAAATAAGAATAAACAGGTATAACAAGTGATACAATACAATAACAATGATTACTAAACAAACTCTGCTAAGGGGAAAGAATACAAATACAAAACACAATCAGCCAACAATAACTACAAGGATAAATACCGTGATAAATGCAACCGTTACCCGTCTCACTCTAGTATGCGAAGCGCAGTCCGGTCAGAGCTCACTATCGTTCAGGAATGAGCGATAGTCCGGTAGGAAGGTCCAGGGAAGGTAATTGTGCCGAAGTGACCGAGCCTGCTCCGGGTCGCCTATCTTATAGGGTCAGAAGGGGGAGGTCAAAGGCCATTCTCATTGGTCAGAGATCATATGTCCGGTCCACTGTGATTGGAGGTTAGACGCTGTACCTGGTCTGACCAGGTGCAGGGGAGTAAACTTTAAGAGTCCTTTGTTTGGTGGTTTCGGCGTCAGCAAGGATAAGAACCGGTTTGAGCTAGTTTCCTTTGTTAACTACTTACAACAGAAACTGTCTCTGGAATATGGATTATGTCCATATCTCTCGGGCAATGTACATTGCGATATATTCGCAATGACCGGAATACTTCGCATAATGAGCTGAACGGAACGGTACTAAACACGATACAGATAGATGTATGCAGGGCTAACTAAGCTATGTGTGGCGTTCTAAACCTTTAACTATATTTTTACTTAGGGTCAGTATGTATTTATGAATTTATGTGTGATAGTATGGCTACTCTTCTGGTCCACTTTGCCACGCATACTCGGGTATGGAAACTTTATTTGCGCAACTCTGCGAACCAAAATGGCGGCCATACTATCCTAAAATGGCGTGTGTGTAACTCGACTTCCATAATATATATAGATATATATATATATATATGTATATGCAAAAGAATGAGAAAGAAACGCACCAAATGAGCAATATATCACAACACTTTCACTTCATAATAAAGCTCACGTACACAGGGGTTAAAAGATGTATGCTTGCCAGCCAGATCAGTAACCATCACAGCCCAGACAATTAATGCAGGGAATCGACGTCGCTCAGCTGCAGTCAAAAGACCTCAGACCAAGACGCCGCACCACTGAAGATAGGAGGAACGCCGGCTGGAACACGAGTGGAGTGAAGTCGTCATAGCATCGGACCAAACAAGCCACGACCAACACGTTTCATCACAGGAAAGGACTTCGTACTTTTTAGTGGCTGATCCCATAAGAGAAGGAGGTTCACACAGGAGCTTTAAATCGTTGGCACCAAATTTGGAACCTTTTTGGCTCAGTTCAAGGAGTCACAGGACAGCCATTAGAAATATTGGTACCAAATACCCTAGGGGTTTTTTCATTTAAATTTCATCCCATTGATAATGGATTCCTTGTCAAAAGGTCTTCTATAATAGCGAGTAGGTAATCACCAATGTTCCAGCGAATTAGGGTTTTAATGATCTACTACCTATGACTATATAGTTTTTTTTATTGGATCTCTTCACCTGTGATACACTTCAAAGATTGTAAAACGGTTCCCCCGATGAAGTCTTTGTAAGACGAAACGCCTTTGGACACTTTTTTATACTACCGTTTGATGAATCAAATAAAATACAATATTGGAAAATCATCACTTTATTCATTATTTGGATTTATGGAACTTGTGGACATTTTAATACTATAGGCGCTATACCACTATTGGGGAGACATTTGGGGGTATTGTTTCCTAGCCCTCAGGAAACCTTGTGGTGAAGCAGCCTAAATTGTGTTATATACAATTGTGTCAAATATAATTTGTCATAATTTGTGATACTAGCATTAAAGCGTGTGAGAAGTATTGGGATATATATATATATATGTGTATATATATATATATATATATATATATATATATATATAGAGCAGGTATTCATGGCACACACTCGGACTGATCAATAATTTCAAGCTGAGTACACAGAGTACTACGACCAGGCATAGTACTCTGTGTACTCAGCTTGCAATTATTGATCAGTCTGAGTGTGTGCCACCAATACCTGCTCTGCATACCTCTCCTGCATGTAGCACCCTGGCATTTACTTGTGTATCAGTGTGGAGTGCCTTCATCCAATCTGTCTATATATATATATATATATATATATATATATATATATATATATATATATATATATCCAAACAGGTAGTAAGTGCGCAAGTCCCATAAAAGTCCAATTTCCAAAGGGTTAATACCCAAACTTCCAGTCTCCTGCACTCTGGTCTTTTTATGACCGGCAGCTCCTATCAACACCTGGATTCGAAGGGTCACTCAATCTAGAAAATACAAACAAAGGAGCGCTCCATAGTGCAATATGTATAAGCAATTTATTTCATGCAGCTTTAAAATTCACGTAAAAGCAATGGGTAACGTACCCTAACTGACGGTTAACACAACCGCAGTGATGAACAGCATGGATTTGTGTCAACACACAGGGTGGCGGAGAGGTTACACTCACACGTCTTGGTAACAGCTTGATCGACGCTAGGCCACGCCCCAACGCGTTTCGTCATCAAAGGACTTCGTCAGAGGGCCCTCTTAATAGTTAATGGCATTGGTGAATCCCTGCTGACTGGTTGTTAGATCCTGAGCTCTCTAATAATTTTTGCATATCTGGCAATTTTCTTGACATTTCTATTGGAATCATCCTGCCTTTATGACTGCTGAAATCATATTGGAATGTTTCTGAGACATCACGATGAAAATTGTTTTTTGAACTTGCATAGATTTCACCTGTTTCTTCACGATTGCTGTTGTCATATCAGAATTGACTCTGGAATACTGAGCGGCTAATTATTGTTTTTATGACATATATGGTCATTGCTGATTACTATATCCGCCCCTGATGAAGTCATGTTTTGACGAAACGCGTTGGGCTAATTGTGATCAAGACCACTTGAATTAAACAACAATCATCTCTGTTCATCAATTGTACTTTTGAAGATACCCTTAACTATAAGGGCTCTTTTTTATACTTTTATACTTATATTTTATATTAAATATTGATTGGTTGAATCTACTTTTGTTGTATTCTAGCGCACTCTGATACCCCCTTGTTTTTCCATATATATATATATGTGTATATATTTATAGACGAACATGATATCCATAGGATATATTAGGCAGCGCTCCTTGTTTAAAAGCAAAGACAATTTATTTCATGTGACGAAACTCAAGAGAATGGGACTGGGATGCAACTGATGACAGTACTACGTTTCGTCTTATCCAGCCTTCATCCTGGACTCACCTAGGATGAAGGCTGAATAAGCCGAAACGGTTCCATAGACTGCCGCTGACTGCCGATTATGCTCTGTTCTTGGTGAATGTGACTATGCCTAATGGCTTCTAAATGTCTGAATACTGCCATCAGTTGAATCTCAGTCCCATTCTCTTGAGTTTTGTCACATGTCCCTGTCAGCATCAGCGTCGTGTTCCCGCAGCCAGCATAGTCAGCGTAGTTAGCTTGTGTCTGTGACTGTGTGTACGTTCCCGCCTAACCGGAGCTTACGCAGTTAGAGTAGTAAGTCAGCGTTGTGTCACCACTTATTACATTGTGTGGGAACCATTGACCATTTTTAACCTGCCTGACATGACAGGTGTGAATGTGTTCCGGAAACACCCCCACTATCCACATCAGCCAGAAGCGTGACGAGTACTGGGAGGGGACGCAGTACGCGTTCTCCCAACCTCTTCATACCCCCACTATTCACGTCGGCGTTGAGTTAATTTTATAAAGTATGGTGAGCGCAGCGAGCCACCTAGACCGAAGCGTGGCAAGCGCATGCGGAAAACGAGCCTGAAGCATGGCGAGCGGATGTGGATTACTTGACGTGTATTCCGCGTCCTCTCGCGGGGCTCACTGCGATCGACACGCTTCTAGCTCATTTTCGCGTCTGCTCGCCATGCTTATGGCTCGGACGCACTCACGACCGAACCCCTAACCCTGACCGTCTCCCTAAAGTGGACAAGGGCAGGGTTGCCATACCCTGATGCATGAATTACTGAGACACACTTGCATAAGAGACACTCATGCATCCCAGGCAGATGGAGTGCCTTTTCGCCAGCGTCCGTCGGGAATCTGGGGGTTACCGGTGCTGTATGAGAGGCGCTCACTAGGCTTGCCAGGGATGCAGGCTGCAGCTCGCGGGGACAGTACGGTGACTACGCTGCCTGATGGGGACACTACACTGACTACGCTAGGCTGCCGTTGGCCTACACTGACAGCGTAGCGTAACATCGCACCGTGAAACTACACAAGTACTAAAAAAGTCAACTGATAATGAGGGGGGATAACATGGGTGGAGCAGGCAGAGCACATGCTCCGCGTGTCTGCTGTATCTGGGGGTATTGTCTGTGGCACATTAGATGTCCTTTGCCAACACAGCCTCCACAGAGACGAATAGATCACCAGTGACATTTTCCAGATCACTGTTGCAACTGAACAGCTAGTTGGGGGATTGGGGGGTTTCGTTGCACAAGATGGGGAGACTCAATTGTATAAACTGTATGGCCCCCTGTCATGTGATTATTGAGACATATCAGTAGATCACAGGGGTGTGCTACTACAAACAAAAATAGATTGGCAGTTTAAATATTGGGAAGGGGAAAGGTTTGTTTTTGTGGTGCACCAATTAGCAAGAAGGGAATCATAAAATATACCTTTTATTATAAAGTTTTTTTTAAAAAGGAACGCGAAATATGACAAACAACATAAAACATCTAACAAGTGAATACAGTGCATTAAAAGATGCACGTGCGGAGTCTCTGATCTACTGTCACGGTACTAGTATATGCCTGTGGCAATGTCGGGGGGACACTTTGAAATATTCCTTGTTCAATTGTTTCATTTTTAATATTTAAGGAAAGTGTCACCAACTAGTTTCTGAGGTCTGTGTATTGATTTTACTAATTGCTGCTGGGTAATGGTTGTTTAAAGATAACACCGGTAGTCTGTTGTTTAGTGGTATTTGCCAAAACGGTTCAATCAAACAGCGTATCTCACTATTCCTACGATATTACGTATTGTGGGTTATTTCGGTTCCTCACGGTGCAGCAGCACCAATGAGTGTACTAATATTAAGCCCATACATAAATTGGGGAGATATTGCTGTAGGCAAACAGGCATAGGTGTTAATATATAACTGGAAACCAATTCACCCGACAATAACAGGTTAACAATAATGTATTCATTCCCTACACTCTATTGGTTATAATAATCCCATTTGACATACAGTTGTGGTGATATACATAAGTATTGTGGTTTGAGTCACCGCTGTTAATATTAGCTTTAAGCAAGTGGCTGCCGTCAGCTGCGTCTCTCCTATCAGGAGGGTGTCAGCCGCGAGGCAGCCTAGCGTGTACTCGTTGGCACGCTATATGCCGGCTCTCAGTCAGGTGGAAGCAGCGTTTTAGCAAATATACAAATACATTAGAGTCCTAATAAGGACTGGTATACACAGACAAAAATATCAGACAGTGATCTGAGGACGTCCGCACGGCTTGGTTGGCCGGCGTACGCTTCGCAGATCTTCCTCAGGGCAACGAACAGCTGACTGCATACAGTCAATTGTATTTTAATGGCAGCATGTAGCCTCTATCACAACTGGTGGTGCAACTAATGTTGATCCCCTGAAAAGGGGGGGTGGGTGGGGAAAGGGGTGATGTACTCCCAAAATATTTGGTAAACACAGTCAAAGTACTACATTGAGGGGCGCAGTGTGACTGCCATATACAGTTAATATGGTGAAGGAGATAATACCATTTCTATGCTTCTACACCTACCTCACCATATCCATATTTCGCCTGCCTCCAGGGCCCTCCGCCTCTCTACATCCGGCTCCAGACCTTAAAATATGTAGCTAGCTCCTATGAGACCTTCTCACCTCCCACTTTATATGTTTTTTACCTCTTCCCACTCCCACCGTTATACTCCCCTTTGTCAGCTCAACATAGTCCTTCCACCCCCTTCTGTTACAACATCTCTGACATCCCCATTTCCACCTGGATTCAGCTGAGATATACCTTGTAAAGTATACACCATGATCCATGGGATTGCAAGGTTGTGCATGCTCCTTTGAATAGGTTGTACATGGGCGCAGCTAGTTGCAATTGTGATGCAGCCACACGTGTGACCAGGTTGTGGGTCGGCTTATGGCAACCACATCTGTAGATAGACAGATCTAAAAAGGTTGTGGCGCCCTCCATCTAAAAAGGTTGTGGCACCCTTGTATTACCTGGCATTTTCATAACTGTTTCATTTCAGATAAAAACAGTCACATGGTCAGACCACCATGCAATTTAATTCTCAGTTGCAATCCCACAAAATAGAACCTTGCCAATGGAATTGGCAAGGTATTGCCAAGGAGTTGTATGACTTTCCAAGCTCTTGCAGCATACCTGGACCTCTCTGTGGTAATGGGGACCTGTGAAGTTCCCTCTTCCCTACCCTGATTACTGCTTCCCATGCTCAATTACTGCACACCTCCAGTGGAATGCGCTTCCCTGCTGTATTAGACTCTCTACAAACTTTCAAAACTTCAAATGGGCACTGAAAACCCACCTAATGTATTCATCAAAGCCTACCGTTCCACTGCATGACCTAGTCCTGAGGCTTCTACTCCTACCCCCTCCCTCATGCCTTGACCATATCTGCTTTGCTTACATCCTGCCTTCAGGCTACCTCCCACTTGCTTGCACCTCTTGGCATCTGTCTGTTGCACCTTCTCCCCATACCTCCCAACATGACCCTCTCCAGGAGGGACACAAAGCTCTGCTCCTGGATTTACCTCTTAATGTATGATTACCATCACCTGTGTTGAACTAGTTAATTGATAAGAAAGGTGTGCCACCACAGGTGATGGCAATCGTACATTAAGAGGGAAGTGCAGGAGCAGAGCATTGTGTCCCTCCTGGAGAGGGTAAGGTTGGGAGGTATGTTCTCACTAGATTGTTTTTCAGAGCAGGGCCCTCTTTACTCTTGTTGTCAAAGCCCTCACATTTCACTTACAGCTCTCTCCTTCTACTTACATCTAAGCTGTAGTGTGTATTGAATTGTGGTTCTCTTTGTTACCTCTAGTCAATTTTGTTATTTAGTTAAGTTCTGTTCCTGTACTGTTCTATAGTATGCCCCTATGTATGGCGCTGCCTTATAAATAATAATAGGGCCTGCTGCAGAGGTGTCTTATGAGAGAAAGGAGACTGTGTTCAGTGTCTGAGCAGGTCTTGCCCTTGTGTCTATTGCCCATACCTTTGGCAAAATACTATAGCATCAATGCCATCAGTAGCTGTGATATCCTTGAGGTTTCATCAGAGGCAACAGTTGCTGCAAAGGGTAGTTATATTAAATGGACACATGGGTGAGTAATGTGAGCCCCCTGCCCCCACAGAACCATGTTCACTGCACACTTTTCTACCATTATAGATATACAACTAGGTGGTTTACACTATGGCAGGAGCCACACATTGATTGTGTCCTCCTGCTGTAATGGTACGAGACCCAGCTGCTAAAGCCTAGTGCTGATTACTGTAATATTAACTCTTTGAGTGCCAAGTGATTTTGTCAAAATAGGTGTGAAAATTGCAATTGCAAACGGTACTTGTTTCCTAGCACGGCCACACCGATTTACATCGGGGTGGTCGTGTCGGAAAAATCGCGTCGATCGCATCGCATGCGATTTGGTCGCATGCGATGCGATCAACGCGACCGACCCGATTTTTTGATTGAATCAAATGTGAATAGGGTCCCTGGGACCCAATTTTACATTGGATTCAATGTAAAATATTACCCCCAATTTTTTCAACGTAAACCCAACCCCACGATAGTCGCCAACCCGAAGCGTGGCGAGCGCAGCGAGCCCGCGAGGGGCGGCGGTGCGCGTCCTCCGACCTTTTCATTCCCCTACTATCCACGTCGGTGTGGAGTTGAGAATATTCAGTGTGGCGAGCGCAGCGAGCCACCGAGCCCGAAGCGTGGCGAGCCCCGCGAGTGGACGCGTATAACTTCACAGGTATACGCGTCTGCTCGCCACGCTTTGGGCTCGGTGGCTCGCTGCGCTCGCCACACTATATATTCTCAACTCCACGCCGACGTGGATAGTAGGGGAATGAAAAGGTCGGAGGACGCGCACCGCCGCCCCTCGCGGGCTCGCTGCGCTCGCCACGCTTCGGGTTGGCGTCTATCGTGGGGTGACGACGGGGCCATATATAATGTGAAATGGGTCATATTGTCCCATTTCACATTTTTCACATTTTTTTCAATGTGAGATGGACTTAATCAAGTCCATCTCATCTTGTGCCATTATAATGGCACAAGACCGACGCGATGCTCACGATTTCAATGTTTAAAAAAATATTTTAACATTGAAGCCTATGGCAAAATCGGGGGCATCGCGTCGGTCGCGTCGGGACCAATGTTAATGGTCCCGACCGACGCGATGCCCCCGATTTTTTACCTTTGCCGGCAAAATGGACCTGATTTCAAAGGAAATCGGGTCCATCGTTGGGATCGCGTACCTTAACTTAAATGTACACGATCCCAACGATTGTGGCCGTGCTAGGAAACGAGTACCTTGCAAACTTTTTAATGTACCTTGTATAGGAAATATAATCTTGTTTTACACTTTTTATTTGAAATTATATAACAAATGTGAGTGACACTGGCATTTTTACCGGATATTTTGCACATCTCTCACATAGATGTTGGTACTCAAAGGGTTAAGCAAACTGCACAGATCTTTACACAAAAACGCCCTTTAGAACTAGTACTACTGTGTCTGCTTAGGCTGGTATGTAAAAATGGGAGTGAGTAGCATGTTCTACACATATTTTTCTCCACTAGGTTGTACAATTAAAGCTTTGCTATGGTGCCTACAAATATCTAGTTATGCCACTGGTTGACGATGAACTTCAGCAACAAAAATTAACAATTTACGTGATTGCCTTCTGCACCTTCAACTTATCTCCCACTGAAGCAGTGTCCCGGATTGTATGATAAAATGCTGCCTTTGCTACACCTCCTAGTAACACAGATCCAGCGTCGGACTGGGAGGGCAGGGGCCCACCGGGGGCATGTCTGACGTATGACATCACTATGTGGGCAGGTCCAGCGCGTGACGTAATGACGTAGCGGGCGTCATGATGTCAGCCGTCCAGTCATCCTGCTGCCGCTGCTCTGGGCTCCTCCCAGCTCCCTCACTCTGGCCTTTCCGCTGCCTCCCCACCCACTCCAAGCTTCTAGCGGCGGCTCAGCGTGCTCCAAATGCCCGGTGGGAGACTGGGGATAAAGGTCAAAACTCAGCGGGGCCTACCGGGGAATCCCCTGGTCCCCCGCCGGGCCAGTCCGAGCCTGCACAGATCCCACGCTACCACATCACTCTGATTCTCAAGATACTCGGAACCTCCCTACCTTTGACTTGTTTCTCTTTAGCAACTCATCATATTTGAATCATTGTACACTTCTTGCCCATCTCTCACCCAATATCCTCCCCTGCTGAATCTCATGTTAAGCCACCCTTTGCCCACTTCAGTCTTTGCAGTGGTCTGTGGTTAGGGCATTAGGGCATTGCCATATAACACATGTACCTCCTATTCAGGATTAAATAGTTTGCACTCCAGGCCTCCAAGTAAATGTCATCTACGCAAGGCCGGATGTATCAAGCTTTGGGGGTAAATAATATAATAAGGTCCGAGAAGCCAAAGGTGTGAGAGTTTGTCCAAGAATGACCCTATTACATTGTGAAGAGAGATACAATTCACTTCATAAGCTGGGTACACATTAATAGATATATTTGCAAATCGATCTGCAAATATATCTACTGACAGATCGGGCAGCGTGTTCTCCTGATCCATCGTGACTTCCATCACAAATGGGTGGCATGAACTTGAAAATATATAAAACATGTACCTTCTGTAGAAGAAAGGGTTGCATAAGTATATATTCATAGAACAACTTTTGCTGTTTTGTTATTATAGTAACTGTTTTCTTGATTAAAGCTTACAGTTTAAACAGAAAACCAAGACTCTCATTTTATATTCAGAAGAGAAGGTGGCATTATAAAAGGTGTGGTCTAATTAGGGAAAACTGTAAAGCAAACAGATAAATAATTACTTATAAACAAATTGACAAACAAAACAAACCATGGAAACACTGATTTTGAAATCCATTCTTTATTATCCACTAATACACATTGAAAAGTGCAGATAGTTTCTTGCCACAATGAGCGCGATACCTCCAGGAAATGTTGGATGTTTTTAATAATGAGCTACAAAAAAAAATCAATACTTAATACGGTAGCACTGTAAAAGAGGGCACTCACCAATTACTGGCCATGTCCAACTATCTGCTTAATTAGACAGGAGGAACGAAGGATCAGCATGGCACTGTTACATGTGACTAAAGGGCACACATTCATATTTTACAGTATTTTTTTTGTATTAAGATAGAACTACGGATGTTTGGCCATTTACTTGCTTATAAGAGCGTTAAGCTGATTACGTGTTTGAGCCATCATCCTGAGCTTGTAGGTAAGTAATATGGCTCTTTCAAGGGGATACGGTCATTGGGTCACCAGCAAGTTGTTAGACAGTCATTAGGTCGACACCATTAGGTCAATATGTGTCTAGGTTGACATGCAGGAAGGTTGACATGAGTCTAGGTCTAAATGGGTTAGGTCCAGGGCCGGATTAACAATGGGCCTGATGGAGCTACAGCTCCAGGCCCACTCTCCAAATAGGTCCATTTTGTAGCTGAGGGCCAGGACTTTCCAACGAGCCCAGCCCCACGTCGCTAGCCCCCCGGGAACCGGAGATACCGCCAGGCAAACCTGGAACGTTTTCCCCATAGGATAACATGGGACTCGCTAATTCCGACCTCCACCCGGTTCCAACGGCTGCCAGTTCCCCCTCCGGCATCACAGAAGCTCGAGGTTGATCTCAGTCGAGCTCAAATCGCTGGGCCTTCAATCTGATACCTGGTCTATATGGGTTCATTGGTTCTAGAGATATTGCAGGTAAACCAATTTTTTTCAGTTCTGAAATGTAATTTCATGGCTGTTCATGTTGTTTGAGGACAGATTTCTCTGGAACCAAATGGCCCAGTTTCACGTGACCAAAATCATTCGAAGCCTACTGTACATGTAAATGGGTCAGTTGGTTGCGAAGATATAGCTGGTTGGTTAAAGGGGGGCGGGTGTTGTTTTCTCTCCACCTCACACCAGAAAATGCAGGGACTAGGCTGGTGTAAAAGGGGCCAGTCCAGGAATGTCCCTGCATGATCCTGGGACCATATTCCCGGGTAAGTCCCTGCATTTTCTGGTGTGAAAGGGGTATTATTTCAAATAGCAGTGCTCTGAATACAGCTGGGCAGCGGCAGCCCCCTGCTCTCTGCCCGGCTGTCAATGGCTGTCATTTCTGCCCGGCGGCAGCTGTCCCCAAGTGGCATAACTTGAATTGTGACTCAATCTGTGTGCCATAGTGTGAATTCTGGCTCATTCCATGTGGCATAATGTAATAGAGGCAAGTACAGTATAAGGGGGTTACTATTGTGTTGCATGATTTGTATAAGGGGTATATGGTGTGGTAAACTTAGGTTACCACATAAAAGGTGCTGACATACTGTCTACCAAGTTTCGGCTTTCACAAATTTTTTTATGACTGCAGTGCCGCCTCACCCCGCAAGTATCTTAGGACATCGGGATCCTGCGGGTGCACCTTTGGAGTGCACCCGCCAATATCTCTCCCTGCATTTTTCTTATGCCAGCCCCCTGCCTTTTCCAGGCATATATAATTAGTTGAAAGTATTTACACAAATACAGACACACCCATGAGCAGACCACCCAAACAGAGCACTGGTCACACCCCCCTCATTATTAGATGCTGGCCGCAACCCCTATTATTGCGCATAATAGGCCCTTGATCATTCAGCTCCAGGCCCATTTAGACCTGGCTCTGGTTAGGTCGACAGGGTCATTAGGTTGACATAGGTTAGGTCAACAGTCAAAAGGTTGACATGGGGTTTTTCACTGTTATTTGAGCCAACATGTGCCCACAGGTGGTATTTCATGCCCTACCATCCACTAGGGCATGGTGGGAGAATAAAAGCCTGAAGCATGGTGAGCGCAGCAAACCATGTGCGGGGACGTGGTGCATTTAACCTGTGCCCATGTCGACTGTGTCGACATTCAGGTAAAAAAATGAAAAATCTCATGTCGACCTTTGACTGTTGACCTAACCCATGTTGACCCAATGACCCTGTCGACCTAACCCATGTCGACCTAGACTCATGTCGACCTTCCTGCATTTTGACCTAGACACATATCGACCTAAACACATGTCGACCTAATGGTGTCGACCTAATGACTGTCTAACAACTTGCTGTTGACCAACTGATCCACACCCCTTTCAAGTCACTGGACCTCTTAATATACATGAAACCATGATCCCTTATATTTTTATATTCGTTTAAAAGAGCTGTAGAACTAAAGTGAGCCCAATAAATAACCTGTAAGTGTTAACAATTATCATGGTGACACTGAGCTGTCCATTACTTATTTTTATAATTCATTAAATCCTCAGCAGGTGGCATTTCAGTTAAATGTTGTTACATGTAACTTGTTGGCATTTTTGTTTATACACTAATATGCCCAATGCCATTTTAAACAGTTAGATTGTTTCATACTGGGAAAGGGCTGAGCTAGTGTTAGAGCAGAAATGTAAAAAGAATAACAGCTCAGGCAGCTAATACCGTGTTTAGATGGAAAATGCAGGGTTGCACCCGGACTTTTAAACGGTTCAGTCCCAGTGTGACCCTGCATGTGCGATCTGTTCATATTGGCTGTAACCCGTAGCCCCTTTCACATCGCACCAATTACTGAGTTGAACCCCCAAAAAAGGCATGAACCCGGTAATTAGGTGCGATGTGAAAGTAGGTGAATGAGGCTCCAAATGGCTAGCCACAATTAATGGTCTTTAGATTTCAATGAACATACCCCACCCAAATCTAACTCTCTCTGCACGTGTTACATCTGCCCCACCTGCATGGTTTTGTCCATCTGCAAAAATTGCAGCCTTGCTAACAGGTCTGAATTAGGACAATTCAGACCTGTCCCAGCATCCAAATCATGATACATCTATGAGACAAATTTAAGTAGCGCAATGCAAAATGAATCGTTAATATCATGTCACAACTGCAATTGCCCTAAGAGTGGAGGAACAGAAGTCTATAAAAAAAACTTTTATAGAGAATTCTGTTTTTCTAAAATGATCAATTCATTGGAGGATTTACAAATACCGAATTAAAGTTGGTAATATTTTCACATATTCAAACTGCACATATTCATTAATAACGAACATTAAATGGGGCGAATTTTAATAAAGTAATAAATTAAGATTGTGACAGCAATTTGAAATTATTAGTATATTTCATTCTTATGTAATGTATTCAGTGGGGCATTATGTTCCAGCAAGTTTAGAGCAGGTGACTGGAATGCCTGTTATTAGACTGTCTTTGTTCAAAGTATTAAATTAACATTTCCATTCAATATTGCTGTGTTATACTGCTATGATATGTTTACCTTTATCTACAGTATAGATGGTTTGCTGAAGGCAAAAGTCATGTCTAGGCATTAACAGTTGATGAAAAAATCTCAATTATTTTACCTTTTTTGTATTAGTTGCAAACAGAGGAAGAAGGGAATTTTAATTGACAGTTGTTCTGCAGATCTTTATATTACAATCACACAATTTCAAATGCACATTAAAAAATACACAAACAGAGATCGCTGATCACAGGTAATTGGCTCACCGAGCAAACCAAAATCCCTGAAAGCAGCCCTGTTTTCAAGAGAAAAACGTGGCTATGACTGCCGAAAACACACAGGTTTCACTGAACCTTTGGTTTTTTGGGGTGAACTTCAAATTGGGTAGTCTGATAAAAACATTTGTAAAACATTGGGAAAGATTGCTATGGGCTATCTTCACTTCTAAAAACCATACTTCAGGAACTCTTAAGGATGAAACATCTCGGTGGTTATCAAAGAAGAATTCCTTCCACAGAGAACTCTGAGGGGTATCTTCCAGTGACTACAATCATAGGCGTGCGCAAAGTGGGTGCCTCATGTTCACAGGCACACCCTAATGTTAGCCCCCCATGAGGCCACGACATTGAGTGGCATAATGGGTGTAATGACTGCAGCTTAGACCTAAGTTACTGGCCGAGCTAGCACCGCAGCAGCATTGTCCCCTAAAATCTCCTCCAGGCAGTATGTAATGTACCACCCTGCAGCTTGGCTGGCTGAATCTATGGTCCTTCTCTGTGAGGCAATGTCACTTCCTCCAGTAGCCACCGGGTGACATAAGCTGGGCATAAATCACTAGTGGCGCACCAGAGAATTGGCTGTCAACAGGCTCCATTTCATTCAGAGACTGTCAATATAATATCAGCTGACATCTTAACAATGTCAATATCAAAACTGTTGACATTATAGTGTTGAGTTTAGGAATATCCTGACCACTACCTAGACCAGTGTTTTTCAACCACTGTGCCGTGGCACACTAGTGTGCCTTGAGCTGTTCTCAAGTGTGCCCCAAGATCTAGAGATGCCCAAACCAGTTTACAGCCACCACCAGTTCAATTGTTATTTACTGTTCTCGTCTTTTCATGTAAAGAGCCAATGTATTATTTTTTTTAACCTGTGGAGACCGGTGTAATTGTTTTTTATATGGGGGCCAATAGGTTTTTTTTTTTTCCTGTGAACGGCCAATGTGTTTTGCCCTGTGGGGATGTAATGATGTGCCTTGCCAATTTTTAAATCTTATTTAGTGTGTCACAAGGTAAAAAGGTTGAAAATCACTGACCTACAGTACAGTATAGTAAACAATGAGAAATGTATTGGGCTTTGTTGTCTGTAGAGATGAAAGAATTGGCTGATGCTATTGACATTTACCAGTTTGTTGTAGCAGTTTTATTTGTGCCTTTTAAATGTAATTTATGTCAGTGATATGACACTGTAACCTGAGCCTGGAGCTTTACATTATGAAGGGCCTATGTGACCAGTGCACACACCATACATATCCAAAAGGGGAACTACAGTATAAATGCAATTCTAATGCATATGATTTATAGCCAGCTGTGTGATCAACTGTGCAGCTGGTCATCATCCTGCTGTTATCATGTCGGGCCTATATTTATGTGAAACTAGAAGGAGGAAGATTCAGGGGAAATTTGAGGAAAAATTACTTCACAGAAAGGGTAGTCGATAAGGGGAATAGCCTCCCATCAGAGGTGGTAGAGGCAAATACAGTGGCACAATTTAAACATGCCTGGAATAGGCATATTGATATCCTTACAAAGAAATAAGTATAACATATGATTTGAGGTAACATGTTTTAAAAAGGGGCAGACTAGATGGGCCAAGTGGTTCTTATCTGCCATCAAATGCTATGTTTCTATGTACAGGCATGGAGCTTTTTTTGTCTGTCCCTAATTTACAGTATGTACTATTTTGTGCTTTAATAATACTTTCTATTGGCATTTGCACTATTTTGCCATTTCATGTAAATACATTTCCTCTCCATGCCATTACAAATTTAGAATTCTCTTTTTCTATTCATTGTAATAATACAATCCAATGATTAAGCCTTGTGTAATACCTGCTGTAGATTACCTGCTGTTTATAATCTTCTCTAACAGATACATGTAAACAATCAAGTGTAGTATTTTCTGTCTGTGCTGATGGTGATATGGAAAGCATCTGTCTACAGCAGTGGTTCCCAACCTTTTTTCTCTCCCGTACCCCTTGATTAGGCTTTTTATTGAAGAGTACCCCCTCTCAATTTGAAATATAGACAGTACTTATGAGTGGAGTGGAAGTGAGCGGTATGCCTATCCTTATGCATTTCCTTATATTAAGAAGTAACGGACAGGAATCGTGCCCTTCCATGTCTGGCCGCTGTTTGTGTATTGCCTCCAAGGTTCCCACTAACACCTGTAGGATTAATGCCGCCAGGGCCGGCGCCACCACTAGGCAGGACTAGGCATTTGCCTAGGGCGCCGGCCACTGGAGGGCGGTAATGAGCTGCCGAGGAGAGGTACCATAGAGGTACCATAGAAAGTTGGGAGCAGGTAAGACAGAGGGCTTCCCTCTTCCCCCACCCCCGAACCCGCCTGTGAATCAACGTTGCCTCTCCCCCCCTGAGGCTTGCACCGGCCCTGAATGCCGCTGCTTCCTCCACCCGTGTCAGTGCAGGGCAGATGATTGCTGATGTCTGAGGGCAGCATTGGAAGCTCCCCATGGATTGCTGGTCAGGCAAAAGCACCAGGAGACACTGATGATGCTGATGACGCTGAAGACAGAACTGTAAGTGACAAAACATGGTTCTTCTCCATGGCAATGGGTCTTCTGCCATCAAAATACTTGTTTCCTAGCACAGCGCCCACGATATTCAGTCGTATGGCATCTTATGCATTGTTTCGCATCGCATGCCATATGCCCACATGCAATGCGATTTTAAATTGTATAAGCACCCTAATGGGTTCTTTCAAGGGTAAATGGCCCCCCTATACGATTTTTAATTCTATAAGCACCCTAATGGGTGCTTACAATGTTAAATGCACCCCCACGCCACCCCACTATCAACGGCAACGGTAAGCGTGGAGAGCACAGGGAGCCCGCGAGGGGTGGCGGTACGCGTCCTCCGACTTTTTCATACCCCCACTATCCACGTCGGCGTGGAGTTGATATTATATAGTGTGGCGAGCGCAGCGAGGCGAGCCCCACGAGGGGACGCGTATTACTTTACATGTATTCCGTGTCCGCTCGCCACGCTTCGGGCTCGGTGGCTCGCTGCGCTCGCCACACTATCTAAAATCAACTCCACGCCGACGTGGATAGTGGGGATATGAACAGGTCAGAGTACGTGTACCGCTGCGCTCGCCACGCTTCGGGTTGGCGTTGATAGTGGGGGTGGCGTAGGGGTTCTTTTAACATTCTAAGCACCCATTACGGTGCTTATACAATTAATAATCTTATAGGGGGCCCATTTAACATTGAACACACCCATTAGGGTGCTTATACAATTTTAAATCGTATACCATTGTATATGGCATACAATGGCATACAATGCGATGGTATACGATTTAAAATCATATAACATCGGCTGCCATCGCGTAACATCGCATCGCATACCATCATATGGCTTATGGTATGCGATGCGATGGGCGCCGTGCTAGGAAACAAGTACCCTTTTTTCATCTTCCGCCATTACCAATATTATTTTCAAGTACCCCCAACTAGTATGCAGAGTACCCCCAGGGGTACTAGTACCCCAGGTTGGGAACCACTGGTCTACAGCATTGGTTCCCAACCCTGGTCCTCAAGTACCCCCAACGGTGCACATTTTCCAGGTCACCCGGCAGGTGCACTCCTTATTCAGGCACATTTGAAAAGATCCACAGGTGGAGCTAATTATAGCACTTGTGATGCTGTGTGGAGACCTGCAAAACATGCAATGTTGGTGGTACTTGAGGACCAGGGTTGGGAACCACTGGTCTACAGTCTTGATTCAGTAAAGTTTTTATCATGGGTGCTTGGAATGTGGCAGCTTTGGGGCCCAAAGTTGAAGAGATCCAGCACTGCCACATACCCTAAGGAATCTGAAGCACCTTTTAATTTTAAATAACATTTGTATAATGTTTTGTCTATTGTGGCAGGGGCAGCATATCTCTACATAAAGATTATGTGGAGGATCCGGTCCAGGTTTTAGAGCATCAGCAGCAGCAGGGAAACTGCTGTGATCAAGGTTGGGCTGATTAAGCAGCACCTGTGCTCTCCTGATTAATGTGTTTCCAGGGCAGAGGGTTGTTGTTCTTGATGGTGGAATAGCTGCCCAAGTGATAGGCCAGGGAGTGGGCTACAGTAGGGACCACTGGAGCTTCCTGAAGCCTTTGTACTATACTGTGACACCTGTATGCTGCAATCCTGTAACCTTCCTTGCTGTGCTGATGACCTGGTAAGCTGTGTACCTGCTACAAAATAAAGTCCAAGACTTCAACTTATCCAGTGTATGTGATTCCTTGTCTTACTCTCTATTTTTAAATGTGACAAGGCTAAATGACGTTGAAATATTCATGTATTTTAATAATTACATTTGATATTAAATAAAATAATAACAATATGTATTGATAAATTAACTACATTGTTATTATATGTTATTATTACTCAATAAAAGTTATTATATCTTTATTCATATTTATTAGAAGTTTGCTAAAAATTCTCATTTTAAAGTCTTAACATGTTTCACATTTTAATTTAACAAACTTAATTCAACAAATTACAGGTCAGATACTATGCATATTGGTGTACTATATGCATAATACCATGTTGTGTATTATCAGAATCTATGTTTCGATTTTAGTAGAAAGTATTACATGCATAAATTGTAGTATGATAAATATTTTTTTCTATCCCACCTCCCATATAATCTATTTTCCTATAGATGGATTTTACAACATAAGCAAAATGAAGAATGCCATGGGAAACAGCATCCATACTGTTTCCGCCCAAGGAGCTTGACATTTTTATTAGATTTAAAGCTGCTAAGCCTAACAATACTTAAATAAGGAATAACTCTTGCATAAAGCTTTGTAATGAGGCATACTTGTAGGAATTCCAAAAATAGTACTTGGTTGAAAAGGAGCTTTAAAATAGTAACTATGTCGAGATGAATTTCTACAATGCTCTGTATACATGCATTCAAATATCTCAGTTATATCTTTCCAAAATAATTTAGATATGTAATTAAATGTTTGCAAGGCATAATAAATCAGTTATAACAAAACTGTATGATTTCTACCAGTCATTCCAGAACTACTGTACTGTAGACATTTTAATGCCACAGGTGTGAGAGAAGTACCCCTAGATGGGAACAGCTGCTGCCTCCAGCAGTGGCACACTAAGGGCCTTATTTTGGTTCATTCTTTCTGACAAAATCCTTCTTAGATGGGCAAAACCATGTGCACTGCAGGTGGGGCAGGTGTTACTGGTGCAGAGAGAATTAGATTTGGGTGGGGTTTTACTTCAAAGTGAGATCTATATTGCAGTGTAAAAATAAAGCAGTAAGTATTTTCCCTGCACAGAAACAAAATTACTCACCCAAATCTAATTCTCTCTGCACATGTTACATCTGCCCCCCCTGCAGTGCACATGGTTTTGTCCATCTAAGAAGGATTTTGTCAGAAAGAATGAACCAAAATAAGGCCCTAAATGAGAAGGCATGGCAATCCTTCTGACGGGGCATGCTCATATCTAGTCCATTACAATCAATAGATCAACCTTTATCCTGTCTCTCCTGCCTGATCTTTCAGCATTGACCACTTGGTGCTGCAACCGGTCTCTTAAGCCCACTTGCTGTCTGGCTTGGCCCTGGAATGCTACAGAAAGTTAATAGGCAGAGCCAGTGCTACCCACTCAGCAATTATATGCAAAGCAAATATGCTCCGGGCTTGTGCTCTACTTTTGCTGCCGGCTGCTGCTGTACCTGTAAAACTGGATGAGAGGCCGCAGATCCGGCAGTGTGTGTAGCTCTGTACTTCCAGCTTCACCTCTCTTCTACCTCCTCTCAGCTGCACCAGTGCCAGTGGTGCAAGCAGCAGGAAGCAGCAGTTCTTCCTGTGTAAGGACCACATCTCCCCCCTCTCCCCTCCTCTCCTATGAACCTGACATGTGTAAGGGACAACACTGCTGTGAGCATTATATGAGGCATTGCTACAGTGAACATTATGTTAGGCACTACTACTGTGAGCATTATCGGAGGCACTACTACTGTGAGCATTAAGTGAAGCACTACTACTGTGGGGATGCAGTCACAATCCCGGCGGCCGGAATCCCATGACACCCATAGAGGGAGAATAAATTAGTGTGCCGAGGCCCACTGCGTGGTGAGAGCAGCAAGCCTGCGGGGGGGGGGGCATCCACGTCCCCCATTGTCGGGATTTCGATGGTCGGGATTCCGGCATTGGGATTTTGACCGCTGGGATTCCGACCACCGAGATTACATGCCAATCCCCTACTGTGAGCATTATGTGTGCCACTGTTATTGTGAGTATTATGTGAGGCATTACTACTGTGAGCATTTTGTGAGGCACTACTACTGTGAGCATTATGTGTGCTACTATTATTGTGGGCATTTGTGTGGAACTACTACTGTGGAAGGTACAGTATGTGTTTCAAAGGGCCCCAAGAGAGGTGGCTGCTAGGACAGATCTGTCTACACTTATTTCATACAGCTGTTCTACAGTCACAGATGTTCTCCAGTCACTGCTGACTCACAAACCCCATTTGCAGCCCACTTGAGCTGCAGAGTCTCCTAATGTGAGATAACAGATCAAGGAGAAAGTAGAGCAGAAGTTGTTTTAAGAAAATGCAATAACTATTTATTATAATTAAAACTTTTAGGAGAGGGGTTATCAAGGCTTGGAGAGAGATACATTTGCGAGAGATCATGTACCAATTAATCCGCACCTATATTTTAAGACTATTAGAGTAGGACCTAAAAGTGCAGTGAGTTTGTTTAATAGAAGATACATATGTTTCAGATCATGTCCACATATTACAATGCTAATATCTATCCAGATAAAATTCCAAAGAGCTAGCATAGCCTGTAGCTGTGTTGATGTGCACTCACTGAACTTTGCATACATGAGAACATCTCTCTACTGCCTAGTTACATACAGTGAGTGGTTACTGTAGATATAGCTGAATTAATTTACTGATCAATCTACTTTGAAGCATAGTTTCTTTATATGTACTGCTATTGGGATACATATGATATAACTGCAGCCAGTATGATAGCAGTCAAAAGACTAACCCCGGCATCCCAATATGGAGAATCCTGACAGGGACACCATAACTACCCTAACCCTCTACCCTTTACCTCTCTAACTCTGTCTTGCCTAACCCCACCCCGCAGCCTGACTTTAACCTTCCCGCTAGTGCCTAACCCCTCTTCCGAGCTGATAAAACCTAACCCCTCCGTCCCACACGCTAACTCTAACACACCTTCTAAGTGACTAAACGTAAACTCCCCTCCCTGAAGCCTAACCTTAACCTTCTCTGCACTCTAGGTTCCCCCCGCTAGTGCCTAAACTTAATCCTCCCTTCCATGGCCGCATGTTAGCCCACTCTGATCCTGTTCGATGTTCCGCCGCTGGTCTTCTGATGACACTCGAGAGGCCGGCATCGGTATATTGAATGCAAGCATCCTGACTACTTGTATGCTAACCGCATCCCACTGTAACTCTACTATTGTAGAGATGACATTGCTTCTAGATTTGCTTGTGAAAAAAAATTTTTTTTTGCTAAAAACTCACTGGGGACATTTGTAACAGCATCACTGGGGACATAATATGTAACTGGCACTATATATGTGCAAGAAAATGACTGCTTGGCATTCAAATTCAGTGCTGAGATAGTACACACATTTTGTTTCACGTTTTGAAACCTTGTTTTTTGAACAAATAAAATATATTTGTGTGTATTTTATGTGGTAATAAAATATATTTGTGTGTATATTATGTGTTTATACAGCATAAATGCAAGATACTTCAAAATACATAATTGAAATATTAAAATATTCCGAAATACGGAATAATCCGTTATCCAAAATTCTCCTGGTCCCGAGCATTTTGGATAAGGGATACTCAACCTGTAATATATCAGCTGGTACTGTAGCAAGTAGTTTTTCATATGAACAACAGGTCAGAGGGCACATTCTGCTGGGAGATTTTACAGTATGACAGCAGTATGGATGCTCTATGATAAAACCATAATTGCTAGTTTTAACTTGGAACATTTAAAAAAATCTGTGCTTCCAACTATCTTTAACATATAAATATGAATACGGGACAATAAATTATTATGTAGCTTAGATTTCCATGATCTAATTTAAAAAAAAAATATATACAAATATATATTTTTATATGTAGGTGGCAGCCATTGAAAATAATTATTCTATAATTTTCTATTTCATACTGCCACAATAGTATAATAATGTATCTATCTATCTATCTATCTATCTATCTATCTATCTATCTATCTATCTATCTATCTATCTATCTATCTATCATAGACACAATGTGATTGATAACAATGGCTGGAACTGAAATTAAAGTCAGAAAGGAATGGGGGGTCTCTATGGCATATTATTCCTTAGACATGGTTATAGACACCAATGAATTTATTCGTACAAATTACATCCAATAAAGGACATAAAGGGTTTCAACTTTCATCAGTGTCTCTTTAAAAAAATCTGGAGGAAATAAGGTGCATACACCTAGTTCACAGGCAATGACACATAGGGGCTGCTATGTAGTTATAATGTTGACAAAGAACTACTGTACTGTATGTCAGCAATGTTCTAGTCTCGGTTATAATCCTGGCACCTGTCTGTAGTGGATGGTATCAAAATCCATGCCAATAGAATGCAGACAACGCCATCCTAAAGTTTGCAATCCTGTGGGATCCCAGTGAGTATTGTATTCCTACTATGACATATTTTTCTAGGTATAACTAAATAAAAAAATAAACCTTCCAGTTGCTATTCAATATGAAACATGGTATGTCCAAATTGCATAAGTTAATTATTGAAATCAAAGGGCACAGATGATACTGTCAGCGTATCTTTCAATCCTATGACCAAAGGTTTGTGTTAGGGCAATCAGCATGAACCCTGGAATGTGCCTCAGATCTCCTTATCTCTTCTCTCCCAGACCACAAATAAACATGGAACCCTTAACAGTATATTGTCATGTGCAGACGACATTTTCTTGCTTACAACCTCCACTCAAAAGACACTGGGTGGGATGTACAAACTACTGAGGTACATCCTGCCACCCATTGCGCCAATACTAACATATGTATCGCAAAGGGCACCTCTCCCAATAAGAGCTGCCCTTTGCAATGCACTCCGGTCCCTGGACTTCCAGGAGTCCCTCTGTGTGATGCGGGTTTCTGTGGGGCTGGCACACCTCCCACAGCACAATGCGGAAAGAAGTCCATAGGCTTCTATAGAGTAATGGCAGCTAAAGCTGGAGTTACCCTCCACATATGAGCCCCAGCGTCGGGGCTTTAATACATTTCAAAATGCAGTGAAAACCCTGAAAATTGGGTTTTTAATGATTTTATTTATTTAATGCATACTGTCCACTGAGAGGCAATTCAGGAAAAAAGTTAAACCAGCAAACAAAACCTTGCAGGGCCAAATGTTGGATTACCTCAGACATGAGCCCTTTTTGTATCCAGTTTTGAAAAAGAAAGCATGAAGGTTTTTTGCTCTGAAAACAAAAAATTATACTGATCTTTCCAGTGGTATTGGTGGCCCCTAGTAGTCTCCCCTTGGGAGAGGGCTGCTGGGAGAAAAGGTGGCTGCTGGGAGGGGAAGGGGGGGTCACACTTGTCGACTTGCTCTTGGGGGATGAATCAACTGAATCTCCTCCCATGTCTACAAAGGTGAATCATTTCTGGGATCAAGCCTAGAATACAAGCCTAGCACAAGATGCAGATAAGGGGTTCGAAGGAGGTTTTACACTTTCAAATCAAGAATTTGATTTGACTGTGTATCTCTAAAACCATTAGACGGCACCAATACTAATCACAATGAATCTTATAAACTACGAAATCTGATAAAAAAAACTATAATTTCCCTCCAGATTATATTCCAAAATAATTATCTTGGTCCGGGAATCCTTTAACATATATATCGAAGGAGGTTTTACACTTCTCAGAGAGGACCCCAATACTTATCAATGCAAACTATCAGAATTCTGACCACGGGGATGACACTGTTGGCATTCTGACTGTCAGGATCTCGACTGCCAGGATCCTGACCACGTCTCTTCTGTCAATTGTAGATTGAATAACTGCTATCCACTTGTCATAGAGGATGTGTTTTATTACACATGAAGTTATGAATTTTGCAACAAAGGGAAACAGAAATATCTCCTACAGATCAGTACCCAGCTATACTTCACACCTCTGGGTATTTACAAGTGTGTGACGATACTGAATCCCAAAAATACTAGGGAATCCTGATAGACACATTATATTATAGAGTAGAACATCCATGACATACTATAAAACATTTTAATCTTCATTGAGTCGATTTGTAGCCAATGACTTCAACTTGTGGATCCATCGCAGATCCTTATGTTGCTAAATCAGATCCCTATCTCCTTTGATAGGGTAGATGTGATGATCATGAAACATTTCATTTGAATTGCAGGGTGCATACAGCTAGCAAAAAATGTCATCACAATGATCTTTAGATCAAGAGCCTTAGTCTGGTTCACTCCTTCTGGCTAATTCCTTCTTAGATGGACAAAACCATGTGCACTGCAGGGGGAGGGGGGGGCAGATGTAAAATGTGCAGAGAGAATTAGATTTGGGTGAGTTATTTTGTTTCTGTGCAGGGAAAATACTGACTGCTTTATTTCTACCCTGCAATATAGATCTCACTTTGAAGTAAAAACCCCACCCAAATCTAATGCTCTTTGCACACATAACATATACCCCACCTGCAGTGCACATGGATTTGTCCATCTAAGAAAGAATTGCCAGAAGGAGTGAACCAGAATAAGGCCCCAAGTTTGTTGTCTTCAGTACATAAGGCTTCATTTGTGGGACAAATGTCCATCGCTTTTAATAACCAATGATGTCTTTCCACCATGTAATAAGTCACAAGGACCTTTTTAAGGAGTGATAGTAGAACATCATTAAATATTCAGGTGTAGTAGACTACAGTAAGCTGCAGTGCTGTTGATTGGTGTTTGCATGCTTCCATTTGTAAATTGCTCAGAATAATATCAAAATGCTAGAAAAATTTAGTGGAACATGAATAGAGTCTTTGGAACCCAATTTGGTAATCTGTGCCGGGATATCTCTGGTTTCAGAACAATGGGTGACTGAGGAAGACAACAGCAGAAATTTTCTGTCTTCCTGGCATCTCAATAGCTCCTTATATATTTTGGCAAGTTACATTGGGATCTTTAGAGGAACATTTTTAAGAAAAATTCTTATCTCACAGTTGATGAATGTAATGACTGTTGATAATTAACAGGACAACCATATCAATTTATTTTTCACATGTCCTTGGGTCATTATTTTTTTATTTCGTATAAAAAACACACTCAATTGGATTTTAATCTCAAACATATAATCTGTGAATCTCTGGAGAACAATTTCTCCTTGTCTATCTGCTGCTCAGATACTCAAGTAGTTATTTTAAAGCAGAGATCCATTCAGCAATATTTCTTGTTTGGTTCCATTATGATTTTCTGTGTGAATTGTTAGCAGAAATCTGTGACTCTCAATGTCAGCAAATGCTACTGTTAGGGGGGTATTCAATGTCTGTCGAGCTCCTTATTTTTGTAGAGATTTGTTGTTTTCTCGACGAGAGGTTGGTTAGACAATGAGGCCTATTCATTGTCTAGTTTTCTCGACTTGTCGAGCAGAGCTCACCTGATTTGGTTTTCGGTTTGCTCGACTGTCGAGTTGAACATAACTCGACTTGTCGAGTTATTTTGGGTAAAATCTGTCGAGATAATTCCTGCATCCTATTCAATGTCAAAGAATTCACCTGACCTCGACTGTTTGAAATCACTCTTCCCTCAAATTTAACTCGACAATTATTTCTGTCGTGACAAGGGAGTTTCTCTTGTTGCATGTTCATAAATTGTGTTAAATGTATATGCAGGATTGTAGTAATGTTTGTAGTGCTTATCTTGACTTCTGTCTTTGTGATATTTTGCTAAATATTCCTCTTTTGATTAACTTTACATTTGCTGCATGTTTATATGGTATGCTTTAACCCATTATTCCATTGTCAGCATCAGTTTTCAGCTTGTATTATTACGCATTTGTTTAAATTATTCCATTTGGCATATAAGAAGTATTATCTTTTTTTCTGCTCACCTTTCATGTTCACTGTGCTGCATTTTGCCCATTGAAAGTCTTCTGTATACATGTCTATTTTATGTCTACTTCTGGTTTGATCAAACACCTATGTTTAGGTCCCTTGTATACATGCTGGGGCAGAATTACTCAGGATACAATGTGTGTTTGTTGCCATTCTTTTGTTTACTTCTACAATGCAATGCATTGCAATTTACTGTACCTCAGAGCTCTCATTCCTGTACTGAGACTTCAGGGAGATACTAGCATTGTGCAGTCTGCTGATTTGGAAATGTTTTTTATAGGAGAATTTTCATTTTTAACAAGATATCTACTTTTATATAATTGACTATAAAAATGAAGCCTATCTCTGACAATTGCCACTTTCCTCTAGGAGAACTCGACTTGTTGAGCTAAATTTTCAGTTAGCAAAATGAGAAAAACAAATGCAAATGCTCGACAATTCGGACTGTTACTGGTGGGATTGAAATTACAGTTTGAATAGGCGAGAACTCGACTTGTCGAGCTAAATATTCATGTCGAGCAAAACGAGAAAAACAAATGCTCGACAATTCGGACTGTCACTGGTGGGATTGAATACTCCCCTTAGTCTCTTACCTAATTTCTTATAAGGAGCATGGTATCTTCTAGGATCACTGTAGAGCAAATTGTAGAGGACTAAATTCCTTAGTCCTCTCTCTCCAGTTTGTTCCATAGGTCCTTGTTGAGATCAACAAACGAAGGGACTAAATAATTATTATAAATAACAAAACAGAGCATTTAAGTAAGTAAAAAAATAGAACAATCAAAAATTGAGCAGCAAGTTGACAACATTTTGGCCTGTCAGTGAAGTATAGCACTGTATGGGGGAAATGTACATAGATGGGAGTTCTATTTCACGTGGGATGTTGCTATGGGCAACTAATCAGAATCTAGTTCTTATTTATCCAGTTTTCTTCTTCTCCTTATGGGTCAAGATACAAGCTTGATGTACCGGTGACGTGACCGCCCCCTTACAAAACGCTAATGTCTACAAATTAGTAGACATATAAAAAGGGTACGAGTCCAATCGCAAAAAACCTACGAATATTTATATTCAAATTGTGTATAAAAACTGTATTACACTATTGTACACCTTTTTCTCTTTATTTTGGGTAACCATCTGAGAGGAAAAAGGATTTTACCTTTACCAGCGCTTAGGGGATACATTGGTAAATTCTTTTCATAAGAAGTAGAATCTATTGGTTCCCATCTTCAATAGAACTCCCAGCTTAGTGAATTTAACCCAGTGTTTCAATGTAGGCCATTGATGGCTAACCTTGACACTCCAGCTGTTGTTGAACTACACATCCCAGCATGTCCTGCAACAGTTTTAGCATGGCCAAATAGTACAACTGATGCAGGGCATGCTGGGATGTGTAGTTCAACAACAGCTGGAGTGTCAAGGTTAGCCATCACTTATGTAGGAGAAGCAGCTATTTTCCAATACAAGGTCTGTTGTGCTCCATACGACTCATGTACAAGTGTCATATATCATGTATTTATTCAGCACAATCTCCTGGTGCATTCTAGTCACATCAACCTGGGCGAGATGCTGCAAATAAAAAAGCGTTAAAAACCCTGTTTTCAGGGCTTTTACCCCATTTTCATATGCAGCAAAGTCCCACCGCCGGGGCTTCGCTGTGCTAGATGGCGTAACCCCATGGAAGCCTATGGGCTACCTTTGTGTCCCCCGCCACCACGCGCGCCCCCTGACGATCTGCACCACCCCCCCCTCACCTGTGTCTGGGCAGCCTCCTGCTGTGCTTCCCGGACCAGTGATCTCCTCCTCCCTGCACCTCTTCCGAGTGCAGGGAGGAGGAAACGGAGCTGGGTACGGGTCCAGGGAGGAAGAGGGGACCCGCTGCACATCGCCGGCCACAACGCAAAGGACAGCTCTTATCACAAGAGCAGGGGCGTAACTATAGCACCGCAGCCCCCGCCACCGCGGGGGGGGGGGGGCGCTGTGCATGTGGGGGCGTCGGGGGCTGCGGTGCTATAGTTACCCCCCCCAATCCCCCGCAGACTTACGTATCTTGCTGGTCCCGGCGGCTCCATTCTTCTGATGAGGACCACAACAAAATGGCCGCCCCCATATAGCAAACAGTTCTCTGAAACTGTCTGCTGTACGGGGGCGGCCATTTTGTGGTGGTCCTCAGCAGATGAACGGACGGAGCCGCCGGGACCAGCGCGATAGGTAAGACTGCGGGGGAGGGGGTTAGCATAGGCGGCGGGGCGACGGGGCGGCGGGGGGGGTGCTCAACGGGGCGGCGGCGGGGGGTGGGTATGAGCGCCCCCCCTCCTAACGGCGGGGGGGCGCCCAAAACGTAGCTACGCCACTGCACAAGAGCTGTCCTTTGCCTTAATAATCACATATGTTAGTGCATATGTGATTATTAACTATGCGAATGCCAGCGATGTGCAGCCACATTTATTAGAGAATCCCGCCCCCTGTCACTAAGATATATTTTTAGTAATATAATATAATAATGCCAATGCTATCAGAGTTGCACAAGATCATACTGATCTGTGCAGGATTCTTATGTGGGAGTCCTTGGCTGACGGCAAACACAGGACCTAAACAGAGACACAATCAGAAAACATGATTAACTAAAACACAAGAACATAGTAAATAACAGTGTTTTGTTCTAAAAAGCAACCATATCTGAACAATCTCACCCGTGCTTTGTTTCGGGCGGAGATATGAGTCTTAGTAAATTTACACCATTCACATCAGTTCCTGTTCCATTGGAACTTATAAACTAAACATCATAAATGATGAGCACAAATATACTAAAGCCCATTTCACCCACCACTGCATCGCCATTGCTACATAGTCAACAGGGATGGCTCCAGAGGAGGGGCTATAGCACATTTCAAAATTCAAAAAAGGGGAGCAACACCAACTGCCGTTCCAAGATGATTCACTGGCAGTTGGTGTTTTGCCCCATTTGAATTTTGAACTGTGCTGCAGCCCCATATCTGGAGTCCCATATCTGGAGCCACGGCTGATAGCCATTATATATTAGTTACAAATCCAATACAATGAATGTTTGTAGTAGATGCAAATGACATGCTGCTGCCTGTCCAGGAAGAAGAAAGAGAGAACAGCAATATTATGACTCAAGTGTGTTTCTGTAATTGAATTCAAACCATATATTTACTGTGATTCTGTGCATGCAAATTGAAAGATTCATATTCAAGTTGTTCATTGTTGAAAGCATTGTTTTTTTTATCTTGTGTAATATTATGCAATAAATGTAGGCTGTAAGCCACATATCAAATTCAATCGATTCATCCGTGTATGAGAATGTGCAAGGACAGGAATGGGAGGTTTATTCCGTTTGTGTATTAATGTGCATGCATATATTTGCACTGCCTATCTACTCATGTTCTTCCCCTGTCATTTATCTTTGTTTATATAACAACAGATGTGTATACTTTTTTAAATATAAATTAATATAGCCATATAGCAGAAAAATATTATTTTAAATGAATGAGAAATGTAAATAAAAGAGTGCATTTTCCAATTAGGGTTCAGTAACATTTATAGATATGTAATATGTTATCTTTTACTTGAAGAATGTACATAGTAAATCAGAATCAGAATCAGCTTTATTGGCCAGGTATAATTGCATATACTAGGAATTGGTTTTTGGTTTGCTGTGCAGCAGCCAGAAAGGTAACAAGTAAACAGCATACAGTATAAACAGTAAACAATATAAACAGATAGGGGGACATGTACAGACATACAGAAAGTTATTCCGAGGGGACCCCATGTTAGATTATGTTGGAAGGGCATGACTAGACAGTGAGGTGTTCATGAGTTCACGTGTCAACAGGTGAACCACTTGAGGGAAGAAACATTTTAGGCTTCTGGTGGCCTTGGTGGGAATAGCCCTGTATTGTCTGCCTGATGGCAGCAGGTTAAACTAGCCATGGCCAGGATGTAGTTGGTCCTTGTCTATCTTCGTTGCCCACTTTTTTGCTCTGGACAGGTACAGGTACTGGACAAAGGGAAGGTCCGTCCCGATGATTTTCTACCTTTTGGAGTCTGCATTTGTCTCTCTCGCTGGCGGAGCCATACCAGACCAGTATCGAGGAGCACAGTACAGACTCCACAATTGCGGAGTAGAAGAGGAGCAGAAGCTTCTGTGGGCTGTTGAGCTTCCTCAGTTGCCTAAGGAAGAATAGCCTCTGCTGCGCTTTTCCAACAATAGTATCAGTGTTGGGCCCACATTTAAGGTCCTGGGAGATTGTGGTTCCTAGGAACTTGAAGGAGTCCACTAGTGACACCACACTGTCAGCAATTATTAGCGGAGGAACACCAACAGACTTCTTCCTAATGTCCACTACCATCTCAACGGTTTTGAGCGGGTTGAGCTCTAGATGGTTGCTGCTGCACCACCGGGCCAATCGGTCCACTTCTTGTCTGCAGGCCGATTCATCCCCGTCCTTGATAAGGACAATGATGGTAGTGTCATCGGCGAATTTGATTATCTTTACTGATTACACCTCTGAGGTGCAGTCATTGGTTTACAGGGAGAAGAGCAGGGGCGAGAGTACACAGCCCTGGGTGGCTCCTGTGCTGATAGAACGCACTTGCGAGGTGAATTTCCACGCTTTTACAACTTGTTTTCTATCCGTCAGAAAGTCCACAATCCAAGAACATGTAGCTTCAGGGACTCCTAGGCGGAGTAGTTTGGGGGGGGATGTTAGGGATGATTGTGTTGAAAGCTGAGCTAAAGTTGACAAACAGGACCCTTGCATAGGTACCAAGCATATCCAGGTGCTGCAGAATGTAGTGCAGGCCTAGGTTGCCTGTGTCCTCAACGCATCGATTTGATCGGTAGGTGAACTGGAGGGAGTCTAGCTGGTGGCCAGTCACAGCTTTCAGGTGTTTCAGTACCAGGCGCTCAAATGTTTTCATGATGACAGACGTCAGAGCTATTGGGCCAGTAGTCATTCAGATTTTTAATAGTAGATTTCTTGAGGACCGGAACAATAGTGGAGCTTTAGAGGCAGGAGGGAACCTTGTGTAGCTCCAGTGATTTGTTGAAGATCCTGTTGAATATGGGGGCAAGTTGACAGCACATATTCTCAGGGCAGAGGGTGACACTCCATCAGGACCTGGTGCTTTCCTTGGTTTGGCCCTCTTCAACATCTCCTCCACCTCTACTTGGGTGACCTGAAGTGACTGGAGTTGGCTGTCGACATTTGGGGCAGCACAGAGGGTATGGTTTGGTTCACAGTGGACTACGTTTTCAAACCTGCAATAGAAGTTGTTCAGCTCATCAGTTAGGTCTTCATACACGGCAGTGGGTTTGGGTGTTTTCTTCTAGCTGGTTTACAGTTTGCATTCCTTTCCACACTGATACAGGGTCATTAGTGGACAGGTCATTTGTCAGCTTGTTAGAGAACTGCTATTTTGCTAGCCTGATTTCTTTTGTTAGGGAGTTCCTGGCTCGGTTGTATTGTGCTCTGTCACTACTGATGTAGGCATCCTCTTTGGCTTGGCGGAGTTGTCTGAGCTGGGCATTGAACCAAGGCTTGTTGTTGTTGAAGATGCGGTAGATCTTGGTGGGTATACACATATCCTCACAGTAGCTTATGTAGGATGTGACAGTGTCAGTCAGGTTATTCAGGTCAGTTGCCGAGGCTTCCAGTCTGTGCAGTCGAGGCAGGACTGGAATTTCAGCTTAGCCTTGTTAGTCCATTTTTTAACTGTCTTGATGACAGGCTTAGCAGCTCTCAACTTTTGCGTATAGGCAGGGAGTAGGTGGACGAGGCAATGGTCAGATAGTGCGAGTGTGGCACGGGGGATTGACCGGAAGGCAGACTTGAGGGTGGTGTAGCAGTGGTCAAAGGTACGCCCTTCTCTAGTGGAGCATGTGACTTGTTGTTTGAACTAAACTAAATCAACTGAAAGAAGGAGAAGGAGGCAGGATGGTATAAAGGAGGGAGATGGACCCCTGGGTGCCAATGGTCAAGGTGCAAGGAAATGTAGTGCGAGTGTGGCACGGGGGATTGACCGGAAGGCAGACTTGAGGGTGGTGTAGCAGTGGTCAAAGGTACGCCCTTCTCTAGTGGAGCATGTGACTTGTTGTTTGAACTAAACTAAATCAACTGAAAGAAGGAGAAGGAGGCAGGATGGTATAAAGGAGGGAGATGGACCCCTGGGTGCCAATGGTCAAGGTGCAAGGAAATGTATAACGGGAGGGACACGTGGGCAGAGATTATGTGGATAAGCTAAAATTGTCCTAGATTCTACATTCTTTTCAGAAGAGATGCAAGGAATAGAGGTATCTGAAGTATAGAAGGACAGGGAATAGCAGTTGATGCAAGGAATGCAGTGAACACGGTAACACTAAGTAAAGAGGCAGAATACCTGTGGGGCAAAAGGGGTAACAAAAGAAAGAAGTAAAATAAAACAGAGAAAGACAGTAAGGATACAAAGACTGAGGGCATTAAAATAAAAGGTAACAAATCAGTGACAATCACACTGGGCTGAAATCCCAAAATGGCAAAAGTTTGAACTTCTTGTTTCAGACCATTTCAGTCTGCCCTTCCTTATTCACAGTGGCCACAGTGGTACAAGCTTTTGTTTTCAGTTTCCAATTAGCAGAAAGCTCAAACTTTGCATTTATTGCAGGGTGATGTTCTTGTATCATTTAAATCAGTTTTAGAAATAGTATATTGAGTTATATAGTTTGATTATTAAGTCAAATATGGTTGACTTTATAAAATCTGAAGTGATGGAGGCATGTGCATAGCTGCAGAAAAACCACCTTGCTGGGTAGCAATTAGCCATAGATTATTTGTCACGCACTGTACTCTAGGCTCCCAGTAAAATTAGACAAAACAAAGCGAGGTCAGTACTGGGATTGACACAATTATGAACCAATCAAAAAATAATTAATTAATATTAATCAATTTTATAAATAAAAAACAGACAGTTCAATACATACACAAAAAAAGATAAATAAAGATAAAATAACAATATATAATCGTATCTAGGAGAGTATCAACAATTTGATGAATTAATATAATGGGGGAAATTTACTAAAAGAAATTCGTAAAAAATAGGTGTATTCGAATCCAGAAATACACCTAAAATTACACATTCGTATTTTCAGGATTTACTATTCCGAAAATACAGCAATTCGTATTCGTATTAATGGCACATTCGTATTTGCATCGATAGTATACGACAGGAATCACCATACAAAAGAATGGTGATTCCTAATTTACTAAGCGGCCGTAATTGTCGGCCAAATACGCCAGGAAAATACACTTAATTTTCCTGGCGTATTTGGCTTTAACCTGCACTGATCAGTCAGATCCGTGCAGGCTGCAGTGTGTAAAAAAAAAAAACAGCATGGGGTCCCCCCCCATGGCTGTAACCAGCAGCAGGCTCAAAGAGCTGGGCCTGGTTTTAAAAAATCAAAAAAAAAACATTGAAATAGGGAACCGCTGATTTTTTAAGAACCAGCCCTAGGCCAAACCAGCCAGCAGGGTAATGTCACAGCCCGGGGACACTTAGTATATAAGGTCCCGTGGCCAAAACATTAACCAGTCAGCCGGGGCAGGGGTCCTGGGGGAGTGTGGACCCCCCAATGAAGGGGTCCCCCCCCTCCAAAACTTACCTGCCCAGGCTGAAGCCTGGTGCTGTCCCCGGTACCCCTGGGCTGTGGGTACCGGGCTGATTCATGTGTAAAAATTTGAATAAACCATTGGGTTTTGCTGTGGAACTATGAAACCCAGCAAGCCTGGAACGCATACTGGGACTTGGAGAACCACAAGTCCCAGTATACAGCCCAATGCTTGCTGGGACTCTTACTTCCACGGCAAAACCAATAGTTAAATAAAAGCACACTGACACATGATCAAGAAAGGTAAAAATCAATATGAGCCCATTCATACTGATTCTTACCTTTCTTGATCCCGTAGATAGGTCACCCTCCATCCGTCCATCGATGGTCCAGTCCTGAAGAAATCCATAGGGGGAACTGTGGAAGGAAATTATACTCATGGGGCTCCTCCTGCTTATATCTGGTCCTCTTCACTCCCGAAGAAGTCCAGCATACTTGGCAAAAAAATAAACCGAACACCATCATGAACATTCTCACTCCAAATGCCGCTATTGGCTGCCCAGCAGCCAATCAGGAGCCGCTAGGCCGCAAGATGGCCAATAGCGGCATTCGGGAGGAGGAGCTGCAAGATGTAAATAAACATCCTGTGTCTTTTCCTGTCACTTCATGATGGTCCGGGTGTTCAGTTTATTTTTTTTGCCAAGTACACTGGACTACTTGCCAAGGCCCTTGCCTTAAAAAAGCTTATAGCGAAACGTGCGTCGGCATTTCACATTAGCAGGGGTGGGGGGCTGGATTGATCTCTAATATGCTGATTTACTGTTTTGTTGCAATGATTGTTTAGTTTAAGGTATTGACCGAATAGTGTGTACACGGGTTTACTACCTGCAACGATCTGCCACATATCTCTAAGCGGCGATACACGCTGTTATAGACAGCAGTATTGACTGTGACTGTCAATGGTGCCATACATATATTAATATTTAGCATCACATAGACAATTGTTCTATTTGGCACATCAGTACAGGGATTAGTATTTAACTCCCTGGGGCCAATTCAAAGACCTATATGAGTGACATATTACTTTGCAGGATTAAAAGAAGCGGCCAGGACTCTGCCCACACCCTGACAATACTTAAACTGATTTACTAAACACGAGGACACGGTTCCCATACTTTAGGGACACGGTTCCCATGTTTTAGTATTACTACAAAGAACAACGGTTTTTATACAGGGTCATTCCATATATTGACACTATGGGTGAGATTTAATAGGATGAGAGATTCAGAAAGTGAAAGATTTGGGTAGAAATCTCCAGGTTTTTTAAAGCGGCATTCATTTACACTGCAAAATAAAACTGGTTTAGCAGTGTTAACTGGAGATTTCTTACCAAATCTCAAATTTTCTGAATCTCTCATCCTATTAAATCTCACCCAATATATCTCTTCATTATAAGTGTTATTGTATCAATTATCCTAATGTGACACACACCATACACACTAACAGATCATCAGTTAACGTCAGCAATGTTATTTCCTTTTTAACATTGTCTATTTAGTCTCTATATGTTATACTGTATGTTTAGCTTTTTTTTTAAAGACCATTAATAAAGGTTATATTTTATATGTTTACTCTTTGTGCACCGCACATCAGACATTCTTTTGTTTCTCCTGAAATTAACCCAAAGTCCATTAAAATTATAGATAATGAGGTAGCACCAGTCATTTCATACCCCTTCATTTTTTGTACAATGGACTACTTGCCAAGTACGCTGGACTACTTCAGGGTGCCCCACCAAGAGTATCTTTGGTACTTGTGTATTATAGCGACGCCCATCGCATTGCATACCGTAAGGCATGCGATGGTTTGCGATGCGATATCGCGCGATATTGTACAATGTCATACAATATTAAAATTGTATGACATTGTATATGGCATACAATGCCATACAATGCGATGCGATTAAAAATTGTATATGCACCCTAATCGGTGCTTACAATGTTAAATGCGTGGCGAGCGCAGCGAGCCCGCGAGGGGCGGCGGTACGCGTCCTCCGACCTTTTCATACCCCCACTATCCACGTTGGCGTGCAGTTGAGAATAGAAAGTGTGGCGAGCGCAGAATAGAAAGTGTGGCAGTGTGCTTATACAATGTTTCATCGCATAGGGGGCAAAAATCGCATCGCATGCCATCGGGTGCATGGCATCGGGTGGCGAGCGGATGCGGATACCTGTGAAGCCCGCGGATACCTGTGAAGCTCGCCATGCTTCGGGTTCGGTGGCTCGCTGCGCTCGCCGACGTGGATAGTGGGGGTATGAAAAGGTCGGAGGACGTGTACTGCCGCCCCTCGCGGGCTCGCTGCGCTCGCTTCGGATTCACGTTTATAGTGGGGGAGTGGCATGGGGGTGCATTTAACATTGTAAGCACCCATTTGGGTGCTTAAAAGCACCCTTTAGGGTGCTTATACAATGTTTCATCGCATAGGGGGCAAAAATCGCATCGCATGCCATCGGGTGCATGGCATGCGATGCGATAAAAACATTGCGCGATGAACATCGGGGGCGCCGCTATAATACACAAGTACCGTATCTTTTTCCTCTTTTCCTCCCTTGGCAATACAAATACTATCCTTCAAATGCCAATTAAATCGGCTCAAACTGAGGTGTTCAAGTACAAACAGAATGGATAAGTTAATGTATCTCGTCTCAACACCTGATGGGGAGACACCACTCACCAAGAAACAGACAAGAGGTGTTCAAGTATTTTATTTCGTTCCACATTCAGGGTTCCCATTAGAGGTACATGAAATGAAAGGTAAAATATATCATATCAGCGTATCACAAATGTAATATTTCACAACGATACATCAAAAACACAAATCATACATTAAAATAATATGTGTCATCCCATCAGGGAATATCCCAAACGGATATAATATAAATACATGCAAGACACATATAAGAAGGCGCTTCAGCTAATATATGTTCCCTGCGTCTATATTAAGGAGCCATGGGTTAATGGCTTGTTAATATAGTTATCCAGTGTTCAGCGGTTCTACGTCTTACCGGCGTTTTTTTCAAATATCAAGTGTGTGGATAACTATATTAACAAGCCATTAACCCATTCTCATCGAGTGCTTGGCACTTCTCAAGAAGTATTGTGACTCTACTAAATATACTAATTAAGACAGTCTATTTCCCAATTATTGATTCCAATTATCAGTGGATCAATTATATCTTTTTTTAACCATTTTAATATTTTTTATTCTCCTTTTCTTTTTTGTGTATCCGCCGGTGTGTATTGGACGCCTAACTTTATTACCTAATATTTTCGCAGCGCTATATTTTGAGTGTTGATATAAGGAATCCTACTATATTTATATTTTAACTTAGAATTTTTTTTTAATTTTTTAAATTGTAATTAAGTTACATATTTTTCTGTGCTCTAAGGGTGCCCTTACCAAGAGTATCTTTTTCCTCCTTTCCTCCCTTGGCAATACTAATACTCCAGCTCTTCGGTGCATTCAGCTATTCAACTCTTAAAAGCACATTCTCCTTCATGAGAAGGAACTTTATCAATCTGCTCATCTTCCTGCACATAATCCTTAATCCAGCTCCTGGCACACAATCCTTCCCGGGCCAGGTGGTACAAACAAAGACCCAGGTGTGACATTAGTACAATATCTGTAGCATGCCCTGGATGATCATCCAGATACAATTTACTAAAACACAGATTCTGGCCCAGATGTACTAAACTTCAAAAATAAACAACCAACCAATCAGTTCCTGACTGACATTTTTCAAACACAGTCTGTGACATGGGAGTTAGGAGCTGATTGGCTGGTTGTTTATTACTCTCCATTTTATCACTTTTGAAGCTTAGTGCATCTTGCCCTCTATATAGGGAGCATAGTTCAGGCATAATCATGTGTGGCACACTGTCACTGCCTCTGGTGTAGTAAAGGGTGAAAAATATATGCTTTAGAAAATTCGGTGGAGAAAGTATTCAGCTATCTTACATATTTGTACTATATTTGTCAGGGACATTCGGTGAGGTAAATGGCTGAGGAGTCCCTGGGAAGTACCAGAGCCAGATATGCACACAATATATGAGCCCAGGGGTACATGCCGGCATTATACACATGTGCACCAGTATACACTGCTGGAGATTCGCTGCAGAAAAGATAGCCAGGTGAGGCCCTGCCTCACCTGCCATAGACTTTTTACTCCAAAGTTTTGACTATAAAAATTATTAAAATAATAAAAATAAGAATTTTTTAATATATTATTTGTATTTTTCACATACTTTATAAGTTTGAAACTCTGGCAAATAGTATGACAGGAAAGGCCATGCCTCACCTGCCTCACCCCACCGCACGCCACTGTTTGTTTCCCTTTTACACATCTTCAGTGGACAAGATCTGAAATAATGTTTTACTTTTCTGACAGGAAAGAAATTGCCTTAGGGGATGTAGTGAGCAAAAAATTATGTTTACAATAGTTAGAATATAATTATTGATAGTATTATGAAAAGATTGCTTAAGATTTACCCAAATGACTGACAGAAAACAGCACCGTGAAATGGGGCAATAAGTCACTATATCTATAATTAGTTTGAGTAATAAGTCATTAAAGTCAACACATGAGTTATTTAATGTGCTATGAAGTATGCCATCAATCCAATGCACCTCAAAGAAAATTATGCACCTGTACCCTAAGGAGATGCATAGTTTAAAAATATTACACATATTACACAAGATGCTTAAATTATTGTATCAGAACAGATGGCAAAAAGATTACAACTGTGTTTTTGTTTAACTGGGTTTCATTTACTTGCTAAATGTAGGATGCAAATTAAACAGAAACAATTTTAGCCAAGAGTTTATTTTCTCTAATACATTATTCGATGACAGGGAAAAATAATTGTTCCTAATTATAGTAAACGCTAGTGAATGCATGGTGTGGCCAGGACAGGCATGTGAGTATACTAAAAAAAAACACTAGGTTGTTATAGGTACAATAGATATTGAGCCAACCCTTAAAAGCCTATTCCTTCTTTCGAAGGGTCCTTCAGTTAGGTGAGTTGTGTCTTGGTTTTAGACAGGACCTTTCTGATTCTTTTGGGAAGCTGTGGCCTTTCCCTCCAGCCACCATTTTTTTTGTACCAAGTCACTGTGCTTGTATGCGGTTGGTCACTGGCTGACTCCTTATATTGGTCCTGGATTTCTGTGCAGGGGGCAAAAGCTGAATATTTGAATACAGTGCTTGCGCAGAATTGATGTTCATTTGTCTATCTTATTGGTAATTTTAAGCCAAGTGTAGCATTTTCATGATCCCAACTTCCCTGTATGGGTTAAAGAAGAGCCATCCACATTGCTTTGTAGCCAGGTAAGAGCCTGGTACAGTGCAAAGCCAGGATAGGGACTCTGAGGTATGGTTGAGAAAGAGAATGTTGGGCTCTCAACCAGGTGGGAATTGGTCTGATTACACTACCAGGGATTTAATCCCTGCTCAGTCTGCTGCTCAGGACACTGATGCCAAAAAGTGGCCAGTGTATAGGCCCAGTACTGTAGTGCCAGGGACCTGGATAGTCAGTGACTGAAGGCACTGAGACTTCATGCATACAGAGAATGGATTCACAAACACTAAATACTGCCTGTTGTGTCCTGTCTTGACGTTGACCCTGAGAAAAACTTTAGCAAATGTCCCATTATTAATGTGATGAAGAGTTGGATTTGGACCAATGAAAGTGTGTATGCACAGTAGGAATGGTGTACCTTTCATCATAGGACTTGTTGACTCCTCTACAAATGTAACGTTTATGGTTGTGGCCAAAAAGTTCAATTTTGGTCTCATCACTCCAAGTAACTTTGTTCCAGAAGTTTTGAGGCTTGTCTCTGTGCTGTTTTATTTATTTATTAACAGTTTCTTATATATCACACACATATTACGCAGCGCTTTACAGAAAATATTTGAACACTCACATCAGTCCCTGCCCCAGTGGAGCTTACAATCTAAATTCCCTACCACATGTACATGCAGACACAGACATTATACTAGGGTTCATTTTGTTGGAATTCAATTAACCTACGTATCTATATATTTTTGGATTGTGGGAGGAAACCAGAGTACCCGGAGTAAACCCACACAAACATGGGGAGAATATACAAACTCTGCACAGTTTGGGCCATGGTGGGTATCGAACCCATGACCTCAGCGCTCAGTGCTGTTACCACAGAATCCCTCATTTTCCACTTCTTACTTAGAGTTTGAACACTGCTGATTGGCATTCTCAATTGTTTGGATATATTTTTTTATCACTTTCCTATTTTATACAGTTCAATTACCTTTTCCCGCAGGTCCTTTAACAATTCTGTTGCTTTCCCCATGACTCCCCCCCTATGAAAGATGCAAGGGTCTTTCTGGAGATCAGAAACTCACTGATGTTTTATATACACACACACACACACACACACACACACACACACACACACACACTGATTACAAGCAAACAGATTACAGGTGAGGATTGTTACCTTTAGTATCCATTGAAACCCATTTGTGTGCATGTTATCAGGCCAAAATCTCCAGGGTATGTAAACTTTTGATCAGGGTCATTTGGGTAGTTTCTGTTGTCATTATGATTTAAAAAGAGTTAACACAGTTGTTTGACAATAAATGGCTTTACCCAACCACTAACCATGAGTGAAAGAAAAGTTTTTGAGTTTTATTCATATTCTCTGACAAATGGCCAGAAAATCACAAATTCTGCTAGGGTATGTAAACTTATGAGCACAACTGTATCTGAGACCCACCATTTCAGTACAAAGATGCCGACATCGGACAAATGTCAGACAATAATCAATACTATGGCCGCGCACGGCTGCCAGAAAGAATAGATTGGACCGGTTGGAACTCCATACGGGTTCACAGTTGCAGGCTATGACTGTATTTCTACAACAAAAAAAGACACACAGTGAGTGTCGCTTAGTATAAATCAATACAATAAATATTTAAAATATTTGACTATTTAAATATTCTAATATATTATTTATATTTATTGTTGTGATTTATACTAAGCACCCCTCACTGTGTGTCTTTTTCTGTTGTACTATTTTTGGGGAACTGACCTTCCCACTAGTGGCTGCTTGACATGCTCCCCTTTCCAAGCGTCTGATCCCATTGTTTTTACCTTGGTAGGAACTTCTCTTAATTACATGCCTGTATTTGTGTGACCACTCTCCCGTTACCTGCCACAAACTCTGTGATTCACTCACTTTGCGAATAAATCCTCAATGCAATCTCCCCTACAAGAGAATCACAGAGCATCATAAGACATCTAATACCAGCAGGTTTGTAGGTACTTTCCCAATTCTTTCTGACCACCTCCAGTTGGAGACCACTTATATTATGCGTACAACTCTCTGATAGTCCAGAAGCCCTGACTAGCACGCATACCCATGAAGTTTACAAGTACTCTCTCAGAAACTATTTTACATGTACTCTCTTAGCACAATTCTCCTACTTTTGATTTATAACATGTCCTTACATTTGAACTTGCCTCCTAGTTTATGTGAACTAGTCAGTGACATTATACATATGTGTGATCTACATACAAGACTTTGCTGCTAATATTGCCGCTTGCTATTTCAGCAACTCTATGGTCTTTAAGTTTATACAGCCTTTACTCTTTTGACAGTGTAATATTCTCCCATGCAGTTGGTGGCCAGTAATGACAAGAGGGAGAGTGCCGCCCTGTCTAAAGTGACCCCCAAAAGCTTAATCCGGCCCTGATCACAGCACATGTGCAGTGGCAAAATATTGCTCCACTGCATACACATTGCGGGAATGTGAAGATGTGTATTCTACTTCGCATGTGATGTTGCTATGGGCAACCAATTATATCCTGTCTACTATCTTCTAGAGGGTGCTAAATTAATAAGAAGTAGATTCTGATTGGTTGCCCATAGCAATATCACATATGAAGTAGAATACACATCTTAGTAAATTTCCCCCATTGTGTCCATCTCTGAATCAGAACGCGAGTAGAAAGAGGACACCCTCATTACAATAAAACCTCTGTGTGATTATTCTTAACTGCTCTTGATGATTTTGCACTAAGATTAAAGCTGCAGAGTTACTGTAACTGGGATAGGCTAACAAAGCCTATGTAACTTATGATATCATCTTATAAAGTAATAAAGTTGTTTATCCTTATTTCTTTTGTATATTAAACATTCTGTTTATAACTATAATAATGACTACTTATATAAAGGCCCAGGGAAGTTATATCAGATGACATTTTATGCAACATACTGCACTAAATCTTTCCTTAGATCTTCAATCATAATTAGAACTTTACTATGAAAATTCATGTGTAAGCTGTGGTCTGGGTCATGTTTCAACCTGAATTATATTGCAAAGAAGTTGAAAATAGTAATTTCTGCTAACATTGTGGAAAGTCTGCAGTCAGTTTAAATCTATTGAAAGTGACAAGAGAAAAGAAAAATTTGTAACATTTAGTCCTATATCTTATTGAAGCCTAGTAACTCTTTAACTACTTTTCACCATTTCTTTAATTTTATATTTTATGTAATACAATAACATCATATCTCCCTGATTTTGCCTCTTTTATGGTCCTATTTGCAGGAGTTAGGATCTCAGAAAAGATTGACTGACCCGCGGGCTGCGCATCGGATCGGGATCGCATCAAAAGGGCAGCGAAATGTCCCAAAAACACGGCCGATTTACATACACAGTCGAGACTGTATCTAAATTGGCTCATTTTGGGCCATATCCTCCTGGTGTGTACCCCACTTAAGTTGGGTCGACAATACGATCCACACGCATCATTATTTTCGATTGTAGTCCGAACCAGCCCAGCAGGATCTAGTCCAGGGCTGGGCAATTGCGGCCCTCCAGATGTTGAGGAACTACACATCCCAGCATGCCTTGCATCAGTTTCAGCATGGCCACATAGCAAAACTAATGCAAAGCATCCTGGGATGTGTAGTTCCTCAACATCTGGAGGGCCACAATTGCCCAGCCCTGATCTAGTCTCTACCTTGGTCCCTCATTCCATCATTGGGGCACAACAAACCTTTCAAACCACCGCTCTCCAGGCACCATTACTATTGGCTAATTAGGACATATTAAACCAGTGTCCTCTCAACATCTCTCCAGTGGATTCTGGTAATTTTTGCCAAACTTTGAGTCAACCACTTGGACCTTATGGACACTACTACAAGCCTACTCAGCATACCCAGCCAGGAGCAGTAACTATTTCTCCATCCACAATTTAGCTGTGTGGGCCATACTAAGAACAGACTCTCCACCATTGCTGCTTTTTTGGGGATGTGGGCTCTTGTTTTCCCCAAATTTTTTTATTATGTTTTATATATTGTGTTATTCCTACTGTTTTCATTATTAAATATATTGTAAAGATCATCCATGTTTCTCTTTTTGTGTGTGTATAAAAGGTCAGTGTTTCTGGTCTCCTGAAAGACCCTTGCATCTTTCATCCAGTGCTGCACTAACATGTCTGGAACATGTCTGGAGTCATGGGGAAAGCAAAATAATTGTCAAAGGATCTGTGGGAAAAGGTAATTGAACTGTATAAAACAGGAAAGGGATATAAAAAGATATCCAAGCAATTGAGAATGTCAACCAGCAGTGTTCAAACTCTACCTGAAAATTGTTCAGGATGCAAAGAAAAATCCACAAATAACTTCAGCTGAAATACAGGACTCTGAAAAAAAGTGGTGTGGTTGTTTCAAGATGCACAATTATGAGGCATTTGAAAAAAAAGGGCTGCATGGTTGAGTCGCCAGAAGAAAGCCATTACTACGTAAATGCCACAAAGGATCCTGCCAAACAGCACAGATACAAGCCTCAAAACTTCTGGAACAAAGTAATTTGGAGTAATGAGACCAAAATTGAACTTTTTGGCCACAACCATAAACGTTACATTTGGAGAGGAATCAACAAGGTCTGTGATGAAAGGTACACCATTCCTATTGTGAAACATGGAGGTGAATCGCTGATGTTTTGGGGATGTGTGAGCTACAAAGGCACTGGAAACTTGGTCAAAATTGATGTCAAGATGAATGCAGCATGTTATCAGAAAATACTGGAGGAAAATTTGCACTCATCAGCCCGGAAGCTGTGCACGGGATGTACTTGGATGTTCCAACATGACAATGATCAAAAGCACAAGGCCAAGTCGGCTTGTCATTAGCTACAGCAGAATAAAGTGAAGGTTCTGTAGTGGCCATCTCAGTCTCCTGATCTCAATATCATTGAGCCACTCTGGGGAGATCTCAAACGTGCAGTTCCTGCAAGACAATCCAAGAATTTACAGGAACTGGAGTCTTTTTGAAGAATGGGCAGCTTTACCATCATGAGAAAAAGAGTCTCATCCACAACTACAGTACCACAAAAAACTTCAAGCTGTCATTGATGTTAAATGGGGCAATACACGTTATTAAGAACTGGGATATGTTTGATCAGGGTCACTTGGCTAGTTTCTGTTGTCATTATGATTTAAAAAGAGTAAACACAGTTGTTTGAAAATAAATGGCTTCACCCAAACACATACATATATAGGTTGGTAGAATAGGTGGCACCCTCGAACATTAAAAATAAGGGATACAAGAAACCCCTAATACAGTTTTTATTTATTTATTTTTTAATTTTTTATTAACAGTTTCTTAAATAGTGCACACATATTCTGCAGTGCTGTACAGAGAGTATTTGAACGTTCACATCAGTCCATGCCCCAGTGGAGCTTACAATCTATATTCCCTACCACATATTCATGTGCACACACACACATTATAGGGTTAATTTGTTGGGAGCCAATTAGCCTACCAGTATGCTGCCATTGAATACCGCCCATTGATATTTATTGAATGCAGAAAATGTAGTCACCCCTGTGAATCAAAAAATATTGAGAGACTAATATAAAATTAAGTAAACAGTTTTTTAGGTGTGATCTTTATGGCCCCATAGACTATGTTACTCCCTTGAGCTGCCTGTACCTTCCTGGGTGACCTTCCTACTTTTGCATGCAACATATTGCATACATTCCCAGCCAAGCCTGCCTGGCTGTAGAAGCAATCCAAGAGATTGCTTTGCAGCCGGTGTGACTCATATCGGACCTGCTGTCAATCACCTGCAATTTGGGCTAAATTGCAGGTGAATTGTGTAGCATATGGGGGCCTTTACAGTCTGTTATGTGGCATGGGACAGTATTTGCTTCTGTTACATTGACCAGCATATTTTTTAATTGGTCCTGGACCACCAACCCGAGTCGCCCCTACAAGTGTCCTAAGGGCACCCTAGTTTACAGGACTCATTTGTGCATGAGTAAAAGTCCTGTGTATGTGCAAAGTACTGATAATCTGTACTTAATCATGACAGGCAAAATGCAACATGGATTCGCTGATGCAAATCGAGCGAATATCACATGACCATGTATTGCGAATTAATTTGCAATCACATAGTGGTAGCATAGTAGTCGCAGTTTGAATTGCAGAATTTCTGTGTAGAAAAAAACCACAGGTTTGTCAACATGTTTATTAGGGTGGGTCTCTGACGTCACCACTTCCAGCCTTACTCTGTTGCAGATTAGACGAAGCCTGCAACTGATTTGTTCAGATGGAAAGTACTCTTCGATGTTCTGGGATTTGTGAAGGGATCTTTGAATGCACTGTGATTTGTGATGTATTCACAATTTTGCAATGGGCATTTATTCTTTCTGGGTGGTGGCTTTTTGCTCACAGGCAACTGCATTGTCTCTAATTAGCAGTCCATGCTTAATTTTCCTTGATATCACAGGAATGACCAGACCAGAATGAACCCTTTTAACAATTCAACTGAATCTGTGAACCAGTTCCCTTCCCCTTACTCTGTACACATCGGTGGGTTATTACAACCAGCCACACTAGCTTACCCTACAGACAACCATAGTACCACAAAGCATATCAATACCACTCAGATATCCATATCAGGATCCCAGAGCTTGGGGTGTTGTCATTCAGAAGACTAACAGAGGCATCTGATGTTCAGGATCCCGACACCTTGTAGGTAAGTATTCTAACCCTCCACCCCTAACACCCTAAATTTAACCCTCCCTATGCCGCCTAACAATAACCATCCACCCGCAGCCTAACCTCCCTTAGCGCCTATTGTCCCTCAGCCTTTACCTAAATGTAACCATCACCCTGACCACTTAGTGGCTTATCCTAACCACCCCACAGCCTAGCCATAATGCCCCAACTCTAACCCTCTCTCTAGTGCCTAAACCTAACACTCTCCCTCCGCAGCCTAACCCTCCTCGGCATACTTCCAATCAGGGTGTCGATATGCGGGATTCTGGCACTGGCATTGTGAGTGATGTTGGGATTTCATCACTGGTCTTTTGAACAATGTCAGGATTCTGCTGTTGGTATTCTGACTGCCAGGATCCTTGCTCCTGGTATGCTAACCATATCCCCTAAATCCATAAGTATTTTAAAAAATAAACTTACATTTAGGCCCCTTTCCCTGATACAGAACATAAACAACTTTTCAAGCTGTAGAGCATCAGAATGTGGCTGGTTTAATGTAGGATTTACTCATTCACAGACTGGATAGTAGAGGTAGTGCAACCAGTGATACAGAGCTGCTGGGTTAATGATGCAGCATTTTAGGAACACCAGGTTGAACCGATGAGACGGAGCCGCTGCAATAATGCCGGTAAGCTATACAGGAACAATGGGGTATAGTACTTGTAATGATGAAGGAGAGCTATTGGGAGAATGCAGGCTAGCTATACAGGAACACAGGGGTTTAGTACTAGTACCGATAAAGCTGATTTGATGGGAAAATTCAGGTCAGCTAAATAGGAACACATGGGATTAGTACCGAAAAAGAGTTGCAGCTGTTCAGGATATTATTATTATTATTATAGCATTTTATTTATAAGGCGCTACAAGTGGTACGCAGCGCCGTACATATAGAACACATTAGAACAGTACAGGGTACACAGAACTAGACATAACACAATTAAAGCACAATTCTTAGTACACAATACAGCTGAGATATGGGGAAGTGAATGAGAATAGATTCAGGTATTGATTGTAGATAAGAGAGCTGTAATTGAAATGCAAGAAGAGTGAGTTTGAAAAAACTCAGGAGCCCGAGGTGTGCTCCCTACCACCAGTGCTGTGCCTAAACACATGCAAAGGGGGCCGTGCGATCGAATGGGCTTATCTCCCGAAGGAGAAGGGCCCCGTTTTTCCCCTAACCCCTCTCAACCATAAGGCCGAAGAGGGGAAAATAGGGAACGGTGGGTCCTCTTCGCCGAAGCTTTGAGAGACCCTCATTCCTCAGCCCCCGGAAGGGTTAGGACGGTGGGTCCTCCGCACCCGAAGGTTTGGAGAGACCCTCGGTGGACTTCCCTCCGCCTTGCAGCTCGGGGTCGTCCTCGGGGGGGGGGGGGCGAAGTTCTCCCCAAAAGGCGAGAGCTTCGGCACATTGGGGAAATGGAAGGCCCGAAAGGGTCGACCACACTACCCAAAAATACGTGACAGACTACAAAAAAAAAAACAGAAAACGTGAAAAGTGACGAACGTGCGAAGGAAAAGAAATAAATAATAAAGAAGACCCCAGCCAGAAGGCCGGGGTGGGGGTGTGAAAAATTGTCCTACCCCATCCAAAAGGACGAGGTAAGGACGTGAAGCGCTAACCTAGAGGGAAGTGCGCAGTGCTAGTGCTTACTAGTGCATGGTGATTTTGGGATCACCTGTGCATGTTCGGCACCCCCGAGTTTCCCCGGGGGCACAGTGCAGCCTCGGACTCCAAGCAGCCGACCGATCAGCGTCCGACCAAGTGTTTCTCTGCTCCCATCATAGGGCACTTTCCAGCCCCTGGCATGGGAATGGGTACTCCACTGGGCTTTTCGACTGACTCCCTTAGGGGCTGCAACCCCCTCGGAAGAGCAATCTACTCAGTCTCAGTGTTTCTCCGATCCCAAGGTTAAGGTACTAAGCTGGGCCTTTCGCGGTCTCCCCATCAGAGGCTACGAACCTCTGGAACAGGAGCCATCTACTCAGTCCCAGCCTTTCTCCGCTCCTTGGGAATGGATACTAGACTGAGCTGTCTTACTACTTCGGGGGCTACGAACCCCGTCAAGAGAGCCAAACTACTAGGCCCAGTGTTTCTCCCCCCCTCTCACCAGTGGGCTTACGGAAACAACACCTCCTACCACTGGCAGAGGTGAAGGTACTCAGCCAGACTTTTCACCACTCCCAGGCAAAAAAGAGGGGTCCCACACCCTCCGCCCATCAGAGCAGCTACTCAGTCCAGCCTTTCTCTATTCTCTGCCAGAGGCCAGTCCATACCCACTGATAAGAACAGATACTACACTTGATCTTAGCCAAAAGGCAGAGAAGCGAGAAGAGTGCTGTGAGAACAGGAGGGAAGAGGACCCTACTCTAAGGAGCTAACAATCTAGAAGGAGGGGGAGACAGACAGGTGACAAAAGAAACAGGTTAAGGAGACCTGAAGGCAAGAAGTGAGCATGGCAGGGATGGTGAGGACATGAAGCAGCAGGTATAGAGAATGGGAAAATATGGTAGAGGTATAACATACAGTGGAGTAACAGGAAGAAAATATAACAGAGTAAAATACAGTGGCATAAAAGGCAGTATTAAAACTGGTAAACTCAATATAAAAGTAATGGAATTAGATTATCTGAGGAACCAGGGAATGCTGCAGATTGTAGTTGCACTAGTGTCACAAATAACCAAGAGAGGAGAGTAGGATCTCACACCAGATTGTTGGACAACAAAGCACTGGCGCATACCCTCCAACTGTACTGATTAAGCCGGTACAGTACCATTTTTTAATGGTCTGTACTGTCTAAAATTCACTGTACCGAATGTACCGGTTTTTGAACTTCAGGCTGCTCCTCTTTCCTTAGATGTGACAGGCGGCGAGTCCTCCCCTTTCATCCACGGGCTTGGCTGGTAACAATAAAATCCGGAACTGGCAACCTGTCCGGGAACTCCTTCCCAGAGGTGCATTGCGGGTCCAGGCCGGCGTGAGTCGCATCATGACATCACACGGCACCGCCAGTCGGCGCATGCGTGGTTGCAATTTGTGGACGCCGTGGAGCTGTTAGGGAGGTAAGGGAGTGCGGTACAGTAGTTACTTTACCTAGTTTAAATTATGTGGCATTCATTTCTATTTTTAAATATGTCTAATCGCTGGTATTTTTAATTGCTTTGCAGCGTTTTTTTAAGTTTGTAAGCATGTGTCCATTGGCAGTATAGAAAAAAAGGGTTGTGGTCACGCCCCCTTTACCTATGGTCACGCCCCCTTTCTGAGGTTGTACCAATTTTTACTTTTCAAATGTTGGAGGGTATGCTGGCGATTTGCCTGTGCTGTACTTCAGGATTTATTCCCCTGGCTAGAGGCTGCTGATTGGATCCAGGATGGTCAGCTGATGTGAACTGTCATGGCAGCACCTATGACTGGGCTTGGAGTGAACCAACAGTGTTGTGTGTACCATGTGCAGACAGAGATGGCCACAGGCCCAAGAGGGAGCAGAGGAGCAGACTCACAGCCTGAGGAGAGCTGGCGCTAACTGACAGGCAGAGCAGTTGATGGCAGAATGCACCTCTGCATGTGGTGCAGGTAAGAGAGTACCCGGCTGGGCAGCATTGTTAATCCCCATTTTGTGACACTATCCATGCTAGGCCTGCTCCCATTTCACATGCACAAGCATCCTAATTTAGACATTTTGGTGGGAGGTACATTATGTGGTACTTGTGTAGTTTCACAGCGCCAGCATGGCGCCATGCGTCTGAGTCCCCTTGCGGGGCTCGCTTCGCTCGCCCACGCTGCAGGCACGGTGGCTCGCTACGCTCGCCACGCTATTTAAAATCAACTCCATGCCAAAATGGATAGTGGAGGTATGAACTATCCATGTTGGCATGGAGTTAAGTCACTTTTTTGGACATATTTCGTGGCGAGCATACACCCGGAAGTAGCATGCTGGCGCCGTGAAACTACACAAGTACCCATTATGTTTTAAGTTGCTGTGAAAAAAAACCAAACCTCCACATTTAAATTAACCTAACTAATCTTAATAAATATCTGAGAGTGATAAAGATAAAGCACAGTCAATCCAACTACAGAAACCATAAAATGTTACTTGTATTAATCAATGGAATATAATGTTAATTCCCCAAATAAAGATTTAAATGGTTAATAAAAAATAAATTAAAATATTAAAATTAATGAAAGTAAAGGAAAATAATGAAAGTTTTAAAATAAGCATCAGTTTCTGTGAATTAATTCTGGAGTGATAATATATGTGTGTGTGTGTGTGTGTGTGTGTGTGTGTGTGTGTGTGTGTGTGTGTGTGTGTGTGTGTGTGTGTGTGTGTGTGTGTGTGTGTGTGTGTGTGTGTGTGTGTGTGTGTGTGTGTGTGTGTGTGTGTGTGTGTGTGTGTGTGTGTGTGTAGCCTTGCTTCACAATATCAGAGAGTCCCAGAGGCATACTGTATTTTAAAACTTTAATTCTTTGGTTTAATTCTTTAGTGTTTTGGTTTTGGCAAAACTACCCTTTAGTGCAGGCATTCCCAACCACGGTCCTCAAGGCACACCAACAGTGCAGGTTTTCTAGATATCCAGGCTTGAGCACAGGTGACTTAATTAGTATCTGAGGGATTCTGATTAAACCATCTGTGCTGAAGCCTGGATATCACTAAAACCTGCACTGTTGGTGTGCCTTGAGGACCGTGGTTGGGAAAGCCTGCTTTAGTGTTTAGGTTTGAATTTAATTTTTGGTTTATTTTGTAAATCATTTCCTCTTTTGGGTTTAGCACTAGTGTTTTTACTGCACATGTGCAGCCATTGGCACATGAATAAGTGGGTTAACATAAAGAAATCCTAAGGATCCCTGGTGACATCTGTGCAACATAGCTTTCAGACTGCTAGTCTAATGCCATCTTCAGGTGATAATAGCAACTGGGGCCAATCTCTGGAATACTTAGCATAGGTTTCCATGGTGACTGCTATGCTGTCAGATTTTAATAAATTTACTAAACCCTCAGTATGCTTAACATTCAACAGCATAGAATCCCATGGGGCTATTTTACATTTACAAAGGGAGGGATTGCAGCAGATACCTTCTGCAGTCCCACCTTCGCATAAACCTGGGAATTTTAATATTGGAATTACAAAAATAATTCAAATCATTTAAATAGAATGTAACAATTTGATCAGCTCTTAAACTGTTTTACTCAAAACCAGTTGAGGAGTAATCTGGACATCAACTACCCTTATGACAGATGGTGCGGCAGCAGTGGCGTAGATACTGTAAGGCAGCCCCCGCTGCTGCTTGGAGGAACAGGGGCTGCGTGGGCGTCGGGTGCTGGCACACTGAGTGAGTGTGACAGTGTGTATGTCAGTCTAAAAAAACCTTCCCCCCCACTCACGATCGTGGCTGCTGCCTGTTAGGCAGAAGCTGGTTCGACTCCTACTGCTCCTGTAGCTGCTGTAGCCGGAGCTAAAAAAAATGGCTGCCCCCATAGGGCTACAAAAAGATGGCCGCCGTCCTCCAATCAGCAGCCATTTCATAGAAACACTAGAGCCGGGTAGAGAGAGGAAAAGGGGGCGGGGCCTAATGGAGGAGTGCTGCTCTGTGCTGGCCAGAGGAGCCGAAGGATGAAGTTTTGATGAACCCCAGGAGCCCAGAGGTCAGGGGTGAAGATACTCCAGAGAGCAGAAGACCCTGCTGCATGCCTACTACACCTTTAATCAGGTAAGTGTCTTGGGGGAGGGGAGATCTTATCTACACATCTATCTATCTATCTATCTATCTATCTATCTATCTATCTATCTATCTATCTATCTATCTATCTATCTATCTATCTATCACAATATATGTGTCAGTGTGACATATGAAAACTTTGCTGGTGTGGGGTGTCATTTTGCTTAGAATATGTTTAGACTATGGGCGAAATTCAGGATACATACAGATACAGATGGTCGGCAGTTGGGATGCCGGCGGTCAGAATACCGACACCAGCATCCCAAAGGAGGGAATCTTGTCCCCAAAGCCTAATTCTTCCCCTAACCCCTGTACCTGCTGCCTAAACCTAACCCCCCACCCCCGCATGGGCATCCTAAATTTAAGTGCCCCCTTCTATGAGTCTAGTCCTAACCCTCCTAAATACTGCCTAACCCCTGTACCTCACCACCTAAACCTATCTCTCCCTGCCCAGCATCTGTCCCCCTCTTCCTGCCGATTATCTGTCCCCCAATCCCCCTCTGTCCAGCACCTGCCCCCTCCTTCCCAGCATCTGTCTCCTCCCAACCCTCTGCCCATATCTGCACCACTCTCTCTCCACACATATGTACCACCCTCTCCCTGCCCAGCATCTATCATCCTCTCCCTGCCCAGCATCTATCCCCCTCTCCCTGCCCACCATCTGTTCCCCTCTCCTTGCCCTTCATCTCTCCCCCCTCTCTGACCATATTTCCCCCCTCTCTCTGTCAGGGGAGCTCAGTTGGCACAGTGCCTGCAACCCATGGCAATGAGCATGGAAACCCCTGCCAACGAACATATAGGTAAAAAAGATTTTTTAAATAGAAAATAATATTTGCTGCTAAGAAATATATGGTTCTAACTATTTTACTTTAGTTTTACTACAATTATGTAAAATTAAGTCCTTTTTTTCAAAAAACAATTTCAGTATATAAATTGTTCTCTGTGTCCGCTATTTCCCAGGAGGATGAATATTTTCTAATTTTTGCAGGTGTCATACATACTTGTCTATATTTGCCATGTAGGATTATCTTTTTAGGATTCTTATGCTCAGTGTCTTCACACACTACATAGTAAAACTCCTGTTTCTTTTTTAGGCATTTATTCTGCTGTTAAATGTGTTCTATTTCAGGACTGCTATTTTATGACTGTGGTTTGTAATTCGGGGTGGGAAGGGACATGAGCATGGTGGTTTGAGTAGATTTGAAAAGCATTGCTCTCATTAAATAGTGTTAGGACATACTGAATAGATCCTCTCATATTTCTATTTAATTTATATTTGTTTAGCAAAAGAACAAGAACGTCCCTTGCGTTTTTATTTGAAATATCTGACGAGTGAACAAATCATAATATACATTAGATGGGTTTGTACATTGGTATCCAATATGTTATTTTAGCTCACAGATTAAACTGCCACAGAGATTCTCCTGTGAGATTCAGGCTAGTATCCACAGACAAGAAGTGAAATTTTTGTCCTTAGTCCAGTAGTGACAATGAATCCCTTTTCTCCATATTTATTTCCAGCGTGTCTGCTTCTAGTTGTTGGCATACTTATCCAGAAAGTAAAACATACAGTAGCAAATCAACACATATTCATCTGACTTCCACTTGGTGGTTACAGTCCCTTGCTCAAGTCAGGTCACTGCACCAGTTTTTTTTTTTAGGACATTTTAAACCCGTTGGCCAAACATTTTAGAATGACTGATTCTTTTGCACAAAACAAAATGAAGAAATATCATATTAATAATATGAAATCAATTAGAAACACAAACATAAATTATATAAAATAATCAATCACCAATAAATATAACTACAGCAGTAAACAATACACCATCATTCATTATCATGTTCCCCGACAAAAGTTGATAGTTGATATTTTGCTTAACAAATATGAATAAAATAATACAATTTGATTAGTCTATATCCAGATTTGATAATGGCACCACAAGATCAACTATTAAGTTAAGTTCCCGCAGAGTCATATGCTGATTGCACCTAAAATGTACCAATTATACATTTGTTAACTTAACATTGATCTATTAGGAATTAATTTTGAAAATGAAATGCAATTAATATAGATTACATATCCCATAAAACTGGATAACATATTTTAAAATAAATTGTCTCCACTGGCTTCACCTGCTTTGCAGTACTTGCCCTACTGTTCTACCTATCACATCAAGTCGGGGAACCTGCAGTTCTTCTTGTCTATGTTGTCTATTGATTATTAATATGATGTACTTTTCTGATTATTTATCCCCTCTTTCTTTCGTATCTTATATTCTTGAACAAAATAAATAAAAAAAACATAGCATTTTAATATAAAATACACAAATATTATCAGGTGCAATTTAACCCCTTGAGTGGTGGGATTTGCTGGGGAAGGACAAACCTACCAGGGCAGATTTGTCCTGCCCCAGCAATACCCACCACTCAAGAGCAGCAGCCAGTCCAGATTTCCCCCTCCTGTTGCCCCCCTCTCCTGTTCCTGACCTCCACCCTCCTGCGATCTTCGCCGACGCTCCCCGTCGACATATGCACTGCATCAGTGACCAGGTGGCAGGCCACGCTCAAACTCCTGAGCGCTCCCGAGTCCCCCTAGCCACCCCGAACCTCCCCGAGCAGGGCTGCCCACCTGGTCACTGCTGCAGTGCTAATGGCAGCGGGAGCAGCAGGGGTCGCCAGAGCGCAAAGGTCAGGGGGGAGCAACAGGAGGGGGGGGCAATGGGAGGGTGCCGCTAGAGGTGGTGCACAGCGGGAGGCACCACGGGTGCACACCTACCTGCTGGTGGTATGCCCAGAAATGTTCCAGTACAGCCTGCTGCGGCAGCGCAGTTGAGCCCAGAACATTTCTGGGCATACCAATGAAGTGGTTAAAGATTAATATACAATGGTCAGGCTAGAATAAAATTATATTGGTATACCAACGCAGTTTCCAAGTACTATTTCTGGATAACTTTTATATAGCAGACAAAGTTATAAAAGAGGGCAAAGCAATGCAATGGGAATCCTACACATCTTTGCATGAAAACCAATTAAAATCAAATCATAGTATGCCCCTCCGGCAGCTCTGTGCTATCTCTCAAAATGCTTCCATACAGTGAATGTTTGTAAGCACTCTGATTGGTGAATAACCCCTGCTATCCACCAATCAGCATGTGGACAACTATTAAGTGTCTAGCTGGAGGTTGGCAGGCAGGGGTATGGTAGAACTTACCAACAGCTGGGATTCAGAGGGTCATTTCTCCGACAATGGAATCTTGACTCTCAGGAGCCCACTAGGGGGTCAAGCACATTTAAGCCTCTTGCGGGCTCGCTCTGCTCGCCGCCTATTCTGTGGGAAAATAGCCAATGTAGGTTACAAATTCGATGTCGGAGAAATAACTGTCAGAATCTCAACTGTCGATGAGTCATCCGGCAGGCAGGTAGAGAATTTTGCCTTCAAGCTCTGCCCCTGGAATTGTGGAGACCTGGGCAGCAGCTCAGTGTGACTATTTGTTAAGATTGTTCTGTAAATAGCCATTCATTGTTGTATGAGTTTTTTTTCTATTAATATTCTAGGTGTAAAGGAATATTCTAGGTGACTTTCTAGTGGAAGAAAAATATTTGGTGGAATTTCACATAAAAAAATGAAGATACATTTCTTTTGGTAAAACATGCAAAATACCATTCCCAAATGCAGAATATGGTGAATAATTAACAGTTTCAAAATGTGGTTCATCTCTTGTCTGTACTGAATGATAAAGACAGTTCATAGGATGTTAAACACACATTTCCAGGGATGTTATCACCTTAGGACTGACTGTCCTTAGAATAAAGGGCCACCTGTCAGGTGAGCATGAGTTTTATTTTTTACTTCAGCATCTTAATTTAAACACTAGTGCTAATAAAATGACATTCAATGTTAATGGGTGACATTTCTTTGGATTAACTGGACAACTGTAGTATGCCACATATCAAATATATTGACAACACTGCATTTATATAGCACTGTGTACTGAATGGTAGATGTTATTACCAATGTCCTTCCAAGTAACATTGCTTGCAAAGCAGGATAAGCATAGTATACTCTCTGTGCATAAGAGAGATTATCTTGACAGTGTGCAATGGGAAACATCTCGGTGATGAAAGGCAAAACTGCCAGCACTAATGAGTATAAGCTGACAGACTGTGGGATAACCATCATTTTCAATTAACTAATACTTAGCTACTGCATGAGAACAATATCTTCTGTCTACTGCACTGTATTTATTATTAGAATTTTTTAATGTAAGGGATGGAATTCAATGTTTTTGCCTTTCGTCAGTGTGGAGAAATCTAACAATTGTATTTTTTATTTTAGTTCGAACTGTCCTCATTTTTATTACTCTTGGATTTTGCTCTGTTATCTGTGAAAACAATTATTTAATTTCATGAGGGGGCTTACACTGTATATTTAGTAGTGGTAATAACAATAAAAATCTAAAAATACTTGCATGTACATATCTATCTGCACTACATCAAAAATACCTATAGGAGCAACATTTAATTTCCGAGTCCTGTGGCAATATTTAGAGTAGGTGGTGGGGTAGAGAGTAGCTGGTGACCAGTGGTGCTGAGATGTGGAGGTGAGTACTACCCAGGCCAGGACCTGAAGGAGTTCCTAACCTGCTGCTCAACCCCACCGCTTCCCCTGGGCATTTGCCTGCTTGAGACAAGCAGCAGCAGCAGCATTCTCAACAGACTATGCAGGAGAGAACAATTCTACTGATCGCGGTACCCCTCCCCCTTGTGATATGCTTCTTGCTTGGGGGCATAAATGCACCCTTTACACTAACTTAAACTGTGTTTTGCTGACTCAATTGTAATGAGGAACTTACTGACTGATTTATAGTGTCACCTAAAACCTTAACTGTCAATAATTCATTTAAACATTTTTGATCTCTAGAAAACAGCAAGCATAGCTATATAAACAATGACCTTAAGAAATAGCATGTATAGCTATATAAACAGTGATCTCTCAAGTGTAGCTATACAAACAACAATCTCTAGAAAACAGCAAGCATAGCTATATAAACAATGATCTGAAGAAATAGCATGTATAGCTATATAAACAGTGATCTCTCTAGAAAATAGCAAGTGTAGCTATACAAACAACAATCTCTAGAAAACAGCAAGTGTAGCTAAATAAACAAGGATCTCTAGAAAACAGCAAGTATACAGTAGCTATGTAAAACAGCGACCTCAAAGTATAAATACTGTATCTACAGTATACATTCTAAATAGATAGTAATTTCACATTTCATAAATAGATTATCAAACAGATACTGTATGTATTCTCGGAGCCTGAGAAGCTTGATAGGTGATTTGTAAAGAAAGCACAGATCCCTATTGATTTTCATGGGAGTCCACTGAGCAATGCTGATCGCATGTGATCTAGCACTTGTTTATATACAACAATGCCCTCTGTAGACTAGGATATCTCTCGATAGCATCACACATGTCTTTGTAGCAGGTGTCCTCTCTCACCTAACAAAATGATCTATATCAACTGTAATTGGTAAGCATCTTTAGCATACCTCCCAACTGTCACGATTCCGTCGGGACAGTCCCGATTTTCGGGTCCTGTCCCGACGTCCCACCCGCGGCAGGCATTGTCCCGCTGCGGGGGGTGGCAGTTGGGAGACCCCCCAATCTAGTAGAATAGACGCTGTGCGCATGCGCACAGCGTCTATTCTCGTATGAAAATGAGGTCGCGGCTAATTAGCATAAGCCGCGCCCTAATTTGCATACGCCCCGCCCCCTTTTCGGGCGCTCGCGCGGCTTCGCCGCGCGAGTGTCCCTATTTCCTCCGGCCAGAAGTTGGGAGGTATGTCTTTAGGTTGGGTGGCTCAAAGTCTAGCACCCACTTCTTCACTTCTGGGGCATACCTGGAATGAACTCTTTGGCCAGTATTCAATGCTCCCGATTCACTGTTTTTTTTTCAGCAAATTGGGCTGTTTTCACTCCTTGCAGTGAATCTTTTTCACTGAAAATCTGATTCACCCTATTCAATGTTTCGGCGAACAGTGAATGCTGGCCAGTTCTCCGATTCATGCTCACTGCAATTTGCTGGTGTATTTCAATGTGGTTTTCACTGGGATTCGCCGAGAGTGTATTCAATGCTAGGATGGAGAACTGCTTTCTCCCTGATTTTTACCACGATTCACCATTTTGCATTTGACATCTTTTTTAGGTGAACTGGAAAGTGATCTTTTAAAATAAAAGTTTTTTTTTGGTTTCTTTGATGCCAAAAAATCTGATTTTTTTTTCTGTGAATGAGCATACTATTTTTATTCATGTGCTTGAAGCACATTAATATATATTTAATTTTTCTTTTTGTACTTTTTCTTTTTACACATTCGCCAGCAGGGGGCTGGGAGCCGCTCATTAAATATTCATATATTCAGTTCACACTGGTCTCGGCTTCTCCCTACCCCTACCTCCCTACTCCTGTAGTGGAGTAGAAAAGTGGATCATTGTATAGTTATATATCAAGTCCACTTTGAAGATGATACTGTGGGTTGCTATGGCTTTTGGGACCAGATACAAAGTATAGGAATCCACATAAGTACAAAATATTGTGTTTTAAAACATTCGGGTGAATCAGCTAGCACTCCCCTAAATCTTTGTGAAAATAATAATAATAATAATAATAATAATATATATATATATATATATATATATATATATATATATATATGAGGGCGGAGTGAAAAAACTGAAATTGAGAAATTCAAAATCGGCTAGTGTGGGAAAGTTGTGACTTGACCTGATTAAGAAACGTGCAAAAGCATTTTGATCTGAATCAACATCTTCTGTTCTGGCAAGAGGCCTAAAGTTTCACTTTTTAGGTGAAAATAACGAAACCTATGAAGATGCTCCGATCTAGTTATAATTATGTCAGGATGTCTTAGAGTGGTTCATTAATATACTTTAGCATAGTAAAAAACAGTACGAGATTGTCCTAGTGCAAAGTGACTGACTGGCGGGAGAAAAAATCCCTAATGATTGACCCATTTTCATGGTCACAATTGTGAATATTGTGTGTTTTCTCCTGAACGTGTTTATATTAGAAGAAGCACAAATACTCTAAATGGAATTTCAGTGACACTGTGTGAAATATAACACTGCATAATGGCCCTTAATCAGACCTGATCGCAGTACAAATTTGTTTTCAAAATGGGCAAAACAAATGCTGCATTGCAGGTGGGGCAGATGTAACGTGCGGAGAGAGTTACATTTGGGTGGGGTGTGTTGGAACTGAAATCTAAATTGCAGTGTAAAAATAATGCAGCAGGTATTTACCCTGCACAGAAACAAAATAACTCAACACAAATCTAAAGGTGGCCATACATCTACAGATCGATTGTCAGATCTGGCTGGTTGGAACAAATACCTGATAATATCTGAATGACAGTTTTTGGCAGTTTTCCAGCATTTCAAAGCAAAGTATCAGCATTTCAAAGCATCCATTACCAGTATTTTGTTCCAAACAGAAAGATCGGACAATAAATCTGTAGATGTATGGCCACATTAACTCCCTCTGCACATGTTACATCTGCCCCACCTGCAGCTGCATTACAGCATATAATTATGCCAAAGATAAGCCAATATATTAACAGTTAAATACATTAAAGTGCATTATGCTGTAATAAGTATTGCTGATCAATCCTGCCTAGCAGGGCCGTCGTTTTGTATGGGCTTAATGGGAACTTGCCCAGGGGCCCCAGGCGTATAAGGGCTCTATGTTGATAGCGGAGGATCCCCTTTTTCCAGGGATACCAGAATTTTGAAAATCGGCCTGGGGAACTGCAGATATCCAACTTCAAAGCAGCAGTAGACATCCGACCTGTTAATTACAATTTCCAGTCATATTTCTCAGGTTCTCTCTGACACTAGCGGCTTGTCTCTATCATGCCCAGAACCAGAGATACCAGCCTTCAAGCAGCCGGTCCCTGCTCCAGCTCCAAATGTCTGGTGTAGTTTTATATTTTTGTCAATGGATTGCTCTGGCTCCTGATCTCTGATACCCAAGTTCCCAGCACCTCCTGAAAGTTGGGACTCTAGGTTTTTATACTAGGCTAAGAAATCTATTTCCAGATAATGGCGATATCTGCAGTCAAACAAGCTGCCCTTGCACCGGAAAATGACGAATATTAAGCCCACTCCATTATCCAACCGTCCCCTGTGTATAAAACACCCCCTACCTCCCTGGAAGTCATTTACAAGGGACCCTTCATACAGCTCAGTGCCCCCTTCCACACGTTAGTGTTTACCCTCCCACCACCTGTGCAGTAAAGGAGTAATTAGCAGAAGTTACTGCTCCAGGTCCTACATGTTGAATGGAAGATAGAGCACCCCCTGCCACCCGTGGGACATCAAAGTTGCTGCTGATACCACCCCCCACCCCTAGGAGGGGAGAATGGGTAAGGGCCCCAGTGCATTGCTTTGCCCAAGTGCCCACACTGCTGTTAAGACGGCCCTGCTGCCTAGAAATGAACACAGTGATTGGCATATATGTACTGCTGGACACCACTCATAGAATGATTAACCTGTTATTTTTTGAATCAATGTATTTGTTTATTTATTTATTTACAGTTTCTTATATAGCTCAGCAGATTCCATTACGCTTTACAATAGTAGACAGTGATAAAACAAACTGGGTAATGACAGACAGACTTGGGGGTTAGAGGGCCCTGCTGCAAGCTTACAATTTATTACATCATAATACACTTCAACGTATTTAACCGTTAATATATTGGCTTATCTTTGGTATAATTATATGCTGTAATGCAGCCCAATCATGTTCCCAGTATAGGGGATGCAACACTGTTTTTCTGTCAATAAACAGAAGTGATATGTAAAATGATACATTAGACAGTTTACACTGTTACTTGTAAAACTTATTGTAACAGTTACTGTTTTTCAATAACAGACTGCAACAGTTATTTCTTATTTATATACACAGGATTGTCTATCTTTGTATATGCACTGCAAAGAGAGCAGCATAAATCCAATTTCATGTAGTTTAGTGACACTGTGTGAAATAGAACACTGCATAGTGGCCCTTAATCAGACCTGATCGCAGTACAAATTTGTTCTCAAAATGGGCAAAAAAAAAAATGCTGCACTGCAGGTGGGGCAGATGTAACATGTGCAGAGAGATTTAAGGTGGCCATACATCTACAGATTTATTGTCCGATCTGTCTGGTTGGAACAAAATCCTGGTTGGAACAAAATCCTGACAGTTGACCATTTGCTTTGAAATGCTGAAAAACTGTCATTCAGATATTACCAGCTGTTTGTTCCAACCGGCCCAATCTGACAATCGATCTGTAGATGTATGGCCACCTTTAGATTTGTGTGAGTTATTTTGTTTCTGTGCAAGGTAAATACCGGCTACATTATTTTTACACTGTAATTTAGATTTCAGTTTCAACACACCCCACCCAAATTTAACTCTCTCAGCACGTTACATCTGCCCCACCTGCAATGCAGCCTTTGTTTTGCCCATTTTGAGAACAAAGTTGTACTGTGATCAGGTCTGATTAAGGGCCATTATGCAGTGTTATATTTCACACAGTGTCACCGAAATTCCATTTAGAGTATTTGTGCTTCTATTATAAACACGTTCAGGAGAAAACACACAATATTCACAATTGTGACCATGAAAATGGGTCAATTATTAGGGAATTTTTCTCCCACCAAAGTCATTCACTTTGCACTAGGACAATCTCGTACTCTCTTTTACTATGCTAAAGTATATTAATGAACCACTCTAAGACATCCTGACATAATTTTAACTAGATCGGAGCATCTTCATAGTTTTCATCATTTTCACCAAAAAAGTAAAACTTCAGGCCTCTTGCCAGAACAGAAGATGTTGACTCAGATCAAAATGCTTTTGCACGTTTCTTATTCAAGTCAAGTCACAACTTTTCCACACTAGCCGATTTTGAATTTCTCAATTTCAGTTTTTTCACTCCGCCCTAATATATATATATATATTGTAAGTTTGTGAGCAGGGCCCTCCTACCTTTTGAATATCTGTGAATATCCTGTTTGTTGTATCACTGTTTCCTTTGTAAAGTGAAACGGAATATGCTGCGCTATATAAGAAACTGTTAATAAATATATAACCTGCAATTGGAGGCTTCCACTCCTGCTGCATAATAATGCACTGCACCCACACATTGCAGTCGACTGGCGGAGGAGGTGCAGTAGCTGAATCTCCACTGATTGTGCAGTCCACGATTTCGCTGGAGGATGGGTTCCCTTTCATCCTCTAACGTACCAAGGCAGGAAGCTATCTGCCGGCATGCCTAAAAGAAAAATGCCCTTATTGACTAGCTGACTCTTGGGGAGGGGGGCAGGTGGCAGCAGTGCGTGACGTGGGTGGCCTGGCGGCAAGCAGGTGCCGGGGCCACACACTTTTGGTGAGCGCCGAGTGGGGGAAGCAGGCGGCAGGAGGCTTCGGTGAAGAGGCAGGCGGCTGGGGGAGGCCTGGGGGCTAGCGGATCTGACGGTGTGGGTGTAGTGCTACGGCGCAGCATGACCTGTGATCTAATCAGGCTGTGCAGGCCGCACGCCGGGATGGGGACAGCCGGGCAGCGTCTGAGCGAGTGCTCAGATGCTGCCCGGCATTAGACTGCGCATGCGTCAGTGGTTTCTTTAAAATATTTTTGCGTTGGTGGCATAGCTGGTTAAAAAGTGCCTTTTTGCATTGGTGGACAGTGGGGACACTGTATACTCACCAGCGTCTTATTCCAGCAGCGTCTTCTCCCGGTCACGTGTCTCCAGTCCAGCGGCGTCTCCATCTTCAGTACAGCATTGCAGGACGGAGGGCAGGGGGCATGGCTTCCGGCGGCAGTCTCCTCCCGGCGCTTCCAGCAGGCGCATCCTCCCTGCCTTGCACGGGTGATGGCCGTGGGTCATGACCGACTGGCGGGTATGCGCATCGTCGTTCACCGCTCGTCGGTGCGCCCATACACACTCTACAACTTTTTGTCCAATATCATTCTTAAGGGCCAAAATTAAAGATATTGGTCATAAAAATTGTAGAGTGTGTACGCAACTTAAGAACACAGCGCACATTAATTTACCCAGATCAGAACGTTTACAGACATTTACAGTGTACACATGTATGTATGTGTATGTGTAAGTGTGTGTGTTATTACATTTCACCCCAAGTATCTTATCCACTCCTACGTAGGCAAATCATGGAGTTTTAAAGTCCTTTGAAAAGCTTGTAAATGTCTATAAATGTCCCCATCACTGTCCACAAAGTTGGCAAACTGTATAGGCTCTGATCTGGAAACTACAGCTAGCCAGTGATGCCCACTTCTTGTATCATATGTCTATGATGAATACCCGTTCTTTGCTCCATAACTTCATGAAGGGATCTGCTCATAGAGGGCTAAACTACTAACCGAAATAGCATTTGGTCACACCTGAACACATTAATATGCAGAAGCAGACTCCTGCATTCATTCATTCTCTTTTACGCGTCCCCTCGAGGGGCTCACTACGCTCGATACGCTTCGGGCTCGGTGCCTCACTGCGCTCGTCACACTATATAAAATCAACTTCATGCCGACATGGATAGTGGGGGTATGAGCGTACTTACTATAGTGGGCGCCCAACTAACATATAAGTACCGATTGTTTTGTTTCCCTAGCCAGTGGTATGCCCGGAAATTTCTTGAGCTGAGCTGGGCATGCCACTGATAAACAGGTGTGCGCCAGTGGTGCCTCCAGCTGTGCACCACTGGCACACCACCTCTAGGGTCACACACGACCCCCCGCATTGCTCCCTTATTTAATGTGTCCCCTGGGTGGTTTCCAAAATATGGGGGACACCTATTCATTTTGTTCCACATATTTTGGGAACCAGATCCGGTCCAAGAGCCTGGTGCTGGTTAGTGAAATACAGGGGGACCCCAGTGTTTTGTTCCCCTGTATAACTGCAACCAGCACCAGCTCAAAGAGCCCGGGACTGGTTATACTGGTAGGGGGGGCGACTTTTTTTGGTACTTGTTTCCTAGCACGGCGTCCATCGCATACCATACTTAGTGGTGTGCGATGCGATATTCATGTTAAATTAACAGGAGTGCTTGTACAATTAAATATCGCATAGCATTGCATGACAGCAAATGGCATGCGATGCGATTTTTAATTGTACAAGCACCCTGATGGGTGCTTTCAATGTTAAATGCACCCCCAATGGCAACGCCACCCCCACTATTAACGTCAACCCGAAGCGTGGCGAGTGCAGCGAGCCCGCGAGGGGCGGCGGTATGTGTCCTTTTCATACCCCCACTATCCACGTCGGCGTGGAGTTAATCTTAGATAGTGTGGCGAGCGCAGCGAGCCACTGAGCCCGAAGCGTGGCGCGCGCAGCGAGCCCCGCAAGGGGACACAGATTACTTTACATGTATTCTGCGTCCCGTGAGTTAATTTCACAAAGTGTGGCTAGCCACCGAGCCCGAAGCGTGGCGAGCGTAGCGTGATGTTTGCCACACTTTATAAGTTTAACTCCACGCCCACGTGGACACTGGGGTTATGACGTGGATAGTGGCCATATGATCCTTTATGTGTTAGCAGGGCTCCAGTTACGTCATTTGCATAACTTACGTCATTTGCGTAAGTTACGTCTTTTACATAGCCAGCATAGTGCTGTATTGGTATTCTCAATACACCACTACGCAAACTATGTAACGGGCGCCCAACTAACATTACCATGGTACTAACAAGTACCATTTATTTATTAACAGTTTCTTATATAGCGCATACATATTCCGCAGCGCTTTACAGAGAATATTTGAACATTCACATTAGTCCCTGCCTCAGTGGAGCTTACAATCTAGATTCCCTACCACATGTACACGCACACACAGACATTCTAGGGTTAATTTTGTTGGAAGCCAATTAACCTTACTGTATATTTTTGGATTGTGGGAGGAAACCGGAGTACCCGAAGTAAACCCATGCAAGCACGGGGAGAATATACAAACTCCTCACAGTTAGAGCCATGGTGGGAATCAAACCCATTAACTCAGTGCTGTGAGGCAGTAATGCTAACCATTACACCGTCCGTGCTGCCTACTATGTGATCATTACATTACAATATAATATATAATAAGAGGTTGTTAGTATATCATTGGCCAGTGATATTGGTCTACCTACCAATCGTCCAGGTCACCTCTTGACGAGCAGGTCCCTAACACTATGGGGTCACCACCTGGGATGCAGGGAACCCCGAAACATGATCCAGCTAAGGACCCCCAGGGCATCATAATGAAGAATAGTGATAGTAAAGTGGTAAAATTATAAGTATGAAGGTCCCTACTATATGTTTGGAGGTAGAGAGTGTGTGAAAAAAGGTGCATACATAAATAATAGACAAACATGATATAAAAAGTGACTGTGTATTTAAGCTGCGATGCCCTGAGACAGTCCAGCCAGAGAAGCCCGGGGGCTCCACGCCCAGATGCCAACCCCAAATTTTCTGACACTATATACAAATAAATAGAACTTACTTGGAATTATGCCTCTGTCTCAGTGCAGTCCATGCTGGTTCCCTGCTTAAAAACATAGAGGGTGGTTGGGGAGGGGTAACAATCTAGATGAGGCATTCTCAAACCTCAGGTGTGTATTTCTACGCATATACATAGTAGGGAAAAGCGGCTCTAAATTGCACACCCTCAGTAATGAAAGGTGCCATCTGCTGAGAATAAAATGGTTTGCACAGAGAGAGAGAGGGTGCAAATGCACTATGCGATCGTTACATTACAATATAATATATAATAAGAGGTGGGCAGGCCAATATTACTGGCCAGTGATATAATAACAACCTCTTATTATATATTATATTGTAATCAGTGGCGTAACTACCGAGGGTGCAGCTGCTATGGGGCCCAAGCTGTCCCTAGGGCCCGCTGCTTCCCCTGCACTCTGTCAAGCTGCTGAAGTGGGTTCCGTTTACTGGCACCCTCTAAAATGCTAAAGTGTTGCACAAGCACTGACATCCATGACAGAGCCAGCAACTCTACGATGCTGCCTGACTTTGAACGTCTATGGCTCCACCCACTGGGAGGCTTCCAACTGAGTGAAAGGCAAGTGAGGGAATAGAAGCAGGGGGCGGGGCTACTCAGCAGCCATCCAAGTCAGCCCAGTAGCATGGGGATTTGGGAACGAGAAGCTGTTCTTTGAATGTTCTTACCCTACACTGTAAGGTAAGAGAGAGGGAGAAGGTTGCCATATATCTGTGTGTATGTGTATAAAACTGCACATACAAAAATTCCTTAATCTCCTATTGTCTACCCACAGAGCTGGCCCTAGCTTAAATGATGCCCTAGGCAAGATTTTGGCTGGTGCCCCCTAGCACCGCCAGGAGTTCCGCCTCTGACCCTGCTCCCCTTTCCCAGCACCATCAACCCTCATCATAGCAGTCATCATTTTGGTGCTCCTACCCACAATATTTTATATAGAAACAGTGCACACATTCGATGCGCAGCCCAAACAGTGGTGTGTTCTTGCTGGGAAGGGGCATGGCCACCCAATAGTACCCCCAATACAAATTATACCACACAGTAGTGCAACTTTATTCACATTATATCATGCAATGGTGTCCCTTATTCACGTTACATCACACAGTAGTACCACTTTACATTATGTACATTACTCCTCACATTATTCACATTATACCCTTAGAAAAAAATCCTAAAAAATATTGTATTTTAAGCACCTCCATGGCCACACTGCAACCCAGCACAAAGCAGTGTGTGCTGGGCAGAGGAGAAGAGCTGCAGCTGCTGCTGTCACTACTGGGCCCTTCCATCAGACTTTGGCCTGGGTAATTTGTACCCCCTACCCCTTTCTCTCGGCACCCCTGATAATACCACACAGTAATGCCCCTTACACATGACACACATTATTAATGTCCTTATAACCATAATGCCCCTTACACATTATGCCAACCTTTATTAATGCCCTTCATACACATAATGACACACATAATGCCCCTTACACATATGTTGCACATTATTAATGCCCTTATACACATGACACAAATAATGCCCATTACACATATGTTGCACATTATTAATGCACTTATACACATGACACACATAATGCCTGTTACACAAATGTCGCACATTATTAATGCTTTTTTATATGACACACATAATGCCCCTTACACATATGCCAAACACTATTGCACAACCAACCCACTTGCACAGCCGCTAACACTGTGACCTCTGCCTCGGCTTTGATACAGATGTTTCCTCATACATCTTGACTCAATAGGCCATGCAGCTCGTTGCCAGTTCTGCTAATGTTGGGTGCCTTTTTTTGCTGAAAATTTGTCTTATTTACATTTTTATGTGACCAGGACAAACAAGGAGCTTCTGATGATTAAAATGATATGTGGCATGCCTATATTCTGTGTGTGACTGTGGCTGTACCTGCATACGGAATGCTACATTACAGTGATGTCCATGAATACACTATTTCATATGCAGATACAGCCTCACTCACACACAGAATATAGGCATGCTGCATATCATTTTAATCAGCAGAAGCTGCTGATGCCCCTAGGCATTCCAAATGCCCTAGGCAATTGCCTAGTTTGCCTATGCCTAAGGCCGGCTCTGTCTACCCATTCCAAGCACCCTGTAACTGCCCACCCCTGCCACCTGCAACTTTCACCTTTGCACTCTGTATCTAACATGCCTGGACCCTATAACTGCCTCCCCTGCTCAATGTAAAAGCCCTCCCTACAACTTAAACCCTTGCTCTCTGCTTGTAACTACCCTCCCTGCACTATTTTCCCTGCTACAAATAAACAAGGTTGTAACAATCCCCCTTACCATTTAACTGCCCTGCTGCTCCCAGTGCCCTAACATACTATGTATTACCCCCACCTGCACATTCCCTGTATCAGCCCCTCCTCTGTGTGTCCCCTGGGCTGCACAGTCCACAGGAAGAACCCATGCTCCCCCCTCCTTGCAGACGCTGCTCCCTACTGATGCCACACATATGCCACTCAGGATTAATAGATGTAAATATATTTGGAGGACTATATATTGGGATGCTAGAGCTCGATCATACACATGTCATGTTCTTATTTAAAATACAGCATAATGCACTTTTTTATTTTTGCATACACTTCAGTAAATATTTTATTTATTACTGTACAGTATGTGTCCAGGAGCTTTAGATATGGTATTGCTTGTACTATGCTGACAGTGTTATAACATATTCTCCCCTCTGCAGACAAGGAACCAACATGTATTCCTCCTCTCTCCTGACTTGGGGTCCCCCCAGGCTGCCCCCTATCTCTGCTGACAACACTTTGTAGCATACATTTATATACATATAGCTGTTTTCCTCATGCCTAATTCCGTGGACTGTTTTCTCAGCAAGATTTCCCTGTCACTTCAAAGTGGCCTTCTGTCACTATGGTGGAGAACTGAGTTGGGGGGCCCCTAAAAAATTGTTGCTATGGGGCCCACAAAGTACTAGTTACGCCTCTGATTGTAATATAATGATTGCATAGTGCATTTGCACCCTCTCTCTCTCTCTGTGCAAACTTTCCTTTTACACATGATTGGAATAACTGTTTTGATTCTTCTGTCTACTCCATTAAATTTGACTTATACGCTTGGTCTCTTCAGGAGGATTTTATTTCCTTAGTTATGCAAAGTTCTCATTTGAGGATACATTTGGTTAGATACTTTTTATTGTTGTTTTTACATTTATATTTTTGATTCAGTGCTCAATTACACTACAGTCATTTTTAAGTACAGTATTTGTGCATTTAATAAAAATATTGCACTAACTGTTACATGCCGTACTATATTTTGTGGTTATAGCAACTTTGTTGCTTATTAAATAAAACTACCTTAAAATACATTGTCTTTGTAGCCAGTTTGTGATATTTCATTACTCCAATTACTCTGTGTTGTTTATTATTGTTTTATTTTGGTTTTCGAAATAATATGTTTCTGTAGTGTAGTGAATTTAAGGATTCTATCTTTCTGTTTTGATATATCGTAAGCCTCATACATACACACTTCAGATAGATATCTTTAAAAACAAAGTCTAGTGGGTACACTCCAGATTAAATTATGTGCACCATCGGCAACCACTAGAGGGCACCCAACAGAGCTATTCAAATTTAGCTCCATTTGAGGGGGTCAGGTTGCTGGAGCTGACATTTTAGCTTGAACCCCCTGGGGGTGGCGAGCTGAATAACCATGAAAAGTTACCCATTTCAGCACACAAAGGGGTCTTTTTTGCAGCACTCCTATTAGTTTGGTCAAGCTTTGCCACTATGGGCCTTATTCTGCTTGGTGCGGTAATTTCCGAATTCTTTCGGAGGGTGCTTTTTAGCTGTCTGCGCATGCGTAGGCAACGCTATGCGCATGTGCCACGCATGGTCTCCGTACTCGTTCTCACTAATACCGTACAGAAATGTCCACCGAATTGACTCGGGAAATATGGGCGTTTTTGGGCGTCATTCGGACTTACACAAGGGCGTGGTTTCAAAGTGGGAAAAACTGGGCGTAAATATGGGCGTACACGAGGGAGTGCACGAACTCTGGTAGGCGTGCATTCGGACAGCACACCGACTGCAAATGAACCAACACGCATGAAATATGCGGTCTTCATTCGCAAGTTTCACTTTACGGAGACCACTTGTTCATGTGCTAGGCATTCGGTTCGCCCAATTAGTACGCCCGCACCTGAAGCACTGTCAGCTGAACACAATACAATCCACTCCTCTACTCATTACTCATTAATTACACTCTTTTCATTGCTTTAATTGGAAGCATTGCTGCCTAAAGGGACCATTACTTAAAGGGGTAACAATGATTGAATAGAACTTCACATGATGTAAGGGTTAATGTAAAGTGGTAGTAATGTGTTTAAGTATCAAATAGGATTTAATTGATTACAATTACAAACAATCCCTTTTTTATGAGGTAGCCTAATTGCATAAGTGTGTGACAGATTTATGAGTTCAGATAATAGTCGTGAGTTTTGCAGAAATACACTGCATTGGTGCGTACGGCCAGCTTCCCGCCCATTCTGACGCTGTAAGACCGTGCAGAATCTTTGGGCCTTATTCTGGTTGGTGCGGCCGGGCCGTACGCGTACGTCCCGGGGTTTTTTATGATCTGCGCATGCGTACATTCGCTAATGCGCAGGCGTGAACACTCCACAACGCTTACGGACGGGTCTCTACGTGCGAAAAAACCTATACGCGAGTGTACGGGCATTGGGGGCGGCATAGGGGCGTGATGAGGGGAGCGGCCGAAATAATGAGGGAAAATGGGCGTAAATATGGGCGTACACGGGGGTGTGCACCAAAAATGAGCGGTGCTACTACCGCACGATCGACTAAGGCACCGTTCATTTCGGACACAAAACAGGCGGCCGCCAACCGCCAGCTCAAACCACCCCTACAGATACCGCATGCCAGCGTGCGCCTGGGTTTGCTAATTAACGCTGATTACTACTCAAACACATACACCTGAATGCAATAAGCAATGCTGCAGTCTATTAAGTCCAAACCATGATTTCACTACCTGCAAGCCACACACAGCACTCAAACACATTGGAAGCTTATCTTTCTATACTTCTCCACATTTAAAGGTTTGTTTAATTTAAGGTAAGAATCTTTTTAAGACCTGCTTATATATGCTAAGGTAGCTATTTGCTAAACAGTTAGACACATTCACTACGTGCTTTCATAGACTTTACACAGTAGCACACTCAATCTACACAAGTCGACATGTGTCAACGTGTTCACTCTAATACAAACATAGGTTTTGTATTTATGATACAATAACATAAACCACATCTAACACCTACAAAGGATGTTTCAGCAATGTTTTAAGCCCATGCCCACTATTTTGCACACAATCTTTGTATAGTACCCAAAATACAGAACTGTACCACTATCTGATCTGCTATGAATTGGATTTGACTACACTCTGGATGTAAGATGCCACCAATCACATTATTGCACTCACATCTCTCTAACAAAGGATTCCTACATCTGCTTATGACACTGTAAAATCATATATATTTAAAAACTTATACATGTTTGTTCACAAGCAATTTTATCATGTTTGGCCGATTCACACATCTTTTTTTAGGGAGGACACATATGCATTCCTACACAAATGTACCTTTTGACCCTACTACTGTAGGAGCTACCTCACCTGCACACAAACTGCTTTCTCACCTATTAAGTTGCTCTGCACATGTGCTGACACAAACTAATTAGCAGGGAAAAGTTGGATAGGAACATGGGAATGGCCATGGAGAGGGTTACACATGGGAAACTTCGACCACACTTCAACAAATGTTCAAAAATACCCTGGTCAGTAAGTACACATAAATCTAGTATTTGTTTCACACAAGAAATTACACATACAACAATTTTGTTTTAATTGGTAAAATAAATTTATTTGCTGTTCAGCATCACAGCTTAGTAGACACTTTCATGTCATAAATCAAATAAACAAATAAAATAGACACAAAAATAAAAAACAGCCAGAACAAGAGGTTGCATATCTCCAAACATGTGTTACCCTGCAAATGCAATGGTGAAAGAAATGGGGACACCAGAATACGTACTGCAACAACCAGGGTGAATACTAAGCAAGATACACACCACCAAAAATTTATCCTGCATTTGTAGAGGTCAAAATAAGAACTTTAATGCCCATGGCACGAAAATGGATCGATGGCCAACTCAGGAAGTGGATGTCCAGTGCAATTTAAACATTTGGGGTCCAACCACAGAGGAAGTGAACCAGGTCTCATTATTTGGGCCCTTTTTTCCCCCTTTTAGATGGGGCCTTGGGGACAGGGGCCTTTGGGTCAGATGGCTTGCGGCGTCTTCCCCTAGTGGACACAGGAGGGTCAGCAGAGGTGGAAGGTTGGGGAGCAGCTTGGGGTGGGCCAGCAGATGGGGGATTGTCCCTTAGGGACCTGGCGGTGGGCAGCAGCTCCGCAAGAATGTCATTCAGGCGGCTGAGGTGTTGGCCAATGCTTTGCATGCCAGCCGCCAGAGTGTCATTCATGCGGTTGAAGGCCTCACACTGCTGCCTGTTTGTGGCCTTCCAATCCTCCAAAAATTCCCCAATCTGCTGCTGACGGAGCGCAGCATCCACCCCTTGCTGCTCGATCCTCTCCAGCATCACCATCATGCTCTCATCCCATGTCTCCTGTGGCTGGGGCTGGGGGTGTCTTCTTGGTGGAGGCTGGACCACTTGCTCCACCTGTGGCTCTGCAGAGGAAGATGCTGCCGGTACATCCTGGGTTTCTGCTTCTGCTAGGATAATAATTGAAAACAATGTCACCATCACATACGCACTAAAAAATATCTTTCAAAATACAATGCATTACTGTGACTTACCATCAAAAGCAGCATCAAAGACCTCCGCCGGGAGCTCACTGTCCATATTGGAGATCCCCCTGACCTCGGCCACATCAATTACGTCCAAGGCGTCCTGCTCCAGGGGGGTATACTCCAAAGTATCGGGCATAGGACCTCTCCCGGTGGACATGCTGTGGTTGTACCGGTCAGTCATCTTCCTCTTCAGTGTACTTTTGAAGTCTGTCCACCTACAAGTTTAAAAATACAAATATCACCATGAGATATGTGCACCACTGTGCTAGTGAACATCATGACTACGTTACATTTCCTAGTGTGGGTGATCTTATGTTTTTTTGCCATATGTGTCCCACACACACATTAATGTCTCCATTAGGAGGCATTTCAGTGTCTCATCTCATTCATTAGGCCACTAAATGCACATACATAGATCACTATGCAGAAATGACATCATCCATGGCCAAATTAGGCACCTCCACCTGTTGTGAAACTACACATTACACCATAGCTTGACAGTGTGGTTATTATGGAGTCATTTAACTATGGGATGGCATACTGGGATGTGTAGTTTCTCACCAGCTACATGTGCACAGTTTGCTCATTCTTGTTTCAGTTGCATCATATGGAACATGTAAAGGTGGCCATACACGTTACAATTATTGTATACAATATTGCATCTCATAGCATATCGGTTTTGCAATGAGATCAGATTAGATGAGATCTAGTACAAAAAGTATGTGCTGCACATACTTTTTGTACTCATCGCTAAACCGATATGCTATGAGATGCGATATTGTATACAATATTGTATACAATAATTGTAACGTGTATGGGCACCTTTACAACAACTCTTTCCAAAACACACTTTCTCTTGTCCCATCACATACTTCACATACTTCACATGAGCAGAACTGTGCCCATAACCTCACATCACACCAATGGTGCATGTTTCATATATCAATGTGGGTTATTAGACATGGTTGTGTTCACATGTGACATTGAAGTGTAGCACTATCTACAAACACACCTTTCTATTATTCTCAAAACATACATGTAACATATGTACACACATATGACATTATCAGGGGGACAAACACACTTGCCTTTTCTTCACCGATAGCCAATCTCTGACCACTGGTGACACCTGGTTCACTTCCTCTGTTATCTTGTCCCAAAGGTTTCTCCTTGCACTGGCACCCGGCTTCCTGATTGGCAATTCTATCCATTCACGTGCTCTGGGCACTAAAATTCTTAATTCTGCCTCTACAAATGCAGGGTTTCTCTTTTTGGAGGTGGTATCCTGCTCAGTCCTCACCCTAGATGTTGCAGCTCGTTTTCTGGTGGCCCCAGTTCTCTCAACATGCACCTGCTGGGTCACACCTGTTTGGAGAGATGCAACCTCTTGTTCTGGCTGGTTGCTTGGCCCTTGTGGAGCTGGTGGAGGTTGAACAGGGCCTGTTAGTGAGGGGCCCGCTTGGTCTTGCAGGCTACCTCTCTCTTGAGCCCTCCTTCTCCGCTCCTGTTCCCTCTTCTGTAAAGCTTCAAGCAGGGATTCTGCTTGTGCTCTCTGTAGAGCGTCCTCAGCTGCGGAATCGTCTGAGTTAGACATGTTTGCAGCAATTCTGGCCTGCATCTGACTGAATATTTATATGTTAATCTCCCGCCATGAACAAGGGGGCGTATATTTTTCCCCGCAATGTAGTTGCTAATTTACGCCGATATTTCCCGCCGATAATTGCCGCTTAAATTACGCAGGTCTTTACGCACCTGATCAATCACCTGTATATGCACATACACAGGTTGTGGAGCATTGTGTGCTACATCGTGAAATGTGTGCACCTGTCAGTCCAATGATGAGTGTTGTCAGCTGGTATCTGTTGGAGTTCGTGTATGCTTTGTGAGTCACATTTCAAAACATCACGTTATAATGCTTTCCTTACATATGTAATGAGTATGAAATGATCATACACCAACATGTTGCATTGTGACCCTTTTAGCAGCGTATTTATTAGTAGACGGTTGCGTGTATTCTTTTCCGCACACTGTATATACAGTACGTCTCTCCATGGAAATGGGTGTATTGTGCCCCTTTTAGCAGCGTATTTATTAGTAGACGGTTGCGTGTATTCTTTTCCGCACACTGTATATACAGTACGTCTCTCCATGGAAATGGGTGTATTGTGCCCCTTTTAGCAGCGTATTTATTAGTAGACGGTTGCGTGTATTCTTTTCAGCACACTGTATATACAGTACGTCTCTCCATGGAAATGGGTGTATTGTGCCCCTTTTAGCAGCGTATTTATTAGTAGACGGTTGCGTGTATTCTTTTACGCACACTGTATATACAGTACGTCTCTCCATGGAAATGGGTGTATTGTGCCCCTTTTAGCAGCGTATTTATTAGTAGACGGTTGCGTGTATTCTTTTCCGCACACTGTATATACAGTACGTCTCTCCATGGAAATGGGTGTATTGTGCCCCTTTTAGCAGCGTATTTATTAGTAGACGGTTGCGTGTATTCTTTTCCGCACACTGTATATACAGTACGTCTCTCCATGGAAATGGGTGTATTGTGCCCCTTTTAGCAGCGTATTTATTAGTAGACGGTTGCGTGTATTCTTTTCAGCACACTGTATATACAGTACGTCTCTCCATGGAAATGGGTGTATTGTGCCCCTTTTAGCAGCGTATTTATTAGTAGACGGTTGCGTGTATTCTTTTACGCACACTGTATATACAGTACGTCTCTCCATGGAAATGGGTGTATTGTGCCCCTTTTAGCAGCGTATTTATTAGTAGACGGTTGCGTGTATTCTTTTACGCACACTGTATATACAGTACGTCTCTCCATTGAATGCATGCTGTTGGTTATGGTGTGTGTATATCGAAACGGTCCGCGTAAGTTTCTATTCGCATCCAGTTTGTTCATGTAAGAAGGATTAATAAAGTTAATACTAAACAAACAATTTTTTACACCAATCAGCAAGCACCAAAAGTGATATATGTACCTGCAATTAATAACTGCGCCATTGCCACTATGACTTCAACCAGGGCTAGGGCGTTTTCTACCCAGGAGCTATTGGCCTTGGTTGAGGTCATGGACCGGCGCCTGGGGCCCAGGGGCCCTTATGTCTCGAATATTGACAAGCGGCGGGCATATAATGCTGCCCGCCGGCTAATCTTCGCCCGGACCGGCGTTCACAGAAGCCTGGGCCAAGTTGAGCGGCGCTGGTCTGACCTGCGCCGGTGGCAGCCAGTCTTGCTATCATCACTTCGCCGCCATATTGCCCGATGTAAGTTTTTATTTACTAGTATGACTGCGTTTTTTTGCAATGTTTTCTGTACTTTTTATAAATATGTTCCTGAGTATGGGGGTGTATAGGGGGTGTATAGGGGGTGTATATGGGTGTATAGGGGGTGTATATGGGGTGTATATGGGGTGTATATGGGTGTATAGGGGGTGTATATGGGGTGTATAGGGGGTGTATAGGGGGTGTATATGGGTGTATATGGGGTGTATATGGGTGTATAGGGGGTGTATAGGGGGTGTATATGGGGTGTATATGGGGTGTATAGGGGGTGTATATGGGGTGTATATGGGGTGTATAGGGGGTGTATATTGGGGTGTATAGGGGGTGTATATGGGGTGTATAGGGGGTGTATAGGGGGTGTATAGGGGGTGTATATGGGGTGTATAGGGGGTGTATAGGGGGTGTATATGGGTGTATATGGGTGTATAGGGGGGGTTTAAGTAGTTGCTCAGTTTTTGGGTGTAGCATTTCAATTAGTTTGCATGATAAATGTCTGAAATATAACAGCAATGATAATTTGGAAGGTTATGAGCATGACTAATGTGAATTTTTCTTTCCCCCTTTTTTATGAAACCCAATCTTCGATTTCTATGCCATCAACATGAACATTTCAGCACGGGCAAGAGCCCGCATAGAAGCCCGGGAGCAGGCAGCCCGGGACCAGGCAGCCCAGGAGCAGGCAGCCCAGGAGCAGCCGGAAGAGGAGGAGGAAGAGGAGGAGGAAGAGGAGGAGACAATGGGTCAAGCTGGGGCCCACCAAATTTCCCCATCCCCTTCCCCCACCCCCTCCCCAACCCCCACCCCCTCCCCAACCCCCACCCACACCCCTACCCCCACCCCCTCCCCAACCCCCACCCCCAACCCCTCCCCAACCCCCACCCCCCCACCCCCTCCCCAACCCCCACCCCCTCCCCAACCCCCACCCCCAACCCCTCCCCAACCCCCACCCCCTCCCCAACCCCCACCCCCAACCCCTCCCCAACCCCCACCCCCTCCCCAACCCCCTCCCCACCCCATTTCCAACCCCCCTACACCTCTCCACCACCCACCCCCAAACCTCTCCAATCCCCACTCACACCCACTACCACTATCCAAAGTCCTATCCCATCCCCCTTGCTCCTGACCCCCCCAACCACCGCACACCCAACCAGCGGCGAGCAGGATGGCTCAAGTAGCCGTAAGTAAATAATGTGTCTAATGTTTACCTACACATTTCTACACATAAACAATCACAACAACCACATATGTGTATCCAACATCAACATTAGTTGCAACATATCACTGCAGGGCGACCATGAGGTGTGGCCTGTCCTTCTCCAGGAACAAGGGTCCCCTTGGTGGTTTTTTGGAGTGTGGCCATGCCTCACCCCTTGAATAATTGACATAACAGTACATCCAATGAGATATCCGACATTAGTGGTGTTGTAGTTATGTGGCTCCAGGTGTTGGGTAACTCCACTTCCCAGCATGATGTGCAACATAAATTTATAGATTGTTTTGTTAATAGTGTGTGAGGCCATGCGGATGCATGCTTTACAAACATAGCTTTAGGCCTATAATTTGTACAGCAATGGCAAACATTTTACTAAGTAAGGAGTGGTTAAGCCACAACAATGTAATTACCCTTAAATAGCACAGGTTAATTGTGAGGTTAGAGGTGATTCCCCCAAAACAAACCTCCCAATGGTGATACAGCATACATTTATCCAATAAGGAGGAATTTATTTCATTTCATGTAATATGTACAGTATGTGTGTGAAAACATACTAGTCTTTTGTACCGTGTTTACAGCAGACCCATCTTCAATGTAGTAGAAAAATGTATGTGGGCTTCAGACTTAACTCACAACTTCTTATTATGTTAAAATACAACAAACATTTGTGGATAATATTTATTAATTATAATGTTCTTTCCCCCTTCACTACAGACACTGAACAGCACCAGGATGATGTGGGGCAGATAATGGTAGAAATTTTCATGACCCTGCTATATCTGCAAATTCTATTTACCCGATTGGAGGCCCTGCTTTAATTCTCCCCCCCCCCCCCCCTTTCAGTTTTGTTATAAATAAAAGTGTTTTTACAGTTAGAAGTTGCCGGTGTTTTTAATCATAAATATGTGAGAGGGTTTGTAAGGGCAGGTACATACAGATGTACAGTATAATGTAAGTTATATTGGTAATTTGAGGTGAGGGGTAATGAATGATGTGTGAATGTGTGTGTTTTGGGGTGAAATAACACATAGTGAAAAGGCATGATTTTTTATTGTTGTTAGATGAAAACATCACACATAACATCAGGGTAGGTATACATGTTAAAAAAATCAGATCAAACTAATTATGGACATAATTTAGTACATACACACAAACACCAATATAAATTTATTTAAAAGTAAAAGCAATGTGGGGACACATAGATAGTGATTAAAATGCCACATTAGAACATAACAAATATACATGTAATGAGGGTTAAAATGTTGTTTTATTAGGGTCTTTATTAAGGTAGACAATTGAGTTAATAGAAAACAATAATTGAATAACAATTAGAATAATTAATTAATTGTCAGAATTGTAGTTGAAAGGCAAGATTTGCAGGTCCATATATGTGAAGGGTATGCCAGCGTACACGGACGTACGCTCACTCTCACGAGCAGTGACATAAGCTGAGTTTTCCATTGAAAACAATAGCGACCCGTCCGTGCAAGCTGGCGTACGCTCAGATTTCCGCAAGAAGTCGGCGGGAAGACGGACGAGAGACGTCCGTAAACGGTGGCGTACGCTCAGTTGTACGCCAGTTGTCGGAGTGTAAGGGCTGGTCCGTCCGTGTACTTTGGCGTACGCTCAATTGTACGCCACTCCCCTTTGACGTTGTTTCTGGCCGTACGTATGCGGCTGACTTGTGGGTGGACTTAACCCCAACGGCCGTGTACGGAGAGCGTACGTTGTTTTGGAACGTACGCACGTTTGGCCGCTACGATCAGAATAACCTCCTTTGTGTGGCCACCGCACACGCACGGTTTGGATGTTGTCCTAAAACACACCCTCTTCTTAGAGAGCGAGTCCGTCCGAATGCGGAGGACCTGTGGGCGTTTGTTCTTTCAATGTCCGCACAGCGTGGCGTGCGGTCAGCTCCGAAAGAATTCGGAAAGTTACGCACAGACCAGAATAACCTCCATTGCGTGCCTAAATCCAACCTTAATAGGTGTGATCAGCATGAAAACCAACACCAACTGCATATTGCCCTGTGATCTCCTGTCACTTTAGATGGAAAATTGGGTGCGATATGATAATGGTATCTAGCCCAGTATCATTAGTGATGCGTACCCCATACATTAATAACAAACACACACACACACCACCCGTATGCTTCTCCTCAGTCCGGTGGCTCGGGTTTAGCATTTTATTTTTAGCATAGTAAATGCCAAAAATACGAATAAGCCTAAATAATTTGTATTTACTCATACAAATACGATTTTTTTAGGGCAATTTCCCTTAGTATATTTCCCCCAGTATGTCTGGTATGTGAATCCTACAGTTGCGGTAGTGGTTGAATAAAAGATAGACACTTGCCTTGCTGGCAAACTGTTGTGTTCTGTTTTGACTATAGTTTATGTATTCATTGCAAATGTTTACTACATCTGCACACCAGAGTTTTATGGTCTGCAAATCTAAATCACTCAAAGGCGTATCACAAGATGTTTGAAACGTAGATATGAAGGGCCATATTGTTCTCAAACTGTTGCTTAAATCCATACCGAAGTCTGGACTGCTCTTGGAAATGTGAGATACCCCAATTCTTTTATGCTGCTTTCAGACCATAAAACTGGCTTTGACCAGGTATTTTAATACGTTTCTAAAAAGGGGTCTGCCAGCTAAAACCCCTTTCACACCGCATGTCTTTAAATGGTATTTCAATGCAGTTTTTGTTCCTTCACAACACTGAACCCGTTTTAACCCATAGAAAACAGTGGGTGAAAAAAAGGGTCTGAAACGGGTAGGACCCTGCGTTATTACCGTTTAGAAATACCAGTACAATAGAACCGGCAAATTCACTCTGCACCTTTCAGACTGCACAAATTACCATTTTAAAACGGTAAAAAACTCCAGGCTTTCTTTATTCCAATGATTTCAGAAGGTTAGTGATCCGAAAGGTAGGCAAGTATGTTACTGCTGTACACAATGAATACCTTTCAGATGGCTGTACAGTATTCAGCAGGAGGAAAATAATGACATTATAATCTGTTCCCCAATCCAACCGATAACTAACTGGGCATTCATTTAGTAAGAAAGTTGCAATAAGCTGTAACAAATAATTAACTACTGGTTGTTTCCAGGGGCGAATTTAGGGGTCAGGCCGCCCCTAGGCACAACATTTTTGTGTCCCCCCCTATTTTAATATAATCATATATGTATATACATTGTTATTTATATATTTCATAAAAATGTAACTGTAGCCCACCTTAATATTTTTTTAAGCACTCTGGACTGCTCACTGTACGGAGGACCCGGAGGGAGGGATGCACTTATTAGTACAGTGATTAGCACAGTGTCAATGTCAGTCTCTCTCCGGCTCACACACTGTGACTGACTGAGTGCAGGGTGGATCTGCGCGCCACTCAGCTCAGCTGCTGGATACACAGCAGCCAATAGACTGTGTGTGTGTGTGTAGAGTAGCCAATGGGCGGGAGCCGGCAGCAGTGAGCCTGAGCCGTTTCTGGATGCGCAGGGGGACCGTCAGACCCAGCCACTAAGCGGTGATGCAATGTGCATGGCAGAGTGGGTGGGCAGTGGCGGGTGACGAGCGGCGTTGCCAGCGACATATGATAATTCATGTCTGCGGCGCTCGTCACTCGCCGCTGCCCACATGCTGTGCCATGCTGCTATTTAACAGAATGTCAGCCTGCCTGCCGCCCCTTAATTGGTGCCGCCCTGAGGCCGGTGCCTCACTGGCCTAGGCACAAATCCGGCCCTGGTTGTTTCTCTTCACTTGCACTCTCTGTTTCTGGCTGTAGTTGGAACCATATTATAAGTCTTCTGTAGAGTCAGTTTGTATCCGTTGTCACTCTTTTCACTTTGCTGTGGCTTTCTTGCTTGTCAGCCCACACTGGACTGATGAATTCTCTTTACCACACGTCCTCCATGTCTGGCCATATATTTCCCTTTGTTTCTTTCATGTTTTCTACCACAGTATGTTCTGAATATTATGGAGCTTTTACCACAGTTTCCTTTGCCAGTAACTGCATGTAAAATGTTATCAGATGGGCTTTCAATCATATTTCAAATCAGAAGCTCTGCATACTGGATGACCTTTCTCTGTACCGTCTTCCCAAAGCAATCTCTGCCTTGTGGGAGAGTCTCTCTGCACACATTTGTGTGTTTGATATAGGGCCAGATGCACTAAGCTTCAAAAGTGATAAAATGGAGAGTGATAAACAACCAACCAATCGGCTCCTGGCTGACATTTTTGAAACACACTCTGTGACATGGCAGGTAGGAGCTGATTGGCTGGCTGTTTATCACTCTCCATTTTATTACTTTTGAAGATTAGTGAATCTGGCCCAGAGTCTCTAATGTCCCCAAAATCCCAGGCTTCTAACAACATTTTCAGCTCTGTGACATGTTGCTAATATTTTCCCTGGTTTCTCGGGGGAAAACCTTGCACATTCACAGTTTTGTTCTTTTCTTTATCCCGAACAAATGTTTTTCTAAAGTCAGAGGTAGCTAAAAAACAGTATCGAGGCCATAGGTCGACAGTATTCAGGACAATAGGCTGACACTATGGGGGAAATTTACTAAAGGAAATTTTTTAAAAAATAGGTGTATTTGTATCCAGAAATACACTTATTTTTGACATTTACTATCCCGAAAATACGGCAATTCGTATTCGTATTGATGTGCTATCAATACGAATATGAATTGCCATATTTTTCGGGATAGTAAATGTAAAAAATAAGTGTATTTCTGGATACAAATACACCGATTTTTTTACAAATTTATTTTAGTAAATTTCCCCCTATATGCTTCACATGCAAAAGGGATGTGGTACACCTACAGTATTGTGGGTCCACTTGCTTAGGTGTCGATGGAAAACTCATTTGAACCTTTTCCATGTCAACGTTTTGCTTGTGTCAACCTTTTGGGTTGACCTTGTGCATGTTGACCTTTTAGTGTTGACCTAATGGCTGTCAACCCATTATACCATAACCCTGGTAAACATAGAAACATAGAATATGACAGCAGATAAGAACCTCATGGCCCATCTAGTCATCTAGACTCCCCATGTCCAGTACATGCACACACTTACTGGTATTACATTCATTTTTAGGGAAGCCAATTAACCTGTATATTTATGTATATTTGTACAGTGGGAGGAAACTGGAGCACTCAGAGGAAGTATAGCGAAAATATAAAATAATAAAAACTTCGCCCAGTTAGGGCCATGGTAGGAAATCAACCCATGACCTCAGTGCTGTGAGGCAGTAATGGTAACCAATACACCATCCATACTGCCCTGTTGCTATTATAATAATCAATGATTGTATCTAGTTCAATGAATTTGAACTTGTTTAAGGAACAATCAGTTAATATGATATGGATCAGCCACAGGTAGCCACAGGTGTGGGAGAAAATGAAGGAGGAGCTGTTGCCGTGTCATGGTCCACTTCAGGTGACAATCTCCTGACCAGCCATTCTTTGCACTGCAGTAGACTTATGTCTGTCGGAAACAGAGACACAACATACGCTTTAAACTGAGGATCGAGCACAGTGGGCAAAATGTATTCCTCTGACTTTAATACACTGACCACCCTCGTATCCTGGCAAAGCATACTGTATGAAGGGCTTCATTCACAAAACCTACATGCTTAGTGGAATCTCAACGCTTGAGCTCTTTCACTTTCACTTCACTTTCTCCAGCTGCTTCTGTAACAGCCTGATCAGGGGAATTACCTGACTCAAGTTGGCTGTGTCACGTGTGGCATGTTCAAACGGCTGGAGAACCTTGCACAGCATGGAAATCAATCTCCACTGCTTAAGTCATGTGCATCCCCGCTCCTTAGCCTTTGCAACATGGATTAAGCCAAAATTCATGTTATACCACCCGGATTGAGCCCAAATTCACATTATGCCATACAGTATGAGCCAAAATTCACATGATATAATCCAGTAATAAAAATAAAAAACATCCAGTATCATGCTGTTATCAATTATATTTAAATCATATTTGCACCTCCTCTTTCTCCCTGGGCACAGATAACAGTTCCCCTCCCTCCTCTTTCCCCCCGATAGCGGCTTCTACTACCCTAACCACCCCCCCCCCTCTCCCCTGGAACCTGATACCAGCTTCCACCACCTTTACCCCCCCTAGCAGAGTTTCAAGCCTTTCCTTCCTCCCCAGGCACAGATTTTACCACTATCTAGGCACAGATACTAGTGACCATAAAGGGCACCCCAGCAACACTCACCTTTCTTCCTAGGATAGGCGCAGCTTTTTTCAAATTAGCGCCGCTGAGAAAACCTAGTTCTCGTCACTGTGCAGCTGGCCGGATATCCTTTCTGAGGTCAGATGCTAGGCGGTGTGGGGGGCGGAACCAAACCATGAGAGTGGAGTTTAACTGGTGTGCCTCTGTGATCCACTCTTGTGCTGTGGCTCTGCCCTCCCGATGCCACCCAGTGTCTGATGTCACAAAGGAAATTCTGGCCAGCCGCCCCGCCGTGACAAGAGCAAGGATTCCTCAGTGGCGCTGCATGCTGTAACAGGCTGCTTGTCATTGCTACCTGGTGGGGAGCAAAGGGCCAGGCAGGATCGGTTCATGGTCCGCATCAGGCCCGTGGGCCGTATGTTGCCCACCCGTACCTTAAGTCTGAGACTCCAGGAGGTCTGCATTCTCTATAAATGTGTGTGTATGTCTGTGTAAGCCTTCAAATAAAGTGTAATTTCAGGTCTGTTATAGTGCATTAAAACTCTTTACTGGCCTACAGCGTTTCGGGCATCACCCGTCTTCAGGTCAAAAAGTTTATCCTGAAGCTGCCATTTGTACTGAAGATGGGCTGACGTTTGTCCAGGGCCGGATTAAGGGGGGGCCACAGGGGGTCAGTACCCCTGGGCCCCCCTTTATCTAGGGGCCCCTGTTGTTAGCATGCATTTTTAAAATATATATATATTTTAATTAAAGGTTTTGTGCATGGGATAGTGCTGCAGCTTCGCCTATCTGCCAATGTGGCGATGATTAATGGTGCTGAGCATCAGGAGCCAAGGAACACTGACTGCACAAGTGTGCAGTTGACTAAGGGGGTTATTCACCAAACCTAGCCCAGCGAATGAACGCCCCCCCCCCCCCCCCTCACAGCGCGGTTTCGCCTGCACAGGCTGCGATTGGATGTTTACCATAAACATCCATTCGTATGCCTGCGGGTGACCTCCCACATCTTTCGATGGTCGGCGACCATCAAAAGATGTGGAAGGTACTCGCATATATAAGTGACTTTTAAGTTACTTACATATGCGTGCACGCTGGCACGGATACGGTCGGGCAGTTGACATCCGGTCATCTGCCCGCCCCCCGCTCCTGCGTCACGGTCTCATTACCATGAGAGTGCCCAACGTTCTCATGGGAAAGCCCATGGAACGCTAGGCGTTCTCATATGGTAAAGAGGCAGCCCAGCGCCCTTCTCCGCCCCCCAGACGCCGTCATGGGTGCGTACACCTGCCAAACTGAAAGTTCGCTGTGGGTGCATGCACCATATGTCTGCACATGCGCAGAAACCCGTCTGCGCATGCGCAGATGCACAACATCGGTCCTGCGTGCGAATGCACACAGGACCGAACAAACTTAAAAAAAAACTTAAGTCCCATGAGACTTTGCACAAGAGATCAGAGGCTGCTTGGTGGAGCTCATCATATGCTTCTCAGGCTCATGGAGGACAGCAGCAGCAGCCTTGTCATGGGAGGGCTTATAATTAGAGGCAGCGCTGAGCCTTTCAGGGCTCCTACAGAGTAAGGTACAAAGGGACTAACACAGGCTTTTCATGTGGTATTATATATATATATATATATATATATATATATATATATATATATACAAGCATATACAAGGAGGCACTCTGAGTCGGTTCAAAAAAGTGAAAAAAAATCTCTGGTGTTTATTAGGTGGGCAACGTTTCGGGGCTGCACCCCTTTCTCAAGCCTCACTTGTTTAGGCTTGAGAAAGGGGTGCAGCCCTGAAACGTTGCCCACCTAATAAACACCAGAGATTTTTTTTCACTTTTTTGAACCGACTCAGAGTGCCTCCTTGTATATGCTTGTATTGGGGGATGGCCGCATAGGACCAGATCTTAAGAGGGCACCTGAGCAAGGACATTGAGAAGCCACAGAGGAGTGCCGGTATAGTGACTATATATATATATATATATATATATATATATATATATATATATATATAAAGACCAAAAAGACACACTCTCCAGACTGTTTGATGCAAAATAAAAAGCTGTGTATTTGTATTCACATAGACATCATAGTATAAAGAAGGGTACTCAACGTTAGCGTTTCAGTCCATATAGGACCTTCCTCAGGAGTTAGACAACAAGGGCATCCATTTGGGGTGAAGCACAGCGTGGACCACACAGCAGGTTCCTATGGTCCACGCTGTGCTTCACCCCAAATGGATGCCCTTGTTGTCTAACTCCTGAGGAAGGTCCTATATGGACTGAAACGCTAACGTTGAGTACCCTTCTTTATACTATGATGTCTATGTGAATACAAATACACAGCTTTTTATTTTGCATCAAACAGTCTGGAGAGTGTGTCTTTTTGGTCTTTATATACATGGACTTTGTTTCTTGTAAGGAAAAGTCTGGACATCACCCCAGCGGTTGCATATTTTGTATGGAGTGCGATCTTATTGCATATATATATATATATATATTTATATATATATATATATATATATATATATATATATATATATATATATATATATATATATATAGCCAGGGAAGGGGCAGCACTCCCGTTGTAAACCCAGAAATAGCCTGGTGCCTTCCGATAAAGTTCCCCTGCCAGGAACCTCCAATATAGCAATGTTCACGGTGGCACTCAGTAATAATAGTCGACACAGGTAATCCGGTCCTGCGTTTGTCCTGAAGATGGGCTGAAGCCCGAAATGCTGTAGACCAGTAAACAGTTTTGTTGCACTATAACAGAGCTGGAGGGATGCTTTATTTGGAGGCTTATATTGTGGTTTAATCCCACTGAGCAAGCACCCGGGCAACGTATGAACTATGTCATAAACTGAATGCTGGACATTACAAAATTATAGTGATAGAAGTGTTGACACGCAGCTGTCTAACAGCATAATTCAATAATGGAGAACAAAAGACGTGCTCCGATCTGACATTTTGGAATTTACATTCTTCTTCAAAGAAGTAAATTCATAAATGTCAGATCGGAGATATATATATATAATTGATAAAATATACAAGACTCCCGTATGCCTTATGCCTGTGCTGGTGAGAGCTTGGATTCGCCTTTATGATTCTTCCAGGTAACCCATGCACCAACCAGTGACCCCCACAGGTAGCCTGCACAGGGGGAGGCGGGACCAGGAAGGGGAGGGGAGGCAAGTGAAGGGAAGAGCCTCTCCTCTCTTCATTATCTTTCCGCTTCACACAGCAGTGGTCGCAGTGTCCATTAATGAGTCAGTTTGACTCAATACTGCTGCAGCTACAAGCTGCTTAATCACAGGATTTCTTCTCTCTTTAGTGGCGTGGGTGTCGAGGAGGAAGCAGGGAGCATGCGTCATTGGGAAGGAGCCAGGTGGCGGCAATAGCAGATGAGTTGTGTGATGCCCCGTGCAGTTGCACCGCTCGTCCTCCTGTACAAACGGCAATAGAATTAGCAGTATGTCTAATGGGTGGACGAGTGCACCCCCGGACCACCCCTTAGATTCTCCTATGCCCGCAACCATGCGAGGGGATGCGTTATGTTTTATGAAGTCGATGTGTTATGAAAACATATCCCCTCGCATGTGGCCGCTGCTGGAGAAATCAATCGATGATCACCGACCATCAAATTATATCTTCAGTATTCGTACATATGTCAGTGGAGAATGACTTATATTTTCGGGCTTCCAGCCAAAGACAGGGCGGGTGCCCACCCCTGGCACCCCACGTCATGCTGCAATTTACATGGGAACGCCCAGTGTTTGCATGGGAGTGGCCATGAAATGCTAGACGTTCCCATGTCGGAGAATCACCCGCCCCTGTCCGCCACCCCATGTGTGAGTGCCATGCTGGTCGTCTGCGAGGGCGGTCACACAGAAGTCCTGCACATGCGCATATGACAATATGAGCAGAACTTTATTATTATTATTATAATTCTATTTATAAGGCGCCACAAGTGTTTCGCAGCGCCGTACAAAGGAACAGTACAGGGAGACAAAACAGTATTACATTGAATAAACTTCACCATCGATCCCGCTTCGGTAATTAGAATGAGGGCCTAAGTCCTTTCTGGTGCTTAATTGAAAACCCTATGATATTTTATTAAAAAAGCACAATATTTATTAAGGATTCATTTTAGTTCATAAATTCAATTACATCTGTGCCAATCCGATACAGCATACATAAATTCTGCATAATCTTTTGTTCCACTGGACTTTCACAGTGTTAATGGCAAACATATTTCTGATGATTGAAATTCCAAGTCTTCGGATAAAAATAGAAATGTCATAGACTCTTCAAAGGGGGAACCTGTGCCAGAAAGGACGTAATCTACATTTGATTCTTTTGAATAGGATCTGGATTACTTTTCTCCTTTCAAGAAAGTAAATACCAGCAATTAGCTAGATTTAATTTCCCAATGGTTAGGACTCTTGTTGAAAACCCCTTAAATAGATATTTAAAAAGATATGAAATACATATTGTAGTTACCATAAATGACCTCGGCATTCTCTACATGCTATTTACATTATAAAATCCAATCCAAAAATGTAAAAATAAATTATAATTAGTGACAGCACCAGGATATTAAATATCTTGTAAATGAAATTTCTACATGTGATTTATAAAGCATACCAGGAGCGAAGCATGTGCAGAGCAAGTGGAGCTTGTGCTAAATGCACTAGGGACACTAGTTTTGGTTAATATACAGATCCAATAGGTCAAGATCTAGTCAATGAGATTATGGGGGTTATTCTGGTTGATTCGCAGCCTTGCGAGTCCACCAAACCCAGCCCGGCGAATGTACGCCCATCCGCCTCCCCCTCGAAGTGCGGGTTCGCCCGCACAGGCTGGGAATGGATGTTTTGCATAAACATCCATTCGCATGCCTCGGGTAACCGACCATCAAATGATGTGTTGCCTGCACACATATATAAGTGACTTTTAAGTTACTTACATATGCGTGCACGCTGGTGCGGATATGGGCGGGCAGCTGACATCCTGTGATGTCAGCTATCCGCCCCCCAGCGCCTCAATACCACGAGAACGCCCAGCATTCTCATGGGAACGCCCATGGAACGCTAGGTGTTCCCATATGGTAATGGGACAGCCCGGCACCCCCCGCCCATCTCCGCCCCCCGCAAGCCGCCATGGGTGCGTGCACCCGGAAAACTGAAAGTTCGTCGTGGGTGCACGCACCATACGTCTGCACATGCGCAGAAACCGCCTGCGCAGACGCGCAACATCGGTCCTGCGTGCGAATGCAAGCAGGACTGAACAAACGTGAATAACCCCCAATGTCATGTGATGAGATGATGTCATGTGACTGCTGCCAACAGTTGATACGCCCATTTCAGAGAGACTGCTTCTGTATAGGTTCTATGGTGCTGACAGAACTGCAGGAAACAAAGTAAGCAAAAGTGTAATGTGGAAACCAGTTTACAACTTACTTCGAATTCTTAGTAAATTAAATATATTATACCATATACTGAGCCAAAGTCACTACCAAGAGGAATTACTAAAATATTAGTGAGGGGGACATATCCTAACATACATGTTCTCCTGGTATCGTGGCTCCATGCTATACCTCTGTAGCATATGTACACACAAGACCTGAAGACTCCTTTTTTACTCTCTATTATTTAAAACAAAATGGTAGATATACCTGACTTCTAGCATTCCGAGTGATATCCCAAACACATTTGATTTTAATGGAACTGTATTTCAAATGAACGTTTTATTCATCAGAGTTAAGAGAAAAGACAGAGGGGTTTATTTACTAAGATGAGAGTTCTATTGTAGATGGGATGATGCTATGGGAAACCAATCACATTGTATCTATTAATCTTTTAGAAGATGCTAAATAAATAAGAAGCAGCTTCAGTTTGGTTGCTATAGGTAACATTCCATCTTCAAGAGAACTCCCATCTTAATAAATAATCCCATGAGAGTTTTTATTTGCAGACTAACAGCACCATGATGATGATGTTCATGATGATGACGATAATGATGAAGAAGAGAAATGGGCAATCATATAGCATGATGAATGGCTGGAAGCAAATGATGAGGAATTGCCATCATCAAGTAAAGAAGAATACATGCCAATTCAACACCGCATAAATTTTAATTGTTTCTCTTTTTTTCTATAAACCAGTCTTCAATGTTGTGTTGTATAGGCATTTACACCGACCACTGAAAACTGGAAAAAAGGACTTATACACTGGTAAAGTTTCAAATCTTTTGTTGATCACACTTTTAAAAGCAATGCACTTAAACGTGCTGAGATCTGAAGGTTTTAATAAACTGCCACTTAGTAAATAAAGTAAATAAACCACTGTGACACAAACTGTGGAACTTGTAGAAGCGAGATGGTCTGGAGCTAATTTGTCGGATTCCAATTGGGTGACTTGGTAAATTTCTTTACTTTTATAATCATGTACTGATATTGAGAGTTTATTGTAAAGATAGAGGTACTGGAACCTGATTTTATTGATTTATCAATTTCTTTGTTAATCTTAATATCATTATTATTATTATTATTATTATTATTATTATTATTAGTAGTAGTAGTAGTAGTATTAGTAGTAGTAGTAGTAGTAGTAGTAGTAGTAGTAGTAGTAGTAGTAGTAGTAGTATTATCTGTGTCCTGTCTTAGCAAAGTCTCTGTGTATGTTCCCTGCCAGTTCTAGTCCTGGTCCCATGTACATGCAGCCTGTGAATCTAGTACCAATCTGCTAATCCAAGGGGAATCTGATATCCGCCACATTCCAGCATGTATCCTGAATTGCAGACTGTAGCCTAGTCACACAGTTTATTCAGCAAGCCTCCCTGCAGTTGGATTCATTATGTCAGCACTTGCTTCAGAACTCAAGAGCTCCAGATTGCCTCCAGCAGTTAACCATTGCCTGGCTGAGTTCATAAGCAGCATTCACCTAACCTTGGCAAGTCTGTCTGCAGTCACTATGCAGTCACTATACCACTATTTCTAGTCTGTCTGTAGTTATCTCTTGTCTTGCCAGCTTCTATACCGTAGGTTAATTACTCAGTGGATTCCTGTCTTTTTCACTAAGCCTTTACTGCTCTGAGCATAAGACCAGGTGGCATCTCAAGTACCGGTGAGCGCATACTGGGAACAGGAGAGCCTGTTATTGAAACAGGTTCATGTATATCATAACATAATCACTGGCTGCATACTGGAGAAAAGCAAGATGGGTCCTGCTTTTCAAAATCGGGTTCAGTCTTCCACCTCACTACATGGAATATGATACAGTTCAGGTCCTGTTCAACAGACTGAAGATCTGTGAGGACATGCTAATATTACAAGCCTTTCCTAGGGCTATCAACTCATGTGGATAGCCTGCCACAGCAGATTCCTGCACATTGAATATTTTCTGACAATCTTAACCTTTGTCAATCATCCAGGCAAAGAATTGATGGCACCTCTCAAAATTACTGTTTGTTGCCTCCAGAGGTCCCAGGAGGGGTAAGTGATGCTATAGCGATATAGTGATCTGACCTCACAGGAGGTATCCAGTGCCTTGGCATCAGAAGATGTACCTGATATAATGAACTTAGAAGAGGTAGTCTAATTTGCCTAATACATTGTTTTCTGATCCTGTCAGTCTGTTGAATATCCTGCCATTACCCAATCCATCTCCACTTTTCTGGTTCCTTTCAAAGAAGAACACTACAATTCTTTGTTTGGCTGTGGATTCCAACTTGATAGCAGATACAGATGGACTTGTTGCCTAAGGCATTCAGTCAGCTTGTACAGTAACTGCCATTTTGTGCTAAATAAATGACAGAAACTGATTTGTTTGGTCATCTCCAAATGTGATTTGGGTCCAATTTCTCCTGATTCCAGTGGATCGGGCTAAGAAATTGGGTAAATTAGTCCCAAATAATGTGTATGACGTCCGATTTGATGCGTGGTCCAGTGCGCATCAGACAGGACCTGGAGATCATATGTGCTGCATGTAAGAGCTCTGGGTCGGACCACTTCCCAGTGGCAGGGAGCATGCAATGGACTTAAGGGGAATTTGATATAACTTCCTCTCCACACCTAATACTCTCTCCAAAGCTAATCCCTTTATAAGCTATAGAGACTTTCATATTTAAATTTTTGTTTGATTATTATATGATTCTGCCCATAATTATCAGAAAAATATCATTGACCATTCCCATTCCTACATTCCCCTCCAACACACAAATATGACATTCATACCCCCATACATAAATAAGATGGAGCCCCTCTCATGCTTACAGGGGATGGCACCAGCCGTCGGAAGGCAGCTCGCGCACTATACGCTCCCCGTCGCCGTCCTTGGCCTCCCCGGTCCCCATTGCTGGTCCCTACCGCCTCCCCGAACCCCCTCCAACCCTGCCCATCTCCTTAAAATGGAGACGGGCAGGGTTCCGCCGCCCAGCCACTGACTCACTGGGACAGCGTGTGTGTGGGAAGCTCGCACATCCCAGTCGAATGGAGTCCCTCTCCACCAGCGCTTGCCAGCGGGGACGTTCTGGCGAGCCAGTGGCGTAACTATACCTCCGCAGCCCCCGCGGTGGCGGGGGGGCGCAGAGAAATTGGGGGCGCCGCCGGGGGGCTGCGGAGGTATAGTTACCTGTGGTCTTCGTCTCGCCCGGCTCTCTGCCGGGACCTGCCTGACGTCACGGTCCCGGCCGGCTCCTGCTGCAATGAAAACTGACTATTATAAAATGGCTGCCCCCATACGGCAGACAGTTTTCTGTCTGCAGTATGGGGGCAGCCATTTTCTAAGAGTCAGTTTTCATTGCAGCAGCAGGAGCCGGCCGGGACCGTGACGTCAGGCAGGTCCCGGCAGAGAGCCGGGCGAGATGCAGACTGCGGGGACAGGTAAGTGTAAGAAGGGGGAGTCAGGTTAGGTGGGGGGGGTGGCGGGCGGCGGCGGGGGGTGGGGGTGTTCGAGGGGGGAGGGGGGCGCCGAAAAACCATCCGGCGGGGGGGGGCGCTAAAAACTTAGTTACGCCCCTGTGGCGAGCGCCAGGAATGAAAGAGAGGGGTTCCATCTGTATAAGTTCAGAAAAATAACTGCCAATCACTTGGCAAACAGCAATTATTCATACCCAAAGTATGACAAGCAGATTTGGCAATAATGTATATTTTTTCTATGGGAGAGTAACAAACGCATGAAAGGCCAGTACAGCACTTTTGTATCAATGGCCTCTACTAACTACTTTTTTTCATTGCAATAATAATTGGATACTGTTTGGGATATGCTTGCTGATTATGCTATTATTAACAATGTACTGTTCTCTCCATAATGCAATGGGAGCTTCACCTACAGTAGTTTTATTCAAATATAACTGACTAACATAATAGCTGTGTAAATGAAATGCCAGCTACTAACAGCAATGTTTTAGTGCAGATCTAAAGTGAAAACAATCTGATTGGTTCAGAAGAATAAGAATCAGAATCAGCTTTATTGGCCAGGTATACTTGCTTATACTAGGAATTAAATTTGGATTGCTGTGTAACAGCCAGTTAGGTGCAGTGAAACATTGACAGTACAGATATACATAACACATACTGGTACACGCTAGATGTACCCTGGAGAAGGTGATGGACATATACAGGGAAGAAACAGGAAACATATATTTGCTGAGCTGCACATCAGCAAGGCAGCCATCAGCGGCGCCACTTGGTTGTTGCAGGTAGGTAACAAATAAGCAGAGCGTACAGTTATAGATGCAGGGAATATATATTTGCTGAGCTGCACAGAGCCTAAACAGCCATCAGCTGCGCCTCTGGTTGTTGCAACAGCCAGGTAGGTAACAAATAAGCAGAGGCAGATATAGATATAGACTGCTGTGCAATGTACGAGAAAGGGGAGATACAGGGTTACATACAGATGTAGCTGGCTACATCTTTCCAGGGGCTGGCTATTTTATTGCCAGCCCCTGTCAGCAGCCGGCTACCGCCAAAGGCTCCCCTTCCATCGCTGCTGGTCCCCCTCGCCGCCCCAATCCCCCCCGAACTGGGCAGCACCTCCCTGAAGTGGAGACGGGCAGGGAGACGTTGCCCAGCTGCTGTGATACTGGGACACGTGTGCGCATGAGACGCACGCGCATCCCAGTCCCTATCGCCCGCGCATGCCAGAGAAGGGGATCTGGCGGGCGCTGTTAAAGGATGAGCCAGGCTCCATCTGTATGGCTAAGTGGCACAGTTCCTAGGCAGCCACTAGCGGTGACATCAGCAGAAGGGCTCAACAGGCCATCTCCACTGCAGAACACCACAGGATGGATCCTAAGGCTGTAGGGGGGAGCAGCATGTCAGGGCCCTGGCTGTAGCTGTGAGAGAGAGGAGGGAAAGTCAGACAGAGTCAGTCAATGAAGCAGTGAGGTCGGGGGCCAGGAGTTGGAGTTCTTCCCGATGCAGGAGCCATACCTCCCCTCTAGGGTCTCCTCTCATGTTTGCATGCAGAGCGAGTGTGTGTGTGTGTGTGGAGGGGGGGGGGTGGGGTTGGGCAACCTCAGTTCACCAGATCTGGGGCTTCCTCATGCTGGGTGTTTATGGCCGGGGGTCCTGCGGTCCTGCAGGATGGGATGCACCTGGGTGTCCTCTGGTCCGATGTGGGGGGACGCTGCATCTGGCCGCGTGCGGGTGGCCCTGCTGAACCTGAGTGACATCCGTGTTAATGGGGGGGGGGGGGTTGGCGACGTATCTTGCCACTATAGAACAGGGCCAGGGACGTGTCCTGTGCCGGGAAACATCTGCTTCCCTCATCTGTCCTTCTACCCCTCTACCTGCAGTCCAGTCTGTATACGGGTGTCCTCTGGACCAATGTTTCCTCTAATTTTACGAAGGCTGTGTGCGGCAAAAGATTTTGGCTGTGCAACTTTGGAAGGAAATTTAAATTAGGGGGCGTCACTTCTATATAGGGATGCCAATCCCGGGGCATTTTTTCAATCCCGGGATCCGGGATTGAAAAATGCTCAATCCCGGGATTCTCGGGATCCCGGGATTGGCATCCCTAATACAGTTCTGCTCCACACATACCCACCCCCACGCCGGCCGACCCGCACATTTACTTACATTAGCGGGCGGGCGGCCGGCCGGGAGTGGGTTCGGAGGTGCACGGTGCATCCAGGCTCGTGCACCTCCTTCTTAGCAGCCAGGCCGCAGGCCGGAAAGAATGCGGGCGGGCAGAGGCAGGCGGGCGACGTGCGGAGGAGACTGGAAGGGGGCGTGCACAGCAGAAGGCTGCGCAGCGTGACCTCTACTGTCACGCTACGCATCGGCGCACGCAGGGGTCAGGATTCGGGAGCCGGGCAGCGTCTGAGCTAGTGCTCAGACGCTGCCTGGCATTAGACTGAGCATGCGCAGTCTAATCCCGAAAATCCCGGGATTGGATAATCCAATCCCGGGATTGAAATCCCGGACTTTTTTAGGCCAAATCCCGGGATCCCGCCGATCCCGATCCCGGGATTGGCCACCCTACTTCTATATATAACTGGAAAATGACGTTCAGCATTTGTGTTAACTTTACTTCAAAATTATATTAAACATTTAAACATTCAAAACACAGCACACAATGTAGTTAATGGGTGAAACACACATTAATTGAGTCCACAACTGCAAAAAGCGACCACTGCTGCTTTGTGCGCTCTGTTGTAATGTCTGTGTGCACGTTCGTCGAGTTGTGTGCGCGCGCACACGCGCACAGCTTAGAGGGAACACTGCTCTGGACCAATGGGTGCAGAAAGGTGCTTTTAGTCTGATTATTCTGTGTTTTATAAAATTGTATGTTTCTTTTTATTATATAAAATATTTCTCATACTAAGCATGTCCAGTGTTATTTTGGTTACTCTATTATCACTCAGAGCTTATTATATACCTAGCAGTGCACTGTGCTAAAACCCCCCCAGACTTTTCCTATTTGTATGAGCACAGGCTAGCTCATTTGGCAGCTGGTGGAACATCATATATATTTTTATGTGTATATAAATTGATTCTAATCTAGTGCGCCAGGTATAGTGTATTGGCTGATTCCATTGGTACCAGCCAATTTGAAAAAAAATTCTGATGGGTGGGGGCGCTGCATCTTGCCCCTGTAGGATGGGGCCATGTCCTGCGCCGGGGCCTCCTCTGTCCACCCGACCTCACCTCTGTTCGCTCTCTCAGTGTACATGATGGAGCACCCCTTAGCCAATTCTCCGGGGATGGGAGCTGGGAGCACCACGTGTGTGCGCCCATCACCGGCTCCACTGGAAGTGATGCAGTTGAAATATAATTGTCACCTAGTTATAGCTAGATATTTACGTTTTCTAGATAGAGTGTAGAAATAGATAATCATAGTTACATTATCACCAGCAAAATCATTAAATGTATAACACTATGGGGAGTATGTTATCATGGCCCTTATTCTGGTTGGTGCGGTGTTTGCCGCTTGCGGTCGTACCGCCGATGTTTTTCGTCTGCGCATGTGCAGAGGTCACTCTGCGCATGTGCAAGCGGTTTCGCCGTACGTTTTTTTTAGACGCCGCACAGGGGGCGGAGAGGGGCGTGAGGGGCTACTTAGCCTCATTACCCTATGCATACGCCCCGCGTTTCATGGGCGTTCCCATGCAAACGCTGGGCGTATGCATGGTAATAAAGCCGTGACGCATGTGTAGGGGGCGGGCATCTGACATCGCCGGATGTCAGCTGCCCGCCAACATACATGATTTCATACGGACAAGTGTCCGTGTGGTCTAGGGTGGCGGGAGCTGGTGGAGCGTGCGGCCCTGCATTCGATGGTCGGCGACCATCGAATGCAGGGGCTGCTCCCAAGATGGAGGAGGCGTATCCCCATCCACTTTCATGCGGACCGCCACATATCCGCGTACGGACGGAGGTGGCGATCCGTATGGAAGGCGGGGATTCGCCTGCACGGTCCTGGCCGCATATTCTGATCTGGCCGCACAGATCAGAATAAGGGCCAAAGTTAGATGTGATTTTTGGACAATAACATTGACTTGATATACAGATTTATAACTAATGGTCATCATTGTGGTATCCAATTAGAGGCCATTTTTATCTGCCAAAAAAAGTAATCGCGATTGAACAACAACACATATTATACCTTCAACATAATCGCTGAAAAGTGCCAGCATCGGTATTGGCCCTGGCAAAGCTACTTACAGCAGCAATTTACTGCTGCTAGTAGGCTACTCCTTATGTTTGTACAGAGAAGGCTTTATTTACCCCAAACGATTTCAAAATACTTTTATCTAGAGACATCTTAATATAGATATACTAATTGCACTTGTATTAAAATGTAGCAAATATCTCCAGGTAAACTATATTCACTTGACAGGCAAATTAGTTTGGAGTAATTAGTACATTACCTTTTGGTAAAAAATTTTGCAGCATCTATAATGATCAGGACCATACCTAAGGATGTGTAGGCCCATTGCTGCACCACAAAGAGCAAGTATGCAGCACTGATGCATTCATGCAAGCACCTATATTTGGCTTGCAATTACTGGGTACACCCGATGCTCAGCTTAATAATGCCACATGTGCTCAGGAGGTTCAATGGGGCTGGCAATGTGCACAGAAGTGACCTGTTATGGCCTTAATCGGGATAACTTAAGTTCTATCTGTACTGTATGTGTTAGATCAGTGATTTTCAACCTTCTTACCTTGCGGCACACTCAGTAAGATTTGAAAATTGGCAAGGCAAATGAGATCCCCACAGAGCCAAACACATTGGCCCCCACAGGAAAAAAAACACCTATTGGCTCCCATATAAAAACATTCACACTGGTCACCCCACAGGTAACAAAAATAAAATACATTGTCCCTTTACATGAAAAGAAGAGACTAGTAAATAACAGTTGAACTGGTGGTGGCTGTAAACTGGTTTGGGCATCTCTAGATCTGGGGCCCACTTGAGATCAGCTCAATGCACACTAGTGTGCGACGGCACAGTGGTTGAAAAACACCGGTCTAGATATTTCAAGTATAAACTCTGCTTCCCTAAACATTAAAATAGACTCCCAAACAAAAGGTCCTATTATGTCTAAAAATACAGTACATACTTGTTTTTATGGTTATAAGAACAACTTATGGAGATTTTAGAGAACCCTTTTACCACACATTATTCTTCTAAAAGCTTTTTTTTTTTTTTTTTTAAAGTTCTATAAACCAAAATAAAATGTTTAGTTTGCTTTGGAAAACAACCAGACTTAAAATGGTCATGAGAACCTAATAAGATACATATAATGTTTGGACATTTAAACAGTTACATAGATGAGATATTGATGAATAAATTATTCCAAGAGTTGGAACGAGATTCTACAGTATGTTGCACAGAAAAGCCGGCTAGACTTTTTGGACCACTTAGTCCATGAAATGATAGACCCATGGATAATTCTGTCTATGTTTTTTGCCAAGTTTAGATTCAAATAAAATAAAACATGACTAGCGAGTTATCAAAAGAGCACATAATGTACCTATTTTAGCAATAAATAAAATGTACATTCCTGGTATTCTTTTACTTGTTTCAACTTAGTTAAATAAATGTTCAACACAAATCAGTCGAATAAACGATAAAATGAATTTTACTGTAACGCTGATCATTTCCCCCGGCCTTTCGGCAAAGTCTAATGAGCACCAGATTCACTTCCATTTAATTGTACTTGTCGCTGTAAGTTAATTGATGTCGATATGGTTGGCATCACCAAACAGCAAGTCACTAAAAAGAAGATATGCAAGTAAGGTCAGTGACTGCTACATGATCTGAGCATGTTTAAGAGAGTTGTAGTTGGGTAAGCTGAATTAAGAGTGGCTGGTCCAGTACAAACCTATAAATCACCAAGAATGCAACTAACATCCCTCACCTTTGACTAGACAGGCTTAATGGTAACAGAGTTGGATAAATTTGGGTAAGATGGGAGTTCTATTGAAGATGGGATATTGACCATAGCAACCAATAAGATTCTATCTATTATCTTCTAGAAGGTGCTAAAAATATAAGAAGTAGAATATGATTGGTTGTTATGGGCAACTTCCCATCTTCAATAGAACTCCTAACTTAGTAAATGTTCTATAAATTGTCACAGCTCCATATTACATAAGCAATTAAAAAGAATTTAGACATCACCTGTCCGGACACCTCCCTAGTGGCCGCTCTGCTCTCCCCTCCCATCACTCCCTCTCGCCTCTACGCTACTGTGATTGTACGCCGGAGCTCCCCCCCCCACCGCCATTAGTTCTAGTAAGTAGGCTTTCGGGCACCTGATGTCGACCTTTTTACTGTCGACCTAGACACTGTTGACCTAATGCATGTGTCGACCTACTGACCTGTTGTCCTAACCCCATGTTGAACCTAGACCCATATCGACATTGTCCCATGTCGACCTAGAACCATGTTAATCTTTCCCCATGTTGACCTAACAGTGTCGACTTGCTCTGGACCCAATGATCCCAACCCCTGGCAGGTTTCATAAATTAGCTTCATCATGATACGCCATAATGATTTTCATTGAGAAAACTGTTTTATGCTGTATAAGTGTATTGAACTCTTCTAGCTTCTGTGGCAAATCTATACCTCATTACATTCAGGAAAACATGCTCTAAATTGTGCCTGAATCTCACTATAGAATGCAGTGCACCTTCCCCACAATGCCACACTTTTTACCATAGACCACACTTCTGTTTAGCCTTGAAAATGAGTCTGCCCTGTGAACACTGCCAATCATAAAGGGTAATGTTAAATACAGCTGCCTATTATTTGACATCTCTTTCATACAATCCCTGTATCTCCTTTCATAACCAGTAAAAAGGAGCAGCTCATACCTCAGGTAAGCGTTATTAATAATTACTCAGAATATATAGTTTTCAAATGAATTTAAAAAAAAGGACATATTGGATTGTGAGTCATGCTTTGCAGTGAAAATGAAGAATTTGATGAAACCACTTGAAGCAGATAAAAGTCTCAATAAAAATGTTTGGAAACAAAATTGTGACTTGATTTTACTGGAAAAACAGAACTTAACATGCTATACTGGCTGTCAGCAAGATGTTTCTAAACTCGCCCACATTTCTAATTAATGTTTTTTTCTTTTAAATTAAATCTCAATGCAGAGGATGAAAGGTTTATAGTCACACACTCATTATTTACAGTAATACTTTAATTATGCCTCTTTTTACTGATTTAACTATTAAATTGATTTTATATTTGTGGTCAGATAAAAGGATTCTAATTACCCCTTCTTATGTGCTTCTGGCTTTTATAAAATATGTTCCGTTTGGAATGTCTGTTGACTGGTTCATTATGTAATGAATGCTGGGATCTGTTACAGGCAATTTGATTTATATATCTCCGTAATCTAGGTATACAGAATTAATTCCGTTTTCTCCGGTATAGTAATTTGGCAATCATTGCCTAAAAGACTCCATATTTTTGCTCTTAAATAAGATTACTTTTGGTGGAAACCTGGTTATTGTCCCAGCATACAGCTGTTTTTAAGTAGATATCTATGATCATCCTATCCTATGAGGTACTGTATACTTCAGAATAGTCCCATAGCTAAGTATGTAATGTTTAGCATTGTACAAATAGCAATACTACGTTCTGAGAGAAATTTCTAGATAGGATATATTTACAATGGCAGCACTGTACTAAGGGCCTGATTCTGGTTTACTTGCAAAAGCTAATTTTCTCTCTAATGGAGAAAACCATGCTTCACTGTAGGAGGGGCATATGTAGCATGTGAGAGTTAGATTTAGGTGGTATTTTGTTTTTGTGCAGAGTAAATACTGCCTGCTTAATTTTTACATGGCAATATAGATACCAGCTTGATGTACAAACCCCACCCAACTCTAACTCTCTGCATATGTTACATCAGCAGTGCACATGGTTTTGTCCAGAATTTGCTTTTGCAAGTGAATCAGAATCAGACCCTAAATGTATTTGTATAATGGTATACCAAACATGATTTGTATATTCTTTATTGTATATTTTATTGCATTTTATAACAATGGAGATCACACATTTACCCTCATATAAGCTGGTCAGACCATCTAGGAACACTGCTTCAAAATTACCAAGCACTAAAAAGTCCAACATGGGGCATGGGGAATTGGGAAAACACCACTTTTTCAAAAAGCTGAGAGCCCCTCAGTGAAACACGTCAGTACAACAGCACCCCCATTCCTTCCCACTCATGTGGTTTGTGGATTACAAATTATTTCCATTGGATACCTGAACCAGGACTTGCTACGTGGACTTTGCTAAACATTGGAGCCAAGCAAGGCCGGTGAAATCTCAACTAACAGACACTCCAAAGGGTTATTTCCATCTGCCTCATACAACTGCAGCAGACAATCCCGTGAATCGTGAGTGGTATACAATAGAAACTGTCCTACCAAAACTGCATCCACTATCGATATAAAAGTGCAAATAGGAACGATATCCAACTCCATTAAGGAAAAGGGGGGTGTTCTCCCTTAATTCAAACTCAAATCATATGAAAAATGGGTACTTATTTCCTAGCACGGCGGCCGTCTCATTGATTGTATGCCTACTTAAGGCATACAATTAATGCGATGGACCCGGTTTTCTGTCACCTTCTAATTTGCCGGTGAAGGAGAAAATCGCGTTGATCGCGTCCATCGTGGTACGCGTCCTCCGACCTTTTCATACCCCCACTATCCACGTCGGCGTGGAGTTGATTTTATAAATTGTGGCGAGCGCAGCGAGCCACCGAGCCCGAAGTGTGTCGAGCGTAGCGACCCCCGCTAGGGGATGCATATACCTGTGAAGTTATGCGCGTCCCCTTGCGGGGCGCGCTGCGCTCGCCACGCTTTGGGCTAGGTGGCTCGCTGCGCTCGCCACACTTTATAAAAATCAACTCCACGCCGACGTGGATAGTATGAAAAGGACTGAGGACGCGTACCGCCGCCCCTCGCCGCCCCTGCGCTCGCCACGCTTCGGGTTGGCGTCAGTAGTGGGGTGGCGTTAACATTGGGGGGGGGGGGGGCATTTAAAACATGAGGGGGGTTTTCTATTAAAATGGGGGGTTTGGGGCTTTTTACATTGAAATCAATGTAAAATCGGGTCTCAGGGACCATTTTACATTGATTCCAATGTAAAAATCGGGTCAATCGCGTCGATCGCATTGCATGTGATTTGGTTGACATGCGATGCGATCGACGCAATTTTTCCAACCCGATCTAAACAATCAAAATCGAGGGCGCCGTGCTAGGAAATAAGTACCGAAAAATCTATTTATGCATACTGCATTATTATTAATTTTGATGTGTTATTTGTATTTTTTTGTATGTCTAGTCAAGTAGTGAATACATTTTTTTTTTAAATGATACACGCTGTGTGTGAATTTCTTCCTCAGAGTGCAGTTTTCTATTTCTTTCTATTTTTTTGTATCAAGGGACTGACTATCCCTTTAATAAAAACTGCTGCTATATGTTAATCCAGCCCAGAACAGCGCGTAGTGGTAAATACACACCTTGTTGTTTTTTCTTTGTGAGATTGTTAAGTTTGTTTTGTATTTTGTGCTGTAAAAGGCTAATGGAAGCACTTTGAGTCCTATTAGGAGAAAAGTGCTATATATAAATAACATTATTATTACATTGTTTGGGACCATATTGTATTGGAATGGGTTAATACGGTGGCACAGAAAGAATAACCTCTGACTTTTCCTTAGAGCAGAAGGAAAAAACAATATCTTTCAGATTTTGATATTTGCAAGATTATACTTTGCTTAAGTATACAAGATTATACTTTGCTTAAGTATAAAAGCAACATAAAACCAAAACAGCTGGAATGTAATGCAAGACAATGTTACCAGCTCTGAAAAAGATGTTTAATCAATGTTGAATTAAATGCGACTTCTCGCTATTTTTAAACCAGGAAGTGTCTGATTTCTTCGGACCAACCAGAATGTGTCTTACTGTAACAGCTGTACAGTGAGAGGAAACCTGCCATTAGCACTAAAAAGTAACATAACTGAAACATTACACACCCTATAAAACCATAGTCCACCATTTTGTCCGTTGGAAATTATTAGGCATTTTTGGGAGCAGCAGTTGGTGGTTGGTTAGAGAAAGCTTGGTATGTATTATGGAGAGATGTTGGAGAGATTTGGTGCAGGCATGGCATCTACTAGAGCAGTGGTTTACAAACTGTGGGTCCTGCCCCAAATTGGGTCTTAACTATCTCAGCATGGGGTCGTGACTCCATATTGCTAACTGTCAGGCTAATGACTCCTTTGATCTCTCAGCCAGTGATCCAAGGAGTATGAGAAATCAGTCTGTCACTTCAGATTCCTTGGGTCACTGACTTAGAGATCTGAGGAGTCATCAGGCAGCTCTGACCCTACTCCAGCCAGATTCAAAGGAGTTAGCTCTCCAAATCTGTGAACAACATTTTGTAAGTAAGTGCATCATGGGGGTGGTCACTCACCAGCACCTGTCGGGGCAGTTCAGGAAAGCAGCAAGGGAGCATAAAGGGGAAGGTGGGGAGCTCTGAGCACAGGATTTATGGTATGTGTCTGCGGAGGCGGGTATACTTTTTAAGTAAAACCCACTGCCTTCCGCTTCTATCCCCCTGTCACCCTTTTCTATCCCCCACTTTCCACTGCTTTGTGTCTCTGCAATGCTACAGTGCATGTGCCGTCTGCTGACCATACATTTGGTGGCCATTCTACGGTAACTTGCTGGGGTCCTGTAATGATTTTTATTGTCTGATGGGGTCCCAGAGCAAAATAGTTTGGGGACCCCTGCACTAGAGGTAGCAGAGAGTAGGAGGCTGGTGGAGGAGGAGAAGGAGGAGGAGCAACCCTTGTCCCAGCAGCAGCCTGCATCTGACACAGAGGTAGAAGATTAAAATGATATACAGCATGCCTACATTCTTTATGTAATGGTGACTGTATTAGCATAAAAAAACTGTTCTGATACAGTGTTTCCTAGCCAAACAGTGTTATGTTATTTGTTATGAAGATACAGTTGCAATTAGAGACAAGCCTTATATCATTGTATGCAGCTGTATGTGCATAACAAATAATGTTACACTGTTTGGCTTGGAAACATTTTTTGTGCATATAAAATCGTAGTTACATACAGTATATAGGCAGGCTATAGATCATTTGAATCAGCAAAAAATGCTTGTGTGTCTATTAAGCATCCCGATGTGCATTACATGAATTTAATGGGAAATAAAAATGAAAAAAATACATTAGCTATTTTATTAAATCAAAGCATGTATTGCATTTATAATGTTAGAAATCATTTTGTACTTATAAGTATAACATAGACGATTATAAATCACCCAAACAAACTTGCTCTAGCTATGTCCGACTGCACATGTATCGGCCTGTTTTGTGTTCGAGTTACGAACTCAGTTTCCTTTACATTGGCCAAGTTGAATAATTAACATGGGTGAAACATCTAGATCTGACTTTAAATAATACTGATTTTTGCGAAAGAAATTGGACATTTCACACATTCGGGCCAGATAAGGCTCTCATTATAATTCACAAGTAATGTAGGGATTTATGTACAATGCCTTGGACACAGATAAAGTGGACAGAAGAAAAGTACCAGCCAGTAAGCTCCTAACTGCCATGACATGGCTGTATTTGAAAATTGACAGAATCTGATTGGTTGGTACTTTGTATCCAGCCACTTTATCTCTTTCCAAGCTGAACTATATCTGCCTCATTATAGAATTAGGTATAACTTATGAGGTGCATATTTATGGCTTAAAAATGTGTTTTGTGTTAGGGGTTTAGGCTATAAAAATCTGATGATCACAAAATAATTTCATCCATGGACACCAGATCAAATGAATACTTTTTGTTTACAGAAACCACAGATGATTTGTTTGAATGTCACCATATCAAGAAAGCTGGCTATGGCTCAACACAGACTGACAGGATTATGGAAGGGTCACTGACAGGACAAGCTGGAAAAAATTACCTGGTCCTGTCTGGTCATGCCCGCAAGATGATGGGGTGTTACTGTACCACATACAGTAACCAAGCCCACATATACTACTGACAAGTAGATCTCCTTAAAACCAAGTAGATCTCCTTAAAGCCCTTGGCCTGAACACAGATTATGCAGGACTACCACTGTCACTTTGGCATCTCAGATGATGGCCAATTTTCCAGTATCACCTGCGAGTCTATGTGGCCAAAGGGAAGGTTTGGTTGCAGCTGCAGCCAAACAAAGTCATTTCTTGGTGGAGACACACCTTTAATATTTTACATATTAAAAGTGTGCCAACACCAAGAAATTACTTTGTTTGGCCACGGCTACAACCAAACCTCCTTTTTGCGTGAATAGTATCTTCCTCTATTTCTGGGGGCATCTCTAGCTACCACCATATTTAAAAGGAATTATTATCTAAACTGGTTTTCTGATTATTCATTCCCAATTTTCATGTAACTAATCCTGTGCGGGATACACTCCTGTGTGATTACAATCAGTCTATGTGGACCGTTGGTGGCCACTCCTGTTTTACAGGGTTTTGCAACTGTAATCCAGATGGTAAATGATACCCGATGGCAAGAAAATCCATTTCTTCTCATAACTTTCTTTCTCATTGACATTGAAACCCATTCACAGCCTAGACTAGTACTGTACCACTTTATATAGATTTTGGACTTTTTTTTTTTTATTAATAGGGTATATTTCCTAAAGTGGGGGTTTATAGAAGTGAAGATGCTGACCATATAATTAATCATATTCTAGGTATATATACAGTACCTGCTGTTTAGCATGTATCACAGTCCTGCAGGACACTACTAGAACACCTCCTTCTGCTCTTGATGTTATATTTGCATACCTTGTGGAGAGATAGGGATCTTTCAAAACATGTCTCCCAATTTAATTATACATTTCTCCACCTCTGTGGGTCCTCAATGGCTACCTCAGATAAGTTTTATGAGCCCTCTGTCCACTGTTTTTATAGCTCCATGTCTCATCTGGTTAGCACATGTGCTGGACTGGTTTGTAGAAAACCAGTCCAGCGCGCATGTGCTAACCGAATGAGACATCGAGCTATAAAAACAGTGGACAGAGGGCTCATAAATCTTATCTGAAGAAGATGCTGAGGAGCCACAAAGGCAGTGGTGTAGCTAGGTGCCACAGCGCCCACAGCAAGGGCATGTTTTGTGCCCCCCAATTTGTAGTAAGTGAGGCTCCTGCGTTGTGAAAAGTGGGTGCGGACCAACATTATACCACACAACGTAAGGCCCATTGCACATTTTAGCAAACCTTGTAATACCAATTACACATAAAGCCACATGCCGTAATGCCAATTACACATAAGGCCACACATGATGGCCATTGCATACTATATAACAAACGATTATGCCCATAACATACTATATAACACACCATAATGCCCATTACATACCATATAACAAACCGTAATGCCCATTACACATTTGACACATACATAAGTGCCACTTACCTACATGCTTGATGTCAGGGACTTCATGCTCGATGCAAGGGGCTTCATGCTCAATGCCAAGGGGGACTGAAATTGCTCATTGCAAAGGGGGATTGAAATTGCTCCTTTCCAATGGGGACTAAAATTGCTCGTTGCCAAGGGGGACTGAAATTGCTCCTTCCCAATGGGGACTAAAATTGCTCGCTGCCAAGAGGGACTGAAATTGATCGTTGCCAAGGGGGACTGAAATTGCTCATTGCCAAAGGGTACTGACATTGCTTGTTGCCAAGGGGGACTAAAAGTGCTCGTTGCCAAGGGGGACAGAACTGTGCAGCAGCCCATTCCTGGCTCCCCGCCGCTATTTTCAATTCAATGCACCGCCAGCTCCCCTGCCCACTCCCCAGCCTACTCCCAGCTCCCTGCTGTGTCCAGAAGACGTGCTGCTATTTTCAATTCACGTCTCCCCCTGGACCGCTAGCCAATAGGCGCTTTCGGCCCAGCAGCCGATCAACTGGTGGCTGCTGGACCGCGAGAGCTGGGAGAGGGTGAGGGAGCGGGCAGAGGAATGGGCAGGGGAGCGGGGTGCAGGCACAGCTCTGGCGCTCTGTTATCTTCTGGCGCTCGGAGCTCGTGCTCCGCCCTCGCTATGCGTAATTAAGTTGGGAGATGCATTTTGAAAGATCTCTAGCTCTCCATGAGGTATGCAAATATCGCAGAAAGAGCAGAAGGAGGTGTTTTAGCAGTGTCCTGCAGAACTGTGATACATGTTCAACAGCAGGTACTGTATATATACCTAGAATACCTATATACACCTACAGTATATACGAATATTATCCAGGCCAATCATATTATTTATCATTTTCTAATTGTATTTCTTATGATCATATGTATATTTATGTTTGTTTTTCCATTTGGGTTAATTAAGTTACCCGCGGTAAACTGAATACCATTCAGGTCAGCTAATGAACGATTTGTGGTAATCAAATACCTTTAAAAGCCTCCATACAGTTAAAAGGATTTATAACAAGCCATTCATATTGCCATTAATAGCTAATCATATTATTTATCGTTTTCTCATTTTACTTGTTATGATTGTATGTATATTTATGTTTGTTTTTTAGAAGAATGTACTTTTTAATATGTATTATTAAAATGGAAATATCCCAAAAGTAATAGATTGTTGATTGAGCAGCGCGTCCTTCATATGGTGTAGTAATCCACTATAATATTGGTATTTTTTTTACAAATTTAGACTGTACAAGGTATAGGAGATTTGTTGAAGTCTCGTAAAATTTATGGCAGAAACCTCCTACAATGAATTTGTGTATTGTGTGAAGATAATTCGTTTCCAGTTTCTTGTTATCTTATTTTCAACTGCAATTCTTACTTTATATGTAAAATACACCAATGTAGTAGTTTTTACTCAAAGGTTTCAGTGATTTGTCCAATACTGGTGGATCATTGTATAGTCCAACCAAATATAAAATATATAAGTATAAAAATCTTTCCATTTCCCCATTAATTCTCCACCACAGGTTTGAGGAGTGAAGAAAATCTGAAAAGGAACCATGTTAGTGGAGTAAATATTTTAGATAGGGCTATATTAATGGATGTTTTTGCCAGTTCCATGTTGGTTGTACCTTATAAATGATTGGAGCTTTAAAAATATGGGCAGTCTCGCACAAAGTCCTGCCCCGCCAACTTCTTGCAGGCTAATACATTTAGCCCATAGACTTACAAATTGCATTTGTTTGGGAAAGTTAACTGCTAGGTATGTTCATGTTAGAAAATGGCATATAAGAGGGGATTTTGTTTAATATATACCATTACTATTATCTGTTTGCCAAGAAGTATATATACAGGACACGCAGCAACGCTCTAAGGGTTGAGGAGAGGAAGTTCCACACCCAGTGAATTTCAGTAAGGGCAGTTAAGATAAGGAATACTCTGTAAAGAAGGTTGTGATGGCAGACTCAATTGATACGTTCAAAAAGGGTTAGACAGATTAAGCAGAAAAAAGTATGCAAGGTTAAATATCATAAATTATAATGTAATATAGAAATTAATTGGACAGCCATTGGACAGCCATTTTGGGTCGTCAGTGATTCTGGTTCATAACAGATAGTAGCCTCATCTGGGTCATTTACACCAACAGAGATGAAATATAGGTTGATGGGCTCATTTCTATTTTCAAGATCATCAACTATGTTTCTTATGTTACTATATTACTATGCTTACTTTTCAGACTGTTCAACATTGAATTATTAAGTATTAAAAATGTTATCTAGTAACACTTGTTGAATCACTGGTATCTATACATCCCAATATATGTGCACAGCATTCAATATTAATAATAATTTTAGATATATAGTGCTTTCTCCAACAGGACTCAAGATGTTTTACAGGCATACAAATGGTACAAAAAAATATATAAGATATAGTTGGTGCAAACATTTTGGGTAATAACATCCGTGGTTTGAATTTTCTACCCACTAAACGTACCATGTAAGGCAGTCATATTGGGCGCACTACGTAGATTTACTGTGGGTGGGAAAGATTGCCCTCACAAAAAGGGTGCTTCCAGCATCCTAACACTAGGAGAACAGTCCCAACATAACAAATGGGTACATGTATTTTTTGTTTATCTCATCTACAAGCGTACTAGATAAGGCAACCCACTGGATCTTAAGACATGAAGAGAGGCTGTGCTTCCTCCAGGTGGTGTAACCAGTTGTACTTCACAATAAGACTGAAGGAAAAATCTCTTAAATCACAAATCAGGTAAGCAGGTACAACAAAAGAGAAAACATTGATGCACCTTAATTCTCAAATCTCAAATCAAATATTTTTGGCTAAATTGCATTTAACAATTCATTTCAGACTATTTTCCGTAGGTACTGTAGCTTCAGAATAGTACTGTTACAAAAAAAATATTCCTCCTTGAAGGTATAAATCAGTCCTATACTGGTCAATGTTTCAAATTCAGATATTTTTCTATAATTTATCCTGTATTGTGGGAATACATTTTCCATCACTGACAAAGACAAAAAAATAGTTTTGTATTGTCTATTTGGCAAGTTACTGCAGCTACAGAAATTCAGTGTCTTTGAAGGAAATTCTGAGTTAATGTACTGTACATTAATAATAGTCATGCCAGACTGAGCAATGACAACATTTTAGTTTAGGACACTAATGGTTCTTTCCAAATGTGTGGAAATCTAATTTTGGATAAAGTTTAATAAGAAAATTTGACTAATACTGAACAAACAAAGTTATATTCAAATACATTACACTGAGATTGACTGGTTACCTAGTCATATAAATTATACGGCTCTGTTGAGTAATTTAATGTTTTAAATAATATTTTTACAATGCTATAACAAACCATGTTTTCATATATTTTGTATTCTGTATGGGCAACAGAATAAACTACATAGGAAATGGTTTAAATATAGTACACATATTCTATAGTAGCTTTCAGTATATGTGCTTTTAGGAAGATAATTGCACTGTCCCTATAGCGTAGAGGTAGATAAATGAACATAAGAACTGAAGGTGATGAGTTCTAATCCCAGTGGAGCACAGAAACATTTGTTTGGAATATTGACTAATATTTTTATGATCATTCTTTATGCATTTACAAATATATATATATATATATATATATATATATATATATATATATATATATATATATATATATGTTTGATTTTATTAATTTTTATTTTTATTCTTACATTTTTAAGTACAGGTTGAGTATCCCGTATCCGAATTATTCCGAAAACCAGACATTCCAGAGAGTGAAATTTTTTTTTTTTTTTTCGCTAAAAATTCACTGGGGACATTTGTAACAGCCCTACTGAGGACATGATATGTAACTGGCACTATATATGTGCAAGACAATGATTGCTTGGCATTCAAATTCAGTGCTGAGATAGTACACACATTTTGTTTCACGTTTTGAAACCTTGTTTTTTGAACAAATAAAATATATTTGTGTGTATTTTATGTGGTAATAAAATATATTTGTGTGTATATTATGTGTTTATACAGCATAAATGCAAGATACTTCAAAATACATCATTGAAATATTAAAATATTCCGAAATACGGAATAATCCGTTATCCAAAATTCTCCTGGTCCCGAGCATTTTGGATAAGGGATACTCAACCTGTATATGTATTTAATTTTCTTTTTTTCTTTTTATATTTTTCTCCTTTTTTTGTTTTTGTTTTGTTTTCTTGCTAAGTAATATTCCTATGTTATATATGGAAATAGGTATACTAAATACCGAACAAAACATCTTAAAATTGTGACTTATTTAATAAACTGTATGTATAGGTATATGTTTGATATAATTGGTAGTTTGGTACTTGTTTCCTATCTGGGCGCCCAGGTTTTCTACGTACGGCACCGTAATGAAATCGGATCGCATCGCATCGTACACATACACGATATTGAACGATGCGATGCGATGCGATGCGATGCGATCCGATTCGATTTCCCATAGGAAACAATGTGAAATGGCTCAATTTAGCCAAATTCTCATAGGAACAATAGTAAATGGGCCAAAAACACCCCTGAACATTGAAATGTCTCCCCAAAAGTAGTTGATGCCACCCCGCCATCAACGTGAACCCGAAGCGTGGCGAGCGCAGCGAGCCCGCGAGGGGCGGCGGTACGCGTCCTCCGACCTTTTCATGCCCTACTATCCACTAGGGCGTGGAGTGAGAATAGAATAGTGTGGCGAGCGCAGCGAGCCACCGAGCCCGAAGCGTGGCGAGCGCAGCGAGCCCCGCGAGGGGACGCGGATACCTTCACAGTTATACGCGTCCCCTCGCGGGCTTCCCAGGTGTCCATGGCGACGCGGACACCTGGGAAGCCCGCGAAGGGACGCGTTTACCTGTGAAGGTATCCGCGTCCCCTCGCGGGGCTCGCTGCGCTCGCCACGCTTCGGGCTCGGTGGCTCGCTGCGCTCGCCACACTATTCTATTCTCACTCCACGCCGACGTGGATAGTAGGGCATGAAAAGGTCGGAGGACGCGTACCGCCGCCCCTCGCGGGCTCGCTGCGCTCGCCACGCTTCGGGTTCACGTTCATGGCAGGGTGGCGTCAACTACTTTTGGGGGGACATTTCAATGTTCAGGGGTGTTTTTGGCCCATTTACTATTGTTCCAATGATAATTTGGCTAAATTGAGCCATTTAACATTGTTTCCTATGGGAAATCGAATCGGATCGCATCGCATCGCATCGCATCGTTCAATATCGTGTATGTGTACGATGCGATGCGATCCGATTTCTCTACGGAGAATAGCATGGTGCGCAATTAACTTAGTGGGCGCCCAGATAGGAAACAAGTACCGGTAGTTTTGTTACAAAGCTCTCTATTTGATAAGTTGTATAGAAACTGCTATGGAACATGGATAACATAAGAAAACAGCAGATGAATATAAAATGGTTCTACTCCTATACGAAACAGCTGAGTAAATTAAAATGAAACCAATAGGATTAAAATTCCAATTAAAGACCGGGTATATCAGGGCGGATAGCCCAACATATGGGTACTCTTTGAAAAAGCTCCAATCTGAGCAAAACGAGAGAACTTGCCCGGCAACCCTTAGACCAAGAAGGTACCCCCTGCCAGATTTATCAGACTACCGCATATTGGTATCCACACGTATCTGTATACGCCATTCATCACCCACCAAGGTACAGACCCAGAGAGATTGTGTTGTCACTGCAAAGAGGGCGGGTGAGAGACGCCACTTTGCAGCATCACGGGCTGAACAGACGCTGGACGCAAGAGACCCTAACCGCGAGTGAGAGACGCGGCTTCCAGACTGACAATAACTGCCGGTATTGGGTCAGCGTCCCAGTGTCCGTGCACTGCGGGTTGTAGAACGGAGGGCCATGGACACATATATAAATACCAATATCACTACAAGCCCTCCTGCCTCCCTGCTAATCCAGCACTCGCCCACCGATAACATCAGATCTGGAGTCTGTGAGTAAACCAAACCTGTGCAGTGGATACAAACATTTATGCTTTTGTAACATACCGTATAAGCGGAGATTGGATACTATTCAAGCTGGCACACATCTTTGTCCCTCTTGGAAAGAGATTGATTTATCTGTAATTTGGGCCATACAAGCCCAATAAAAGCTTTTTCGAGCAGAATATATTCATTTAAAGCAACAAGTGCGTTTTATTAGTATTTTGTGCACAATATAGGTGGCCACCGATTATGTGTATGTGAATACAAATATTTTATTGTGGAAGTAAATTTCCATGAATTTAAAAATGTTTTGTTTAATATATATATTTTCTGTATATAAGTGTCCGGTGATAATTCAGACCTACATGCACCTTTACTATATGAGCGCAGTCATTCTTTTATAAAAATAATAGGAAATGAACTGGAAGACTATATTCATTGAAGAACTGTCTATTGTGTTCATTAAAACTGCTTATCATTTCGTAATAAAAAAAACAGTTCTGCCAACGCAAACTGAAAGATACATTTATTTTCATTTTAAAGTATCTCTACCATAAATTATATTACATTACACAGGTACAAATATAATATCTTTTGAAGCCAACTTGGAAAATACATGTATAAATAGCACTATAATCTAATGCCACTATACTCAACCTTACTTGCCCAAAAGACTCTCGTATTAGTTTACTCAAAGAAATCCAAACATACAGTATAGCTCATAGTCTGTCTATAAAATCGTTCTATACTTTAAGTCCAAAATTTCAATCTAACTCCCTTAATAAATCCCTCAACACATCTAAAATTCTTAAATCTAAATATGAATGTAACTGGCAATATTGGTACAAATGCCTAAGTATTCACATGACTAAACAATTTGCCAACCTCTGCAAACCTTTCTGCTCCCTTTGATAGAATTAAAAATCTAACAAGATGGCTGTATCTGGAGGGGATTGATCCTTAGTGTCCTACCCAGAGGTCAGCTATAGGAACGGGACTTATTGTTGCATGACTATTATTGTGAGAGACTGCAAATTGCCATTTGGTTTTATTTATTATTATTCATATTTGAATCTACGGACTACAAGTCTTTAATAAATTGGTTAATTTAACTATCCCATGGTATGTTGTTTAATTCCTCCTCTCAACTAGCAGTGTGACCCTCTGTTTTCTTTTTTTGCATATTATCTGTGGGACTGACTCTCCCACTGTATCACAGCAGTTTGGATTTTAGACCCATTCCAGCGCCTGAATACCCCTAGGGAACATTGTGTCTTCTGTAAAGGAATAGTTTATCCCTCTGACTTGATTTTACATTTTTTTAGCTCTTTTTTTTTCTAAAAGTTTCCACATAGCAGGATAATTGTTACTACCATACACTCTATTATTATTAATAATAATAACAATTTTCAAAACAATATAGACCAGCAAACCAGTTTATTGAGATGCATCTCCTCCTTCCACAAACATAATTGATATTAAAGTTAAATTCTATACTTTACTAATCAGTAATATTAAAAACTTTAAGGGGGTATTTAATATGGGGTTATGGCTGTTGAGCTGGCTCGAGATGGCTTGACAGCCGTGACCCTGTCCTGTTCTCGGTCAGCTCGACCGAGAAATCGCACGAGATACAATGTCCCGCCTGCCGCGGGGTGAGAAGGGGGCGTGGCTGCGAGAAGTGGCCGGGAATCATCGAGCTGTGGCTGGGAGCTCGGCAATTCCCAGCCGTTCTCTGCAGAACGACCCCGACTGCTTGTGAAGTCGGGCTCGTTCTGCGAGATCTGCTGCTCAATGCTGTCGAGGAAGACAGCATTGAATAGGGCCCAGCGGCCATCTCACCCAATGGGAGATGCTTGCCGGTGATTGAATATCCCGCTCTTCTGATGTCCAATATTTTGTATTGCATGGGTATATATTGGTACCTCACATTATTAATATTCCAGGATCCTATATTGGAAGTAAAGAGCGAAGTATGTAAGTAAAATGAAGTGTAACAGTGTGCAAATAAGAGAAAATGAATTTGTAAAAGATAAAAAGATTTAAAAACCAGTCTCTGGGTGAGATGTTCTAAGCTTTGAAAAGTGATAAAATAGAGAGTGAAAAACCACCAACCAATCATATCCTGTTCTAACAACCAATCAGATCCTTTTCAAACACAACATGGAGTATGGCAGTTAAGAGATGATTGGCTGGTGGTTTATCACTTTCCATTTGATCACTTTTGAAGCTTAGTACATCTGGCCTTCTGTCTGCCACTTTTTTGTGTCCTTATCAGTGGGATTCTATTTATTTAGACACTACTGGGTCATAGTAATAATATATGTTCTTTTAGTTGTGCTTTTCCTTAAGTATTACTCATAATATATGTGTGGGATAATAATATAGCTGCTTGTTTACTTTAATGTGAACTTCAAATATTTAGTAATTGTAGGTCCTTCAAGATGCTGCTTTATCCCCTAATAGTGTGGTATTATCAATGAAACATACAACAGAATAATAATGTAAGCTTCATATAAACCCTGTGTGAAAACGAAGCAAAAACTGGATTTAGCTCGTGGCTACAGTAAATGTAATATTAGTCTCTAATGTAATGAATCATTCATGAGATTAAACACTTAGCCGCAGAGGCAATTAGAACCTGTGGACAAGCCTTTTAAGAATGTATGTACTTACCATATATGCTGTATAGTACAACTGGTACAAGTGGTGTGTGCGTGTGTTTGTGTATATATATATATATATATATATATATATATATATATATATATATATATATATATATATATACACTGGGTTCCTTATGTGCCGACCAAACAGCTCCAATAAGGTAGGCGGCACTCCAACGGTGAAAGTTCAAAGAAAATGGATTTATTTCAAATTGCCATGTGCCTACTTTTCAAGACTTTCGTCTTTTCATCAGGGCGTGCAAAAAAAATATATAAAGTGCTGTGCAAAGAACCAAAATTATGTAATTTCTTGCCTTAATTAGCGTGTGTCTAGTGTGTGTGGCTCAGGGAGTCCCGGCGTCTGTGTGCACAGCTTCCGGCTGCTGCTGCTCTGCCTCACTTCCGATGTGGCCGTTGCTAAGCAACGCTGAAAGCTTGTGCTCCACTGCAGCTCCGGGTTACCTGTATGTGAAAAAAACATATGTAAGACCAGTGCTATAAACTCACTGGATGAAAAGGTGTAAGTGCTATATTAACAAAAACCTCTATACTGCTACTTGTGCTATATTGTGCTCTAAAAAGGATAAGAACATAATTAATGTTAGAACTATCAGTTTCCTATTAATTATTGTTAAATAATTTGTGGTTCTAAATTTATAAGCCTCACAATGGACGTCTTCCATATGTAAATTTTACACTAACAAATACTGGATGTAGCTAGTGGGCTAGGGCACAGATACACTTTGTACAACTTATGGAAAAGCAGAAGACGTGGGGAAAAACTTAAATTGCTAAATTACACAGAAACAGCAGATATATATGGAAATAATGCATTATATAAAAGCGTTCCAGGTGATTTTTTCACTTAGTCCGGTCGGAGCAAGGGTATTAAGTCTGTAAATCCATTCAGACTCACGTTGATTCAGCAATTTTTGTCTGTTCCTACCCTGTGCCAGAGGGGGGGCATGATCTGTTATCATACAATGCAGGTCTGATAGTGTGTGTCCACATTGCTTAATGTGCTTAGCCACCGGTTGGTTTATGTCCTTGCCTTTCAATATTCCTGTGACGGCAAATCTGTGGAGAGCAAATCGCACCCTAAAGGTCCGACAAAGTTTTAGCATTCCCTAATAGCAAAACTGTGGCAAGGCATGATGGGACTTGTAGTTTCACAACAGCTGGAGGGCCATAGTTTGGACATGCCTGCTGTAGTGTCTAAATAAATGGAAACCCATGGATAAGGACACAGAAAAGTGGCAGACAGAGACTGGTTTTTAAATCTTTATTTCTTGCACAAATTAATTTTCTCCTATTTGCACACTCTATTACACATGATTTCATACCTACATACTTTGCTCTTTACTTCTAATATAGTATTAATATTGTGAGATACCAATACAGTACATACCCATGCAATACAAAATATTGGATATCAGACTTAAGGTTACTTTTTAATATTACTGATTAACCACTTAAGTGGTATGCCCGGAGATTTTCCGGGCTCAGCTGCGCTGCCGCAGCGGGCTGTCCCGGAAAATCTCCGGGCATACCACTAACATACAATAGGTGCGCGCCAGTGGTGTCCAGGTGTGCACCACTGGCGCAGCACCTCTAGTGCCCACCCCCGCCACAAACCTTGTCCCCGTCCCGTCCCCCCGTCCTCGCCATCACCTTTGTTCCGGCGATCCCCTGCCGCCCGCCCCGCTAGCCACCCGTCACTCATTTTACAGTGACGTCGGCGGCAGGCTCGGGGATGGTTGGCACGGCTCAGGGGGACTCGGAAGCATTCAGGCACCCGAGTTCTTCCGAGCCGCCGCGATCATCCCCCAGCCTGCAGCCACGTCACTGCTGAAAGTGACAGGTGCCGGCAAAGGAAAGGGGGACAGCGCAGCGGCGGCATGGAAGCTCCGGCGTACTAACGCCGGAGCAGAGGCTGAGGTGAGGGGGGAAGCCCACAAATTCCTGTGGTGGGTTTTGCTGGGGCAGGACAAACCTGCCCTAGTAGGTTTGTCCTGCCCCAGCAAAACCCACCACTCAAGGGGTTAATAAAGTGTAGATTTTAACTTTAATATCAATTCTGTTTTTGGAAGGAGAAGTGAATCTCAATATACTGGTTTTCTGGTCTCTTTTGTTTTGTTTGCTTAAGTATATAAAGGCAGTCAATATTACCCCTAACTGTCTGTGTGGCAATACAACCCCACAGGAATAATTACTATATGTTCAGGGCCAGCGCCACCACTAGGCAGCTCTAGGCAATTGCCTAGGGTGCCGGCCACTGGAGGGCGGCACGTTGGAGCAGGACCCTTCCCCCCTAGACTGAGGTGAGTGCAACTCCCCCCCCCAGCCTCCGGAGCAACTAGGCGGCCGCCACATCACCCATTCCCCCTCCTCACTCATGGAGTTACTTAGCGGCACTTGCCGCATCACCCGACACCCCCACCCCTGGCAACCCCCCGTGGAACGATGCAGCGGCCTGCTGCCGCAATACCCAGCACCCCCCTGTGTGGAGCGGCCAGTCTGACGCCACAATACCCAGCACACACACCCCCCGTGTGGAGCGGCCAAATACCCGGCACCCCCTTCCAGGGGAGCGGGTGAGTACCGGATCACACCTTCCCCCTATTGGCACCGGCCCTGTATATATTCCTCCACTGTCAATAATACTAATATATCATCCTAGTGTGGTATTCTTCACTATATTATTAACAGTTCCTTAAATTGTGTAGAAAACCCCATTGTGCTTTATAATTGGAAACGACAGTGATTAAACAAAACTAGGTAATAACAAACATAGAGGTTGGGGGGGTCCTGTTTGCAAACTTATAACCTATAGGAAAATAGGCATTGATTATTAATTATTTACAGTTTCTTATATAGCGCAACATATTCCGTTGCGCTTTACAATAGGATATAGGGTAGGTGTTATTCATTGCATTACGGTACACCAGATTTCAAAGGTTCTTGGTTTGCTGTATTACAGTATATGGTTATACAACAATGTAGCCTGAGGTCAGCAGGATGGAGAAGTAAAGAAAGAGAAAACATGTGAGGATATATGTGGACTGTGCAGTAAGTATGTTATTTGATAGGAAAGGTTTATGAAGGTTATGTGGGTGGTTCTGGAATTCATTAAGCTTGCCCTAAGAGGTACGTTTTCAGGAAACGCTTGAAGGTTTGGAGACTAGAGGAGAGTCTTATTGTGCAAGGGAAGGAATTTAAAAAGTGGGTTCAGCGCAAAGAAAGTCCTGTGATTGTGAAAGTATATTGATACTTCATCTTAAATAATTTATAAAATCTACAGTACCTTCTAAATCAAAACACCTTTCCTGTGCTTTGAAAAACAGATTTTTGGTTGTAAAGATAGCTTTTAATTCTTTTATCCAAAATTCATGAAGCCAAATATGAGAAGGTGGATTTATTGGTGCATAATATAAATCAAATTTAAAGAAACATTTTCTTATTATCTGTGACCCTACCTACCATTGAGTAAGGTAACTAAAGTCTACAGGTTTCAACTGAGTAAGAAAAATAGTTTTCATGTTACTGAATGAAATGATGAAATGAAATGATAATTGATAATTTGATTTGTGAAAGGTTGATAGGACTGAATTGAGCCAGCAGCCCCTGAAAATGAAGACACTCTAGACACCATCTAGCACAGAGATTGACTAACTGTGGTGTGTAGGCAACTAATCTGGCAGAGAGTGTAACTGGCAAGCAATTGCTAAGAGACTGTAACTAGCAAGCAAGAACTCTGTTAGAAAGTTTAACTAGCAAGCCATTACTTTGATGAAGAATGCAACCAACAAGCCACTACTCTGATATAGAGTGTAACTAGCAAGCAACTTGCTCTGAGAATGTAACTAGTAAGAAATTACTCTTATAAAGTACAATTAGCAAGCAATTATTCTTATATAGAATGTAACTAGCAAGCAATTGCTCTGGGAATGTAACTAGCAAGCAATCACTCCATGAATGGAGATGAGGTTAGAGATATATGGAGCAATGGAATTAGAGATGGCCCTATATGTGAGTGTGAGGTGTTTGAAATAATTATGTAAGGGAATGGGAGCCAGTGCAGATTTTGTTGAAGAGGGGTGGAAGAAAAGGGAGCGGTGGGCGAGGAAGATAAGCCTGGCTGCAGAGTTAAGGACAGATTGGAGAGGAGCCAGATGGGAGCAAGCGAGGCCAGTGAGGAGAACATTGCAGTGGATGATAAACTTAGTTGCACTCTGGGAGAGAAAAGGTTTGATGCAAGCAATGTTGCAAAACTGTAGCCAACAAGAATGTGCCAGAGCTTGGATGTGGGGTGCAAAGGAGAGGGTGGAGTCACCAAGGCAGCAAAGTTAGGTAATGGGGAAGAGGATTGTGTTGTTAACAGTGATAGAGATATTAGTAGGGGTGTAGCTCTAAGGGGGGATAATGAGCTCAGATTTGTCCATATTAAGTTTCAGAGAGGGCTCAGACATCCAGGAGCAGATGGCGGAGAGGCAGTTGGAAACCTGAGAGAGAACAGTGGGGGGCAGACCAGGAGAGGAGAGGTAGATTTATGTGTCATCAGCATAGAGGTGATATTAGAGGCAAAAAGAGTTAATGAGTGCACCCAGGGAAGAGGTGTACAGGGAGAAAAGAAGGGGGCCAAGGACAGGACCCTGAGGGACACGACAGGAAGGTGGTGAGGTGGTGAGATGGTGCCAGAGGCATAGACTGAGAAGGAATGGTTGGTGAGGTAAGAGGTAAACCAGTCAAGGACAGTGGAAGAGAGGCCAATGTTTTGGAGTGTGTGGAGGAGGCAGGGGTAATTTTTGTGCCGGAACGCTCCGGAACGCCGTTCCTGAAGGTCAGATGAAAAATGACCTCATCAGGAACGACGTTCCGGAACCTCTAATAACCACGGCGGCCGGATGAAAGGAGTTCCGGCAAACTGTTCTGGTAGCTGCGCCCACCCCCTGCCTCCGAGTCCATAGACAACACGTCACCAGCGTGTTGCATTGTCGATGCGCACAGTGACGCGATGCCGCCCAGCCGCCTGCCGGAGATGCGCCTACTTCCGCCCCCCCCACCCGAGATGCGCTCGCTGACTCCCGCCCACCTCAGATGCGCTGACTCCCGCCCCTACTGTGAGCACACATCTGCAACAGGACTGTTAGCATCTCTACCTGGGCAGGTGACTGGGGTGACCAGGGTGGGTCTAAGGGGAGAGTTGGCCTGCTGGTTCTGTGCAGGGTAAATGACCCCCATATGGGCAGGATCAGGGCAGGGAGCAGTAGTTATGCGGGCAGTGTGAGTGCACTGCTGGGGGCATAAGTGTATCTGGCACTGTGGGTGCATATCTGGCACCATGGGGACATATGTGTTTCTGGCAATGCACTGTTGGGGTCATATATGTATGCACACTACTGCACCACCTACCCTGCTGCACACTACCGCTCCCACCCTCCCTCCCTGCTGCACACTACCGGCGGTAGCTGGACGCTGCACAGTTCTGTCCCCCTTGGCATCGAGCATGAAGCCCCTTGGCATCGAGCATGAAGCCCCTTGGCATTGAGCATGAAGCCCCTGGCATTGAGCATGTAGGTAAGTGGCACTTATGTGTCAAATGTGTAATGGGCATCTCTGTGGGGGCCATATGTATAACAGGCATCCCTGTGTGCGGCTTATGTTTAATGGGCATCTCTGTGTGTGGCATATGTTTAATGGGCATCTCTGTGTGTGGCATATGTTTAATGGGCATCTCTGTGTGTGGCATATGTTTAATGGGCATCTCGGTGTGGGCCATATGCATAATGGGCATCTCGGTATGGGCCATATGTATAACGGGCATCTCTGTGTGTGGCATATGTTTAATGGGCATCTCTGTGTGTGGCATATGTTTAATGGGCATCTCGGTGTGGGCCATATGCATAATGGGCATCTCGGTGTGGGCCATATGTATAACGGGCATCTCTGTGTGTGGCATATGTATAACGGGCATCTCTGTTTGTGGCATATGTATAATGGGCATCACTGTGTGTGGCATATGTATAATGGGCATCACGGTGTGTGGCATATGTATAATGGCCATCACGGTGAGCGGCATATGTATAACATGCCACTGTTGGGAGGAATTACATGGTTTCCTTATTTTTTTTAATGTAACGTCCCGCCCCTTTTGAAGCTCCTTCCGCATCACCGCCCACTTCTGCCCTGCCCACAGTTCCTGAACCTATTTCCCTACAAAAATAGCACTGGGAGGAGGAGAGGGTGATCCACAGTGTGAAAGGCAGCAGAGAGGTCCAGGATAAGCAGAGAGAAGTTGCCCCTGGATTTGGCTGACAGCAGGTCATTTGTGACTTTCACTAGGGCGGTCTCAGTGGAGTAGAGTGAGCAAAAGCCAGATTGAAAGGGATCAGCGATGGATTGGTCAGAGAGGTCGCTGGTGAGACGCCTGTAAAGTGATACTGCAGATCACCAAATACAGGGAGAGCGCTGATGTCATGTGTAGTCAGCCGCCAGCCCCATGCAGGTATCAACACACCTGTGTTCCCAGGGGAATGCCCAACATTTTTATAGAGTCACCCATAAACTCCTGGGCATTACCATGAAGCTACCCCTTGCCCATCCCCTTCCCTACCCTGCCAGTGCAAATACCTCTGCGAGCGTGGGCACAGGGGGTTTGCACATGCACATATTCTCACACCATCGAAAACAGGGCCGAATTCGGACTCATCTCACACTACAAAACATTTAAAGCTAAAACCACAACTGCTGTGTTTACCAGGAGGCTCAGTTACAGAGAACATATCATTTGCTTGAAGATCTGCAGAAGTTTAGAATTTCCTAGATATTTGCATGCCTTATAATACAATGTGCCAAATAAATATTTTGTTGTAATACAAGGAAACTATACACTTAGCTCTTGATTGACAAAACTGAATGACCCAAATATCTCCAAATATTATTTATCAAAATAACGTAGTTACAGCTGGATAAAACTTTTAGAGATGAAGAAACAGATTTCAAGTATTAGAGCTTGCCAATGTGTAAATAAGAGAGATTGTTTTGACGTTGAAACATAAAAGGCATTCCAAATACATGCAAACATACGGGCTGAAGGAATAACAGAACCCATTATTTCTTATGTATCAAAAAATATATATATATGCTAAATACCCATAAATATGACATTAAAAACTATGATTGCAATATGTATTCATTTTCCTTTCAGACTGTGGCCAGGTTTTGTTTGCCAAAAACTGTCGGTGCCATTGCACATGTTGCAGCTAAATATTCATTACCGTGGAAGGGCAGCCCACTTTGAGGAAATGAAAGCTGTTTATCCTGTGTGCGTGCTAGCTAAGTAACTGTCAAGTGAGCTGAAAGCCTCTGTCTTTTAATGACAGCTTTTCTCTTGGAAGTTGACATTTTCTCCTCTTCAAACCTTATAATGGGACTGTTGCAGTGTCTGAAAAGTGTCCAAAACAAAAAGAGAGTGGAAAGAAATTTAGATCTGGAGATAAATGGTACAAATAGCTTGGAGAGCTGGCTGCATTCCTTTTGAGTCCCAGCCATAGAAAATGTCTGGGAATAGCAAGAGACTCCTTTCTTATGCAGCTATTGCCAGGTCCTATGGCAGCAAGTTTCAATTTCCAATCTGCAGTGAATAAAGATTGATTTGGAGACCATGTTCTATTTTTGGTGGAGGAGAGACCCGGTAAACCAGCAAAGTATTACAAAACAAATGTTATCCTAAGTTTCATTGTAACACAGTTTGGGCCTGATTCAGGCCTGATCGCACGGCTGCTAATTTGCAGCAGCCAGCGATTAAGTAAACACTGACCTGCCAGAGTGAGTCCTGCAACTAGTTGTGCACGCCACGTGCGGGCTCTGAGTAGCCCTGGAGTAACTCTATGGCTGCTATGAAATCAGCCTGATCAAGACAGGAGCTGTTGTCACTCACCCTCCCATGACACTCCCATGAAATTGCTGGTTACCACCCCCAAACGTCAGCTTCCTGTCAATCACCTTTCAAAAGGCCAGCTTTTAAAAAATAGCTATAATCACATGCGCAGTCTAATCAGTCCCCTGAAATACATTAATTTATTGTTTCAGTACTTGTGTAATAGCGTGGCGCCCGGCTTCATTATGTTTTCAGCATAGGCTAAGCTACGCTGTCAACGTAGCCCAACGGCTGCCTAGCGTACTTAGCATAGTGACTCCGCGGCAGCCCAACAGCTGCCTAGCCTAGTTAGCGTAGTTAGCATAATGACTCCACATCAGCCCGGCTCTGTCCCCGGCGTCCATGGCTCTGTCCCCGGCATCCATGGCTCTGTCCCTGGAGTCCATGGAAAGCCTAGTGAGCGCCTCTCGCATATCTCTGGTAAACCGCCAGATCCCCTGCGCTGGCCTGTACTCTAGCATGGGAAGCAGTGATCAGGGTGGAGGAGAGACGACAGTCGTCAGCCGACCGTAGAGGGCGGGAGGGTGTATGAATGGAGATGTGGTTAGAGATATATGGAGCAATGGAATTAGAGATGGCCCTGTATGTGTGTGAGGTGTTTGAAGAGGATTCTGTAGGGGAATGGAAGCCAGTGCAGATTTTTTACATATTATTAAATATATATATATATATATATATATATATATATATAAATATATATATATATACTGAAAATGTGCCAAAAAATTAACATGTACAGAAAGTTGCTTTAGAGGAAATGTCAACTGATATTCAAAAAAAATATCTGCTGGGGACCATACATCATAGTAGGTCATAGAAAATATCTACATATTAAAAGGAAAAAAAGAATATCAGCATTAATCTGCCTTAAGATGGCTTTCCATTACCCTAAGGGGGTATCCAATTAGCCCCGAGGCATTTTTGGATATTTGTATATTACGATAATATTCCTAGTATCCAGTTAGAAACCACGTTCATCAGATGAAAATGGACTTGTGATTGTGCAAAAATACACGGTATCAAGGATACATTCAATATGATATATTGCAGCAGTGTGTGGCAATCCAACCCCACTTGAGCCATCCCGGGTGGCAGGATTGCATGCAATACATTGCATGCGGTCCTTTCACATGCATTGTATCACATGCGACCTGATTCCCTGCCACCAGGAGGGGGACCGAGTCGGAGGTCGGATCCTGCCTCAGGATCACATCAGATGTGCATGGGAGCGCACATCGGATCGGATGTCAAACACATCCAAATTTCTCAGCCCGATACATCAGAATCGGTCAAATTAGCCCTGATGGGACTAGTGTTTAGGGCCATTAAAGTGCTATACTAGGTGTGGTTACCCGTTAGCACAATTACAAGGCTGTATCACTGCCATCAATGAACCTGCAAGCCTGGTTAAAAATGATTGTGTCGCCTAAATTCCATTTTATTATTCCAAATAAATTGGGTTAAGTTTACTTAGATGGGAGTTTTATTTCACATGGGATGTTGCTACGGGCAACCAATCAGAATCTATTTCTTATTTATTTAGCACCTTCTAGAAGATAATAGATAGTATCTGATTGGTTGCCCAAAGCAACATCCGATGTGAAACAGAACTTCCATCTTAGTAAATGTCCCCAACATGAATGCGTTGTGTAAGTTTATCATTTTTTATTTTACACAAATTGTAATGTAGCTATGGAAATTTTATAGGAATGAACCTGTGGTGGCGCTATGCTGCCTATGGAATGTACTGACCCCTGATTATCACCCAATAATCAAAACACAACACAATATATACAAATGGGGTTTTCCCACCAACTGGCGCAAGTAGAGTTGTAGTCTCTAGGTTTTCTTGTATTTCCTCCGAGTTTTATCGACCATATGGGGGAAATTTAGAAGAAGAAAAGATGGTTAGGTCTGACCATCCCAAGGACCAATCTATATAACAAAATAGATATTCTTTTGTACAAGATGGGTAAGCGTACCCCACTTACGGCAAGAAGGGCAGCGTAAAGGCACGTAGCAGTTTCTTTTTTTCTTCTTTTTTCTTATTTTCTTATTTATTCTCCCTCTTTTCTCTCCTCCGGTGGCTTCCTCTCACAGTATATAACTCAAGTGTTGATGGTAGATGTAGTGAGAAAAATAAAAATACAATATACGGGTTTATATTCGGTTGACTATATATCCATATAGGCACATCCACACCCTGTGACTTGGTCTATCAGTGAACAGGGAAAAGTGCTTAGGTCGTACCTTACTCATCAACAGAATAAGCAAGGTACACATATAAAGGTTTCTTTTTTTGTTCAGAAAGAATATTATTTCATATGAAGACCAATGTTATATTGGCGTACCCCGACTCACGTGAAGAGATGTATCTTAACACACATAACGTGTTCTTTGTCTGGTGGGGCTCAACCTCAATCGATGGGCCGTATTTTCTCTCAGGAACAGTGTGAATAAAAATATGGAAGAAAATGTCAGGTAAGTGGTGATGAAGCCTCCTTATACAGATCTATCGACACCCTGTGACTTGATCTATTAGTGAACAGGATAAGTGCCTAGGTCGTACCTTACTCACCAACAATATAGGTAAGGTACACATATAAAGGTTTCTTTTTTTATTTAGTTGGAATCATTATTTCATATGAAGACCAATTTGTATTGGCGTACCCCCACTCACGTGAAGAGACGTATCTTCTTACACGTAGCGTGTTCTTTATCCAGTGGGACTTGATGTCAATCAAATGGCCATATTCCTCACGAGTACAATGTGGTGAAAATATATATAAAAAATTTTTTATAAAAAAATTTGTCAGATGAGAAATTTTTTTATATATATTTTCACCACATTGTACTCGTGAGGAATATGGCCATTTGAGTGGGGGTACGCCAATACAAATTGGTCTTCATATGAAATAATGATTCCAACTAAATAAAAAAAGAAACCTTTATATGTGTACCTTACCTATATTGTTGGTGAGTAAGGTACGACCTAGGCACTTATCCTGTTCACTAATAGATCAAGTCACAGGGTGTCGATAGATCTGTATAAGGAGGCTTCATCACCACTTACCTGACATTTTCTTCCATATTTTTATTCACACTGTTCCTGAGAGAAAATACGGCCCATCGATTGAGGTTGAGCCCCACCAGACAAAGAACACGTTATGTGTGTTAAGATACATCTCTTCACGTGAGTCGGGGTACGCCAATATAACATTGGTCTTCATATGAAATAATATTCTTTCTGAACAAAAAAAGAAACCTTTATATGTGTACCTTGCTTATTCTGTTGGTGAGTAAGGTACGACCTAAGCACTTTTCCCTGTTCACTGATAGACCAAGTCACAGGGTGTGGATGTGCCTATATGGATATATAGTCAACCGAATATAAACCCGTATATTGTATTTTTATTTTTCTCACTACATCTACCATCAACACTTGAGTTATATACTGTGAGAGGAAGCCACCGGAGGAGAGAAAAGAGGGAGAATAAATAAGAAAAGAAGAAAAAAGAAGAAAAAAAGAAACTGCTACGTGCCTTTACGCTGCCCTTCTTGCCGTAAGTGGGGTACGCTTACCCATCTTGTACAAAAGAATATCTATTTTGTTATATAGATTGGTCCTTGGGATGGTCAGACCTAACCATCTTTTCTTCTTCTAAATTTCCCCCATATGGTCGATAAAACTCGGAGGAAATACAAGAAAACCTAGAGACTACAACTCTACTTGCGCCAGTTGGTGGGAAAACCCCATTTGTATATACAAATTGTAATGTAACTGAGAAAGATATGGCTCTTTTGTATTTATCGGTCCAACTAGCTTGAGATTTAAGTTGTGCCAGGGAACTTCCAATTCCTTTTGGCTGAGTCTGGCCTGTAAGCTTCATGAAAACTATTTTTAATACTCATATCACAAACAACAAAATAGAATCAGCGAGCAGATTTCTTCCTATTCAGCAATTTTCGTTGCTCAAGGCGGGTGTACTCTATGCCAAAAGAGTGATATCTTACTTCAATAGTTTAACAAATCAACAATATAAACTAGCAGGTTTTTTAACTAAAGTTTGAAATTGAACATGAAAATGTATTGGCTTTTACTTTTTATAAGCTCCTAAGCCAAATGCTATAAAGAAAACATTGGACAGAGTTGTGCATGATTTTTTAGCATCATTTAGTTATTTACATGTATTTATCATGACATTTAAAACAGTACACTGAGAAATGCAAGTTATTCTAGCAATTTTGCAACTACAATATACAGATGTGCCCTCCTACTCCTATCCTCAATATGCCATGCAGCGCGAGTGAGCCGCACCAACTAGTGTATTTTAGTGACTTTTTCTTTGAAATTGCGTCTTATTCGCTCTACAGACACAGAAAAACACAACTCAGTTTGCACCAGAGACAATGGGCTGGAAGTAGTTTTAAATACTGTATGATCAAAGTTGCAGATGAAGCACATTGGAACTTTGTGTGGCCACTGCATCGTAGCAGTTTGTATACAGATTCAGACTTATCACACACACACACACACACACACACATACATATGTTCAAATGTCACTTATTAAATCATATTATTATTATTATTATTATTATTATTATCAGTTATTTATATAGCGCACACATATTGCGCAACACTTTACAGAGAATATTTGAACATTCACATCAGTCCCTGCCCCATTGGAGCTTACAATCTATATTCCCAAAAACATGTACACGCACACAGACATTCTAGGGTTCATTTTATTGGAAGCCAATTAACCTACCAGTATATTTTTGGAATGTGGGAGGAAACCGGAGTACCCAGAGTAAATACACACAAGTAATAGGCGAATATACAGATTCAGTATTGAATCCCGGCGGTCGAGATCCCGGCGTTCAGAATCCCGACGCCGGAATAACGACAGCCGAAATGCCGACAAGGGGGGGACGTGGATCGCCCCCCCTTGCAGGCTCGCTGCGCTCGCCACGCAGCGGGCCCGGTGCCTCGCTACGCTCGGCACACTAATTTATTCTCCCTCCTGGGGTGTCGTGGACACCCCAGGAGGGAGAATGGGTCGGCATTTCGGCGGTCGGGATTCCGGCGTCGGGATTCTGAACGCCGGGATCCCGACCGCCGGGATTTTAACTGCATCCCGAATATACAAACTCTGCACAGTTAGGGTGGGAATCAAACTCATGACGTCAGTGCTGTGAGGCAGTAATACTAACCATTACACCACCCATGCTGGCCCATCATATCCAATTAATCAGTGCAGTCTTGTGAAGCAGTTTTAATTTGTGTGACTAAGATGTATATTTGGCGCAAACTGAGTCACACAAGACCCAGGGCATGGTGAGAAGGTATGTTTGCAATGACTGTGGTCATAGTGGGCGGGGAAAGATCTGTGTAGGTATTAAAAATAATAGTAATACATTCTTATATTACAGCATATTGGAAGCTTCCCAAAACTGAATGTATGCACAGCAGGTGAACAGGTAAAGTAGGTTAACGCATTGTAAGTAAATATATAGGTCCTAACCAGAGGTGTAGCATAGAGCCATGGCACCATGCACAAGCTCATGCGATGGCATCCCCTTCCTCTATATTTATATTATGGCGTAACTATGGCGTAACTATGGTTTGGGCACCCCCCCCCCCCGCAACTAAAATTTGTGTGCCCCTCCTCCCCTTCTCATCATCAGGGGGCATGCCCAGCAGCTGGGGGCCGCCAGGTTCCCTACCCACACTGAGTAGATGCTGTGCACACGAGCCTGGCATCTATTCAGTGATCCCGACTTCTTTGCAGAGCAGCAGTTATCACTGCCTCCATAAACTGCCCCCCCCATGCCAGAGGTGCAGAAGGTGCATTGCACTAGGGCCCCTGAGGACTAAAGGGCTCACTACTGCCACCCACTGCTGTGTGGCATATTGTGAATTTGGTATGGAGAGGAAGGAGGGCCCAAATTATATTTTTGCACCTGGGCTAATCACTCACAAGTTCTATCAATGCCCCCTGCCAGGGCTTAAAGTGTTCCTGGAGAGGTGAGGAAACTGATTTATTTTTACCACTTAATCCCCCCCTCACCCCATATTAGACAATGACAGGGCCAATGGTAGGGTCTCTGGCACCCCTTTGCAGTCTATAATGCTTTTCTGTTAGAATTGCTGTGAAAGGCCAAAAGTGGAGGTTGAACCAGTTCCATCTCACCATTACAGGTGGTGGAATGGTAGATGGAACTAGTTCAACCTCCACTTTTGGACTTTCACAGTAATTCTAACAGAAAAGCATTATAGACTGCAAAGGGATTCCAGAAACCCTACCAATGGCCCTGTCATTCCCCCCTCCAACACTTTAACCCCTGTCCGCGGGACATTGTGACCCACAGGTGGGGCAGTGGGACAGTGTCAGATTAGCGGGGCTGTCCCACTGTAATTGGAACAGTTGGGAGGTATGCTATACATAGAAACATAGAATTTGACGGCAGATAAGAACCACTTGGCCCATCTAGTCTGCCCCTTTTTTTTAAACATGTTACCTCAAACCATATTTGATCCTTATTTTTTTTGTAAGTATATCAATATGCTTATCCCAAGCATGTTTAAATTGTACTACTGTATTTGCGTCTACCACCTCTGATAGTAGGCTATTCCACTTATCTACTACTCTTTCTGTGAAGTAATTCTTCCTCACATTTCCCCTGAATCTTCCTCCCTCTAGTTTTAGTGCAGGTCCTCGTGTTCTGTTGCTCCTCTTCCTGTGAAGAATGTCTCCCACCTGTACCTTGTTAAAACCCTTGATATATTTGAAAGTTTCTATCATGTCCCCCCTTTCCCTTCTCTGCTCTAAAGTATACATATTAAGATCTTTTAGTCTTTCCTGGTACGTTTTGTGATGTAGGCCATGCACCATTTTAGTTGCTCTTCTTTGTACAGTCTCTAATGTATTTATATCCTTCTGGAGATATGGCCTCCAGAACTGAACACAATACTCTAGGTGAGGTCGTACCAATGACCTATACAGTGGCATTATTACTTCTTTCTTTCTACTGCTGATACCTCTCCCTATGCAACCAAGCATCTGACTTGCCTTCTTCATTGCTTTGTTACATTGCCTACCTGCTTTTAAGTCCCCTGAAATAGTGACACTTAGATCCCTCTCTTCCTAAGTAGTTTCCATTATAGTGCCATTTATACTATATTTAGTCTTTGGATTTCTGAGACCCAAGTGCATGATTTTGCATTTTTTGACATTAAACTGTAGTTGCCATTCTCTTGACCATTTCTCTAATCTACCTAGATCCTCAATCATTTGTTTTACCCCTCCTGGTGTGTCTACCCTGTTGCATACCTTTGTGTAATCTGCAAAAAGGCACATTTTACTCTCAATTCCATTTGCAATATCACCAATAAAGATATTAAAAAGCACCAGTCCAAGTACAGATCCCTGGGGTACTCCACTTGTAACCTTTCCCTCCTTTGACTGTACCCTGTTTACTACAACTCTCTGTTTTCTGTCCTGCAACAACGCTCTTATCCATTCAACTATCTTAGAATCCAATCCCAAGCTTTCAAGTTTATTTAACAATCTGCGATGTGGGAAAGTGTCAAAAGCTTTACTAAAGTCTAGATAAGCTACATTTACAGCCCCACCTTGATCTATTACTTTAGTCATCCAGTCAAAAAAGTCAATAAGATTTGTTTGACATGATCTTCCCCCAGTAAACCCATGCTGTTTTGGATCCTGTAAATTGCTGGTTTTGAGATATTCTACAACTCTTTGTTTTAAGAGTGTTTCCATCAATTTCCCTACTACTGATGTAAGGCTCACTGGTCGATAGTTGCTTACCTCTTCCTTGCTTCCACTTTTGTGCAGTGGGACTACATTTGCTGTTTTCCAGTCCTCTGGGATTACTCCAGTAGCTAGTGACTGGTTGAATAATTCTGTTATTGGTTTTACCAGCTCCCCTTTAAGCTCTTTTAGTATCCTTGGATGTATCCCATCTGGCCCCCTCCAACGAATCCCCCTGCCCGCATACCATGCCCCCTGCCTGCACAGTTGTGTGCGAGTGCCCGGCGAATAATCTATTCAATTTGGTCGCTTGCACACAGCGGCTGCACATGCGCATAACTGACTATGTGCTTGCACAGTCACAAAACATCACTCCCCTGCGTGAATACGTAGGAGGGCGAGTGAACCAGAATAAGGCCCTTTATGTCTAATACAATGAGACAGGATGCACTCATACAGTAGCTCACATTTTGGCTAAGGCTGTACATTGTACCTTTTCAGCTGAACCTGGTTAAAAATGAGCAAAGGTCAGGAGGTGCCATGAGGGAAGGGGACAGGAGAACAATGGGAAGCTGAGGGGAAAGAAGTGAGGAACAGGGTTTACTACAGGGTTTACCCCCTAACTAATTGTCAGCTCAGACCTATTCATTTAGTTTCTGCATCCCAGAACTGCAAGGGGAAGTCTGTAGTAAATATCAAGAAACCAATCGGATATAACCAAGCGCAGGGCACTAGTAGTGGTCCCAGCTTCCGTTTATAAGGGATACTCAGCCCTCAGAAAAGACAGAAAAACATATACACAAGGTAAACGGCGCTAATGGACCACACTAATTAGTATTAAAAAAAGTATAAATTTATTAAAAATACAATACAATAATTCTAATACAATTTAACAATGCCACCGGCCGGTAGAGCTATCAAATGTGCACAATAATTTCTGGCCATAAAAATATATATATATATAAAAAGAAAAGCTTCTTTCACTGAGCTGCAAAGTGTGACAGAAAATCAATGTTCCATTAGATCTATAAGTGCCTAATTAGGCTGAAACATAGAATGGATCTGAGGCTTGGTAGCTTTTTTTTGTCCACTCAAGGGTTAATCAGTCCCAGAAACTCAATAAGACACACTGATACACTTTGATGTTAAACGTGATAGCAAAGCGTGTTAATCAGTCACACAACCAGGCTTGGTTATGGAACCGCCCTCAAGAATGCTTCATATTTGTAAAAACTGCAAGTGCTCATTCATTCAGGCAAAGCAGCGTATTTGAATAAAAAGGATGATACTTAGGCTTTCAAGCTGGTGCAGCAATTTTTAGCCCACTGTTGGGTGAGAGTTTGCTGGCCTGGAGCGGGTCCCCGGCTGCTGGTCTTCCCGATATTGCAGCTCCTTTCTGGGACTCTCAGCTCCGACAAATATCTCCCCGGCTCACGTGGTTTTGCTTGTTTGCGGAAGTAACAGTGACGCTAGATGACACGTTTCCCCGCCTTCTCCTGGTCAGCGGCTTCATCAGATGGTTTGTCACACTACAACTCCGTCTATTTATTCATGCTCGCGCCGCCCAGATGGGCGTGTATTCATATATTTAACAGTGTAATCAACTGTGTTCAGACTTATTGCGCGGCATCTCCGTATGTTTCTAGCCATGCCTCGTTTTCACACACAGGTTGTCTATTGCAGAGAACCAAGCCTCGTTTTCATAGTAATCGCAACAAACTTTATTCATTTTGTACAACAACCAAGCCTCGTTATCGCGCCCGGTCTCCACTTTATTCATATACGTGGCTCTGTTATTTAGTGCAAATTTAGCAGCTTTATTTAAAACGATACTAACAAACATACAGAGTTATAATACTATAATTTGCTTAATCGCCATGTCTTTCAACAGAGAAAAATATTTGTGTACACATACATATATATTATAATTCTATTCCTAACAAAAGGGGGGGGGGGAGGGGAGGAAAGGGGGAGGAGAGGAAATTTTTTTTTTTTTGAGAGAGAGAAAAAGTTTGAGAGAGAGAGGCAAAATGTCAAAAATAGTCAGAGAGGATACTTATATAAATATATACATAATATATATAATAAAAATAACATGAAAATGACTGAATTAATATAAATATTAATAATGAATAATAAATAATGGATAGTAGTAAATAATAACAATAATAATAATGATATACCTATAAAAAGCATATATATACACATAGAGACCTAGCTGAGGTATCAGAGGTGTATAAGTAAGAGGAGATGGTCTTTATTTTGAGAGGTGAAAGGGGAAGGAGACTATATGTAAAGAATGGACATCAGTCCTACCTGTAGGGGAAAGGTTGGGCCAATTTCATATATTGTTCAGTTCTATGGTTTCATTTAGACCATTAGGTATCATTGTCCCTAACTGGAAAATCCAGTAGGCCTCTCTTCTACATAGCATTCCAAACCGGTCACCCCCCCTTTTTGTGGGTTTAATATATTCAATCGCTTTTACTGAAACGTTATTTGTACCTTGATTCTGACATATAGAAATATGTTTAGATAAAGGGTGTGTTTTGACACCAGTTATTATATTACGTTTATGTTCCATAAAGCGTATATGTAGACATCTTGTGGTGCGGCCCACATACTGGAGGCCGCATCCACAGTCTATCAAATATATTACATAAGATTGTTTACAATTGATAAACTCTTTGATTTTATAAACATTTTTATTCACAAATGAGCTGAAATCCACACTTTTTTGTTTTTCACTGTGTGCACATGTTTAACATCTACTGTTGCCGCATTTATGGAAACCCAACGGGAGTTTTGTGAGCCAGTTCTTTTTGTCATCTTTTGTATCTTCTTGTTTTTCCCTACTAAAGTGGCTACACACTAGTTTATTCTTAAGATTATCTCCTTTTCTAAATATTACTATGTTGTTGTCACCCAGAATTTCTTTGAATAAATCATCTTGTTTCAAAATGAGCATATTTTTATTTATAATTTTCTGTATTTCTTTAGCACAGTTATTATATTGAGTCACAAACGATATTTGCTTATTTCCTATTTCTGTTACCTCATTTTTTTGGTTTCTCCTTTTTGTTGTTTCTATAAGCAGTTTTTTTCTTTCCATTTTGTCAACTTCATTTTTTGCCTTTTGGACAAGGTTAATTGGGTAACCCTGTTCCAAAAAGGTCCATATCAAGTTTTGTGATTGTTTATGAAATGCTCCATCGGTGGAACAGTTATGCTTCAGCCGGATTAGCTGGCTTTTAGGTATATTGTCTTTCCAGACTTTTGCATGAGCACTATCATACTTTAAATAACGATTCTGATCGACTGGTTTTACATATGTTTGTGTTTCTATTTTATTGTTTTTTACAGCGAGCGCAATATCCAAGAAGTTTATATTAACAGTGCTGTGAGAGCTAGTAAATATTAAACCAAAATCATTTGTGTTAAGACTGTCAGTGAAGTGATTAAGTGATACTTGGTCCCCATCAAAAATTATAAATAAATCATCGATATATCTGCCATAGAGGACCAGATTCTCCCCGAGCCCGTTCCCCCACACATGTTCGTCCTCAAAGGCACCCATGTATAGGTTTGCGAAGCTCGGGGCAAATCTGGTCCCCATGGCAGTCCCCCGTGTCTGCAAATAATATCGTGAATCAGAAAGAAAATAATTGTGTTCTAAAATAAATGTGATAGATTGGATAATTAGGTCACGTAGAGGGTCTGAGAGTTCCCCATCTTTTTCCAAAATTTGTTTGATTACTTCTACTCCTTTTTTTTGAGGAATGTTGGAATACAGTGCTTCTACGTCACATGTGAGGAGATGGTATCCCTCTTTCCATTTAATCTCATTGATTTTATTGAGAAAATGTTTTGTGTCTCTGATGTAGGATCTCAGGCCCTCTACGTGACTCTGTAAAAAGTGATCAACAAATTGTGATATATTATTCGTGAGGGACCCTACACCTGAAATAATAGGACGTCCAGGGGGTGAAACAAGTGATTTGTGAATTTTTGGTAAATAATAAAACGTGGAAGTGACGGGGTGCATGGGAAAAAGAAAATTGAAAGTCTCTTTGGATATTGCGCCCGCTGCCAAAGCTTGATCGAGCATGTCTCTCAGTTCGATCTGGTATCTGGCTGTGGGGTTGCCGTCCAGATGTTTATAGAATTCAGAATTGTCTAGTTGTCTATAGCATTCTGTCGCATAATCTTCTGTATTGAGGACGACAACCCCACCGCCCTTGTCAGCCGATTTAACAGTTATATTCTTGTCTGTATATAGACATTTAAGCGCCTTACGTTCCTTTGGATTTAAGTTATCTCTTGATCTTTGGGAATCTGCTTTTTTACACATAATGTTTAGTTGGTCTAATGTTAATTTATGGAAACTTTCGATCAAAGGTCCTTTAAATTGAAGGGGATAAAAGTCTGATTTCCTTCTAAATTTTGAGGTTCTTTCTTGATCGTACATTTTTACTAGAGAGGAGGGGTTTGCACTATTTTGGTTGGATTCATTTTGTAGGGACTCAAGGATATTCAGAGCACCTAGATCTTCTGTGTTCAAAATTATTGGGGATTTTTCTTGGGTATTACTTTTGTTTTTCAAAGCTTTATACGCGAAATACCGTTTCCTACTCAAGTTGCTAGTGAACCTGTTCAGGTCCACAAACAGCTTGAACATGTTTGGTTTTGACACAGGGGCAAAGTTTAGCCCTCTTTCAAGTACTGACTTTTCTTCCTCCGTCAGTCTACCGGCCGGTGGCATTGTTAAATTGTATTAGAATTATTGCATTGTATTTTTAATAAATTTATACTTTTTTGAATACTAATTAGTGTGGTCCTGTAGTAAATATACCCACTTGGGGTTAAAGTGTGGGGAAACACTTAATAGAACCACAACATAGAGTTAGTGGCTGTTATTGCATGTAGCCCATGTAGCCGGAGCCACCACTAGGCAACTTTAGGCATTTGCCTAGGACGCCGGCCACTAGAGGGCGGTAAAGAGCTGCAGGAGAGCAGGAAGAAGAAAGCTCTGCGCTGCCAAGTACGGCACCTGACCCAGGAGTTCGTACCAGCAGGGAACGCGTGAGCCGTATGCCCCTGCCCTCACCCCCCCCTGCCTGCATCCCGCCAGTGGAGCAGTGTTAACCATCCTGCCTGCCCCCCTGTGCTGGTCATCAGAGTAAATCTTTGGCGGGGGTAGCACCTGCACAACACACAACACCCCCCCGGAGCTAGTTGGCAATCAGTGGCAGGAGCCGCTGCACCCCCTTCCCTGCTAGACTGCAGCAATCCGCTGCAGGCGCCCGCTGCCCCCCCCTTTGCTAGTCAGCCATAGTGAGGCGCGCACCCCCCCCCTGTAATCCGCAGGTGGTGCCCACTGGCAACCCCCCCTCCCCCCGTGAGCCTCCCCTGTGGACCGGGTCGGAGCAGGTGGGGGGGGGGAGGCGTGGGGGCGGCCGGTCGCCTGGGGCGGCAGGTCGCCTGGGGCGATGACAGGGCTTGCACCGGCCCTGTGGACAACTTAAAATTTCCACTACAATATACATCTGACTCTCCTCTCTCATATCTAAATCTATCTGTACATTGTAAATCGCCATCACCAGCAGCGCACATGATTTCCCCAAGGTGCAAAGTTACTTGCTTGTTGTACTTTGCTCCTAACTCTGAGTCAGCCGCTTAGTATGAAAGCAATGCAACAACTGTAAGAGATTTGGAACTGGCAGTGCAATTTTTTTTTTACATTTTAGCAAAACTCCCTCTGGAACAATTACAATGAACAGTAGACGTTCAATGTAGCTTTTAAGTGTAGATTCTTATTAGTTTAGACTTTTAGCCCTTTTTCCAGATTACACAGTTTATACGGAACAATGATGACAAAATCAGTGGGCTTTATGCAAAATGAAATTATCTCAATGGACTTCTTTGATGCATTTTTCCAAAAAGTCAAATATTTATAGAACTTTAAAATAATAAAGCAAATATTTTTTCTCGTCTAGTCAGGGGGAAAAAGTCTCTCAATATTTTGTATCTTTAAGAATTCCTAAAAGAGAAGGTATTTACTTAACTCTACTATAAAATAGCATAGCAACACTAAAGAAAAAAAACTTTAATCCTTACTCCTGGAAACGGAATGGAGGATGCAATGACAATACTGTACAGTATATACCCAGGCACAGTGGTTTATGTAGAAAAATGTAGTATACTGTACTTGTTTATTTCTTTACATACTTTTTTGTATGCAGTATATTATTCAAATAAGATACACAATAGAGGTCACTTACAGAGTATATATCAAGTTCTGTGGACTGTATTGTTATTTGCGCAAGTACATCTAGTACCAGGGCTGCCATCAGAAATTGGGTGGTCTGGGAAATACAATTTAGGCAGGGCTTCCTGCCAGCTGATTACAACTGGAGCACCAAGTGGCAGCAATGCAATGACATCACTGGTGAAATTTCACATATGGAGCCAGTTGGGAGTCAATCGGAGCTTGCGGACCAAAAGCCAGTCTGGTTCATGACCGGCTCTGTGTTTGAAATACCACTGGTACTGTGTCTGCCTGGTACCCAAGCAGCGCCCCCTCTGCAATCAGCTGGCAGATTCAACACCGCTGCCACCGGGCCCCCTCTCAGTCCCGGGACGCCAGGCCACTCTCTGATAGTGTGCCTGTTGAGTACAAAAGCATAAAGATAAAGATATCAGCAATACTGTAGGATATTGCACATACAGAGGGATGAATCTCAACACAATTAGATCATTTTGAGAAATGGACTGGCACACCTCATATTTCAGTCCAGTGCAGCAATTTCCCCATTTCTGTCAAGTGGCAATCCATTACATGGCAAAATCCACCTGGTTGCCCATAGCAACACCCCATGTGATGTAAAATTCCCATCTTAGTAAATTTCACCCTACCTGTCTGAATCACATGTCACTGGTGCACTACAGATGGGGCCTGATTCTGGAGGACTCAGTAAGCTGCAAAGATCGCAGATTACCGAGTCCCAGAGTGCTGTATCCCCTCACATGGTTACGAAAACACATCCCCTTGCATGTGTGCGCAGCAGGAGAAATCATTTGATGGTCGGCAACCATCAAATGATTCCTGCGGGGCTCGCATATATGTCAATGGAGACTGACTTATATTTGCAGGCACCAGGAAGAAGACTGGGTGGGCGGCTTATGTCATGTGATGTCAGCTGCCCGGCCCCGGCACACTTCGTTCAGCACGTTCACACTTTGTCACGATTTCCCATGTCCCATCGCCACCTACGCCCCCGTTCCGCCCCCTTCCGTCCCGGTGACAGTACAAAAAACCCTGACTATCGGGGCAGGGGCCAAATTCAGTTAATTGCGAATGAACCAGAATCAGCCCCATGGAGTGTTGGCAGCTACATAGCAAGGTGTGACATAAAGCTATAGTGAGATTTAATAAGGTAAGCCTGTGGTAAAAGGCATGCACAAACACACAGACAATTGCAACATGCAAATACTTATTGTGCCATTGTCTCACTGTCATCATTTATTGAAGTCTTAACTGAGGCTAAACCATGCAGTACTTCAGGTGAAAGTTTGAAATGTTTATTTAATGGAAAGTTGTGACATAAAGGTAACAGAAGGTTGGACTTGATTTGATTTGACACTGGGGATATTTATCAAAGCTGGGCATGAGGTAAAGTGAAGAGAGACAACCAATCTTCTGTCATTTTACAGACCGTGTACACCAGTGGTGTCAAACTCATGGTCCTCCAGCTGTTGTAGAACTACACATCCCAGCATGCCCTGACACAGACTTTATATAAGGGATTGCTAAAACTGGGCAGGGCATGCTGGGATGTCTAGTTCCACAACAGCTGGAGGGCCATGAGTTTGACACCACTGGTGTACACTTTAACACTCTCCAAGCTATGATAAATATCCCTCACAGTACACTTCTACTTCTTTGCACACCTACGTTGAGTTGGCATATCCTGAGAAGAAAGGGTATTTATGCAGCTTTATGTGACATCTGATGCAGAACTACTTTGTTTAGCGTGTGCAAATTGACTGAGCTTTGTATTGGATATCCACTGTGTTAGTCACCAATTTCATCCAAAAGAACTTACAATATACTGTATATATATTACAGGCAGTTTTTTAGACAAAAAAAGCACCCACAATTGTCTGCAATTATAAATAATGAAAGCTGACGTTTCCATCTTGCAATTGCTGTTATAGTCGGTGAGTCATTAAATTGCTAATTTTAGTCAAACAACTTTTACATAGCTAGAACAAATAGTCAAAGTGTTTAGACTATTAAGAAGTTTATAAAATGCATGTTTATCCGGAAAGTATTTCCATTATGATTCCTTTAGACTTATGGCTTTAAATTGGCTAAAGAGAAACTTGTCTTTTTGACAACTTATGATTTGGTAATTGAAAAAGACAAGCTCCTTATGATCTCCTCCAGTTACTGAAGGAAACATATCATGGCCAATTTTAAGTACTTTTTAATACTCTTGTTGTTTTCGAAAATCAATTTGCAGAGGTTGGAGGATCACGTGGAGTAGTGACAGATTCTGAATTCAAAATCGAAGTGCAAGTCATTATATGAAACATAAGATTTGCCATGACTGGTCTGAAACCACCACACAGGGAAATTGTTCCAAAATGTTCAGAGCCAGGAGCGACATTAGTACTTTGACAAAAACAATGACTTCTAACCACATCTGTCACATTTAGTGACTTCAAAAACCCACTTCCAGTTTTCTATATAAAATGGAATTTCTCAAAATATTTAATTTTATACTTACAATATTTGAAAGTATCAGGTAGAAAGCGGAATACAATTTAAAACACTGGTTCCCAAACTGTGTGCCGTGGCTCCCTCAGGTGCCTCGGGAAACTTGCAGGGGTGCCACGTATTGGTAGTCCAGACCAATTTACATTATTTATGGTCAGTTTATGGACAAACCAGTGCTGGTGGCTGCCAATTATGTGTACAAACAGAAGCAAATCCTGCCCTTTACCACATAACTGAACTTAAGTATCACATATAAATATAATCTAATTTATTTTATATTTTTTCTACATTTTTTTTGGCCTGGGGGTGCCATGAAAAAATTCTGATACCCTAGGGTGCCGTGATTCAAAAAAAATTGGGAACCCCTGACTTAAAAATAGACCGTTTATACTCCTGGATTCACTGTCAACAACTAATGGCCAAGCAGCAAGTATTACAACAGCAAATGTATTGTTTTACCTCATGACTCATCCTTCATGTCAAAAAGTTAAAATCACAGACAGATATTTAATGCATGGTCCTCAGTGGTTAACTGATGTGTCACAGGCAATAAATCCAGTGTTGTTTCACATGCGTGGAAGAAATTGTATCAGATAATCCCAGTGGGGCAGAGAGTAACTACATCAGCTCTCTGCTCAAATGACCAATTTGAAAACAAAAAGTAAATCTCTTAGAAAATACTGTACTTGTAAAATACAATGTACAATGGGAATTTCAACTTAAAGATCCATTACACTAAAAGACAATTGGGGGGGTGGTTTATACAATCATTGCTGCTATTTCTGACGGGGGGAAATAGCAGTGGCACCTTTTCAATGTCTGTCCTGGTTATTGGGGGAGTAGCATTTCTCCTTGGTGGGCACAGGGATGGTCTCACAGACAGCATGGGGTCATGTCACATGGCAGCACTGTGAAAATGGTAAATAGCCAGAAACCCATGCTATAATGTCACTGGTGAGAGTGGCTGTATGGATAGAAGAGCACTCTGAACATGTCACGTTATCAATTATCACTGTACTGTGCATTTACTGTGTACTTACCATCACAATGGCCTCCCATACAGCATACATGGGATGCTGCTGTTGGAGCAGGACGAGGAGGGTATGTGCATGAACAGCACAGTATTACCCTCCTGCAAGTCCTCCCAGAAAAAGCATTACTTTACCATTCCCAGACAGGGAAGGTGTCCACAGCTTGCTTAAGTGTATCCAGTCGACTTAACATCCAAACAGTAAGTGTGTCTGTAAGTTCCAGGCAAATATATTAGCGATCATGGTAATATAACTTTCTGCTTCCAGAAAAAAGCTGCTGATACAGGGGTATATTAAACCTTTGCCCAAAGTGCACAAAATTGGTAAGTCACCGACTTTGGGCGGGATGTACTAAGGGGAAAATGCGGTAAAACCCCTGTTTTACCGCATTTTCCTATGTATTAAAACCCCGCCGCCTCGTTAACCTTTGGGTGGCGATAACCTATAGAAGCCTATGGGCTTCTTTTCGTCCACCCGACGCCTCCGCTGCAAACCCGCCGACCCCCCTCTCCCCCTCCCTCTGGGTTAACTGGTCCAGGTCCTCCTAGACCCGGAAGTTAAGCCCTGCCTCCCCCTAGTAACGCAGCAGGACGTCCTTCCGGCTGCAGGGGGGAGGAGGAGGCGCCGGGGACAGCCTGCTTAGCTGTCCCCGGTGTGAGGGGAGAGCCAGGCGGCAGGGAGGTGACGGAGACCCCCACACACCAGAGTACAGGTTTCGATGGGGAGGCTCCGTCACCGCATCGCGATGCCAGCCGCATATGTTAGTACATATGCGCTGGCATCGCGGCGGACAGCCGGCGAAGGGCGGCGATGTATATTAATACATCCCGCCCTTTGTGAATAACTGTAGCCGCACCAAGCATCTTGCTAGAAACTCTTTATTATATGTGTGTCTTAGGGAGAGATGCACCAAACAAAATATGCTGTAAAAATCCTGTTTTCTGGGTTTTTACCTGATTTTCATATGCAGCAAAGCCCCACCGCCGGGGCTTCGCTATGGGGGGTTACGCCAGTTCTAGATGGCCTAACCCCATGGAAGTCTATGGGCTTCCCTTCATGTCCCCCACTGCCCTGCGTGCCACCCGCCGTTCTGTACCACCCCCCTCTCATCTGTGTCCAGGCAGCCTCCTGCTGTGCTGCCCGGACCAGTGACCTCCTCCCTGCACCGCTTCTGGGTGAACATCGCTGGCCACAACGCAAAGGACAGCTCTTATCAAAAGACTTGTCCTTTGCGTTAATAATCGCATATGTTAGTGCATATGTGATTATTAACAATGCAAATGCCGGCGATGTGTGGCGGAGGATGTTAGAGAATCCCGCCCATATTCTCATCACTAGCACAACAAACAAACTGTACAATTCAAGTCTATAGTAAATACTAACACTAGAATTTCATGTACTTTGTGTGATACATTGGGGCTGGTCCAGACCTGATTGCAATTTTTTGCAGCCCTGCGATCAGTTAGTCCCCTCCCCGTCTGAGTGAAGGCCCGCCCCTGTGCACGGCTGCAAATAGCTCACTCACAGCTTGCTATCTATTGTGACTCCCCCCCCACCCCCCATGCACATGGTTGTTTCTCCTATCTATATAAATAGTGTGCACACTGATTGCCTGCATAGTACAGTGCAGGGGACCCACACTTAACTTCCTGGTTAGTGCCGGTATGCCATAACACTGCATACCAGCAAACTTCTACCACTGACACTGTACATGGGAAGTGTTTTGCAACAAGAGTTTATAAAAAGTTCTCTTTAGACAATCATATTTCATTAAAATAGTTCTTTTTTTTTTTTTCAATCAGTGAGCAATGGGTACATTTGTTTAATTATTTTTATGTGCTCTACTAACTTTAGTCTATGTAAACAAGGTTTAATGACTACAGAACTTCAATTTCAAGTGCCTATTTTTGTCTAACAAAGGAGAACAAATATACAATTCCCTTGCTAAATATCCTAACAGTTATTGCCTTATTGAAAACATAGCTATGGCATTATAATTTGTAATGTTTTGGTTTTCCCTGGTTTCCATGACCATATGCTACAAATATATCTTTCAAGAAATGTGTTTTTCATTGTTTTATAGCAATAGTTTACATTTGATAAATACAGCTTACATTCACTTAGCCACCAGTTTATGGGTTTCACCTGTCTTTACCATGTAATATTCCTGGAACCTGATACAATATTTATTATAACATAGTTTCCTTTCCAAGTCACTGAGTATCAGCGAGATGAGATGGAAGAATCTATTTACAGAAAAGATTACAAATGAATGTGTGAGCTTAGGTACGTCATACATGCATTTGTATCATCATTTAGTTGTGGCTGATGCCTGATGTTTAATTGTCAAACCACCATCGGTACCTCTTTACTTTCACGGCGCCAGCATGGCGCCGCGCGTACTTCCGGGTTACGCTCGCCACTAACTAAGTAAAAACAACTAAGTTAACGCCATGCCAACATGGATAGTTCATACCTCCACTATCCATGTTGGCATGGATTTGATTTTAATTAGTGTGGCGAGCGTAGCGAGCCACCGAGCCCGCAGCGTGGGCGAGCGAAGCGAGCCCCGCAAGGGGACTCTGACGCGCGGCGCCATGCTGGCACCGTGAAAGTACAGAAGTACCCCACCATCCTATACAAAACAGAGATTCCACGCATGCTTTTTAATTGTGAATCGCTAAGTATAAGTCCTGTTGGTTGGCTAAGTTGCATTCTTGTCTTGTGACCTATCATAAGGACCATTGTATTGTCATGATTCAGACACAGGTAACTGGCACTCATCTTTTTCTGGAGCTCAGTCAGACAGCTATTTATGGTTCTTTTTTTAACTTCAATACTTTTTATTGAAAAGTTTTCACGCTATACAAAACTGGGGGTGGAGGGGGGAGACAAAAAGGAAAAGGGGAGAAGAACGGTCACCAAAAACAATAACACGGTCTCAGAATAGCATAACTTGGCATAAAACAGTATAATCCCATTCACAAATCACATCTTATAAATATATAGAGAAATACTATGTAAATACTAGAGAGTTATGTCTGGGGAGGAGTCGCTCAAGCTTTGTTTTATAAGATCAGCACCTTCACCGACCGTAGCGAACACTCTCCAAGGGTTCCAAAGGGTTGAGACGGTTAGTATAGTAGGGTGATTGGGGGAACCGTCTGTCTCCATTAAGAAGTGCAAATGGATTTTGCACACCACTTTAAGATAGGGGGGAGGAGCTGCTTGTTTCCAGGACTGTGTGAGAGCAGCACCGGCTGCGATGCAGGAATGGCCTAGAATGTAGTGTAAGTGGGAGGGAACTGAATTAAGGAAACAGTTTAGGAGGGCTATGAGGGGCGATGGCAAGAGCGATAGGGATAGGACTTTGTTAATAAGGTTGACATTTTTTTCCAATATGAGGTGATATTAGGACAGGACCAGAAGACGTGAAACTGATGGACCTCACTACATAGGTGCCTACAGAATTTCGAACAGGAGGGCCGGATCGTATGAAGTCTGTTTGGTGTGAGATATAGCCTATGTACTGTAATAATTTAATGTGCATCTCAGAGTGGTTTAAGCACCTAGACATTGTATATGAGGAGAAAAAGATTTTATTCCACTGGTGATTTCTGCAGGACTTGTCCGATATCTGTTTCCCATTGAGTTTGAGCTTTGGATTTAGAGGACGGAATCAGGTCTATAAGGGTTTTATACCAAAAAGAGATCTCACCCCTGAATTCCACACCAAGAATCCTATTAGCTACACTCACCAATTTTGATGTCAATACTACAGAGGTGATGGAAAGGCTATTCCACCAGTGGTTGATTTGATATTATTGTAGTCTATCTGAATCGGGGAGAGAAAAGTTCTGCTGTAACTCTGGGAAAGAGATAAGGACAGGGGGTTAGGGGGTAACCAAAAAATGTCCCTTAAAGGAAACTTAGGGCAAGCCATCTCTTCCAGTACTATCCACCCCCCACTGTCAGTTTGGGCAAAGAGAGGTTTAAGTTGCGCTAGGAGAGCCGCCTCCTGGTACACTGCCATGTTGGGCAGGTTTAGGCCTCCTTTCATCTTAGGTAAACACATTTTGGTATGAGCTAGCCTAGCGGGTTGAGACGCCCATACATATTTCGTCATGATGGAGTTAGCTTTGTCGAGATATTTTTTTGGAAAGGTATAGGGTATTGTACGGAAGAGGAACATCAGCTTGGGAAGTAGTGACATCTTGAAGGCAGCTATCCGGCCCAGCCAGGATATCTTGTAGTTGAGCCAAGATTTGGATAAGGATGAGATTGAGTTTAGGAATGGGGGGATATTAGCCTCAAAAACTGAGGAGGGGGGGGATACGAAAGCCTAGGTAGCGAATTGCAGCGGATTGCCAATTATATTGAGAGCGCAAAGTGTCAATAGAATAGTCTAGATTCAGATACAGATCAGAATCCCTGTAAAAATTGCTTTCACTTTTTGGTATGGCATCTTTCAAAGGAGAAATTTGGTCTGTTGAGTGGCCTCTAGTTGTCACGTGGTATGTCACCTCATAGAGGTGAGGAATGATACGCCTTTTATATATAGATGTCTCTAATGTAGTGATACTTTGTATTTATAACTTCTATAGATAGTACCTTCAATTTTGTTTAGGTTGTAGGATATACCATATTGTGGGTAACGTAGTATGTCTGATGGCTACTGTGGTACCTAGTTCCGTATATACGTTAGTTTTTATGGGGTATGGTGGGGTGTTGGCAAATAGTGAGTAATAATGGTGTATATTCTAGAGTTGGTTACTGAATGTTGCCATGGCAACATTAAACCTACAAATTTATAGATTGCCATTTACCCGGCGATTTTTGAAGTATTGCTTCTGCCGGCAGCAGCATTGCATTGTGGAGTCTGAGCACTAGAGCGATCAGACTCCACTGCGCATGCGCAAATTGCCAGAAAATGTCCACCGCCTGTGGACTCTGGAGGGTAAGTATTACAAACATGGGTGAGGTGTGCACAGTGTGGGCCCCCCTGGGACTCAGGGGCCTGTGTGCATCACACATCATGGACCCATTATAGATACAGGTATCCCTCCACCATTGTTGATGTGATAATACATATGTTATACTGTACCTCCACCAATAATAATGTTATAATACAAATGTGATCCCTCCATCATTATGGATGTGATAATACAGATGTTTAATGCTAGCAAGTGAATGTTTTTGCTAAACAATGTAAAGCTAATGCAGGTTATGTGTAATACTGCTGATTGAATGTTTATGCTGGACTGGGCTATAACTGTATACTGTGCTTTAAGAGCGGAGGAGGTACATGTGCAGCCTCCACTGTCCAGGACCCCTCCTCTCTCCCACTTGCACATTGCAGTAGGGTCTGAGCTCTAGCGGGACTCTGGAGAGGTAAGTATTAAACAATGGGTGCAGTGTGTGCAGTGTGAGCCCCCCGCAACAGGGGCCTGTGTGCATTGCGAACATTGCACCCATTATAAATACACCACTGACTGTATACAATTGGCTATGCTTTCAACCATGCTGGACTAAATTTTATTTGCTCAGCTGCTTGGGACTATGAAAATTTCCTATGCTCTGCTACACACTGGACTATGTTTATTGAGCTAAGCTGCCTGGAACCGTGCTACAATTTCTATGTTTGGATAAATGCTGGACGCTGCTTACTGAGCTAGGGCGCTGTGAGAACCTTTAGACAATGTTATGTCAAGTTGGTTATGCTATTGAAATGCTATACTGCTTTTAATGTTCAGCTGCAATTTTTACCCACTAAATTAAATTGCATTGTATCTTATAGTGTGTTCAATTGGGTAAAACCAAGCAATTCGTTCTGCCACTCTGATTGCTCCTGAGCCTGGATGCTACATACTGTACTCCACTTCATCTCTCCTCAAGGTTTGTTACATTTCCATTTTACAAAAAAACAACAACAACCGGAGCCTTGTTACGCCACTGTGCCATTTTGCAAGTGTATTTTTTTTTAACTGTATTTTTTTCGTGCTGCACTGCCCGGAGTGTCCTGCATTTTATACTATAGCATTTCATAGTTGTAGACACATCCTTGATATTAAAAACTGAGGGGTAGATTTATGAAGCAGTGATAAGGGAGGAGAAGTGATAAAGTGCCTGGTACTTTATCACCGGCCAATCAGCTCCTGACTGTTAAGTTACAAGCTGGGTTTAGGAGCTGATTGGCCCGTGATAAATTACCAGGCACTGTATCACTTCTCCTCCCTTATCACTGCTTCATAAATCTACCCCTCAATCTTCAGTGACTGTATCCAGGACCAACGGGGAATGCTGGTAAATGATGGGAAGTGGATGTAGTCCAGTGTGCAGAGTATCTATATTTTGTAATGACTTAATAAAGAAGAAATACATTTGTTAGCCATATATCAGTGTTCTGACTACCAATAATTGTACCAGACGTTTCTCAAAAAGTATATATATATCAAATGAAAAAGGTGGTTGGGAGGAGCGCGCCTCTAACTGGTTTCTCAAAAAGTATAACAACAAAAGTATAACAATTTTAATTAAAGTAATACATATAAATACACATATAAAAATATATCACACTATCCCTAGCCATGAAGTCCACAGATGCCCCTCATTGAAGAATCTGGACTTCCATCTTTGGGATACCTGCATGATCCCTAATTCCAGTCTCCAAGAGGTTGTGCTTAAGTGGGGAACCTGAGCCCTTGAAACCATAGGGCAATTTGGACTGCTGTTCCCAACAATCTGGATAATAACATCAAACAGACCGACCAGGATGGTAATATAAACTCGTGTCAGTTTTCATCAATTATATCTCAGCCTCAATTGCTACCTATAGTATCCCGGTGATACATTATATAACCCCTTCGGACTTCATGTCTAGGGATTTATCGTGCATAGTGTGATATATTTTTATATGTGTATTTATATGTATTATTTTTATTAAAATTGTTATACTTTTTGAGAAACTTCTGGTACAATTGTTGGTACAGCCAGGCACTTTTCTCTTTTTTTTTACTATTGTTATCTTTGGGTTTGACCACCCTGCGCCAGCTGCTGTTGATTTGCGCACCACACATACATTTTCTTCTCAACAAAAAACTGAGGACACTCAGAACGAATGTTCTGGTTGGTACTGCAGCAGCCAGGGCCAGACTGGCCATCTGGCACTTCTGACAAATGCCAGAGGGGCCAATGGTCAGGTGGGCCAATTTCTTCATGCAAGGTGGAGGCTCTGCCTCCCGATCGGTGCACAGAGAATGCCATTGGACTGGGTCCGGTGGCTCTCTCTGTGCACTGCTGAGGTCCAGAAGAGAGGGGGCATCACATGCCGCTATTCCACTCTCTCCTGCAAGCCGTGAGAGGCAGTGCATGTATGCGACGTGTGCACAAATGCCAGGGCACACGTCGCATACATGCGGCAGTCCAGTCCGTCGCTGGCAGCAGCGATACCAGCTGCATGGGTAGAGCTCCAGAAACCAGGCTATAGGGCAGCCCTGTGCTTTGTGCGACAGCACCAGTCCCACACCCCTAATTACAGGTTTGTCCAGGTATATTGTGCACATAGGCATGCGAGTCATGAGATTCCGGGGGTGTGCACACATCTGCTGTCCATACACACTGAATGGGAAACCCATGCGTGCCTGCGTATGCAGCCAAGACGGGCATACAGTAGCGTTGCTACAAAAGGCATGTGCCCATGCGTACACATCATGGCAGCGTAAGAACTTGATACAACTGTATGCCCCTGAAATGACACATAACAGAGTTAACAGCGGAATGTAGAGTACAATTGTATTGTATTTTTCAACCTGTGTTTTGAACATCTATAGACTTTAATGGTGTAGAAAAACCGGTATATGGCATGCAGGCATACAAAGTGATTTGTAAAAGTTTTAAATACACCTCTGGTCATACTGGAATATGTCAGGCTTGGCAGCATGTGAAATAGAATTCAGCATGGTAAACTTTAAAATAGACATTGGCAAAGTACTGAAGACGTGTGACTAATCAAAACCATCTCCAGTGGAGCAGGTCTGGTCTCTGTCCTTTCATTTCTTCCCCAGTAATGTGTTCTTGGACATGAAAAGCAATTAGCAAACACTGGGATCCAAAACGTGAAGACTTTTTACATTGTTATATGCAAAACTCTCTAATATCCGTCCAGCAGGCACAAGTTACTGTGCGCACTGTTTAGGTGGTGTCCATGCAACCAGAAGCAAAGTCTTTGTGTGTTTAATTAATCAATATCAAATCCAAAGGAAAGTTCTGCTAGCTGCCATACCCGACAAGCTTTGCACTTGGATATGGTCTGCAGCATGTCAGGCTGACTCCAGCCATTAAGGTTTGCATATACTACATCAATTTTTATTTAAAGTACAATATAGTTTTATTCATCTTCTGTTTCATTTATAAAATCTATTTCTTTTTACCCTTAAACTTCAGAGCTTTCCTTTAGATTTTAAATGAAAGTATAATTGTGGTAAAACTGCTATGGCTATTGAACAATATAAGTAGTAAAATGATACGTTTACACATGGCTGTAGAATGCTGGAGGTGTGCAAATGACATACTGTAATGTGGCCTCCCCAGCTTTGTAGGCAGAATTACATTTCTATGTAAACATGGTGTAGAGGCACCTGTCTCCGCTGTGTACACAGAAGGCTAAACACCTACCAACCTCATAGAAATAAAAAAGAATGTGCAAATTGGTACTGTTGTTATATCATTTAAAACGTAATGGCAATATGTGAATGACAGAAATAACGTGGGTTGTAAAAACAGAGCTGTAGTTAGACATATTAGTAAATACAGTTTTAATGTTTATTCAAAAATATGATGGTATGGACTGATGAGGGGGATGTGTAATAAATGACTGCACATACAGGACAAAAGGTGCACATGGAGGGGCATTATAACCTCACAATGGTATGTGGCCAGTGGCGTAACTAAGCCTCCGCAGCCCCCGCCATGGCGGGGAGGCGCAGAGTAACTATGGGCGCCTGGGGGGCTGCGGTGCTATAGTTACCCGCTGCGCTGCTGCCCGGCCGCATCTGCGGTCACTGTCCCGTCACTCGCTCCCGGCGCCGGCTCCTGCTGATAATGAAAAGTGACACTTAGAAAATGACTGCCCCCGTATTGCAGACAGTTTTGGCAGCCATTTTCTAAGAGTCCCGTCACAGAGCGAGTGACGGGACAGTGACGCAGATGCGGCCGGGCAGCAGCGCAGCGGTGACTGAGGGAGACTGGACGGGACAGTAACCGTCAGGTAAGAGTATGGGGGGGGGGGGGCGCCGAAAAAATTTGGCGGGGGGGCGCAAAATATATAGTTACGCCACTGTATGTGGCGGAGGGTACTAATATAAATATGGGTCACTGATGGACACCGGCATCCCAGAGAACTGAGATGAAAAATCAGTTCTCAAACAGTGCTTCAAATGGAACTGGCAGTTCCTGATACTGGCATTCCACAAGGGTGCTGACCAGGTCTGCCAATAAAGTCCTCGCTTTCTGCATGTGCAGATGGGCAGGCTCCAATGCGTCCAAGCACTTCTCTCCTTGATAAAGACCCTAGCGAGAGTTGAAACGCATTGGAGCCTGTCCATCCGTTCTGGTAATTAGCCTCCTCTTCCTGGACGTTTGTTTTATTTGCTATCCACTACACTTGCCTGTGTTTTGTTGTTGTTTTTTAAGCTGATTCTTTATGATCCCATCCTTGACTATTGAGATCTGATTGTCTTTGGAGAACTATAGATCCCCTGGGCACTTATCATTTGTTCAAAGGCGGAGAAGAGGAGTCATCCATACCCTGCTAGGGATGTATGGTTTCTCTTCCATTTGAGCGAAGGTGAAGGGAGCACATCTCATTACCCTGCAGAATTTCTGCATTCTTTGAACCCACCCAGAATGCCACCTCATGTACTCTATCTCAAGGTTTGCACCCGAATAATGTTTTTCTGCAACTTGAATCCATCAAAACTGTTCAATGATAAGAAGCTGCAGGTAAAGATTCTGCACAAATATTTAATGAAAGTGAAAAAATTCACAGATGTCGGCGTGGGAGAAACTGTCTTCATTCCTCTGCATCAGACTTCTACTTCTGGTTCAAGCAGCTGCAGTTCCCAGTAAAGGTCTGCTACAGTATGTCGTGACCATCAACAAAGGTCAGAGGCAGAGTTTGAAAGTGGCTGGTGTGGATCTGAGGAGTAACTATTTCTCCCATGGCCAGTTGCATGTTGCATGTTAAAGAGTCAGCTCCTCTAACAGCCTGGCCATTCTGCAGTCTGGAGGAAAGACTAAACATGCAGTTTACCATAAAGTCCATCAAAATTAAAAGTAGACACTCAAAAATACTTGAAATTCCATAGTGAAGCATGGTTATTCAGGTAGTCTTACAACAAAGTTATACAAGCGATGAAATGTAATATCCTGAGAGTTCACCTATATTTTTTATAGCAGCAATCATTTACAGGGCAAAACCAACCTGGTACTGCCGTGCAAGTGGTTGCCACATAACAAAAAAAAAAGTGTGAGAACTCACACAAAGTCTTACACTTCCTGCTTCCTGCAGGTTATTACATTCATTCCAAAAGGTGCATAAAATGACAGATATAATTTTGTACATATATATTTACATTTTCAAATAAGTCAAATAAACTTAGATACAGTATAAAGCCAGGTAGAATTGATAATAGTAATGCAAGAAATGCATATACTGTAATAAAGAAAACTTATTTAACAAGTAAACATCCTAAACATGAGAGCCTGTGTTATCTGGATTAGAACAAGGTCACAGTGATAATAATGACACGAAGACTAAAAACCTAAGGGGGCCTACACACAGGGCAATTTCAGGGCATTTTCTAAGCAATTTGACTTCATTTGACTAGAAAATGCCCCTACATCGCTCAGTGTGTAGGGGCCATACTGATAGCAATGCGTGGCCCCGCACGTCTCTATTGCCTGGCGATAAAGATCCATCAGGCTGGATAAACCTAGTTAGATCACTCACCAGGGCCACTGTTCTCACCGGAGATGGCTGTGCAGCGCTGTGTGCTGAGCAATCTTGCTGAGTGATCTTGCATCACTCAGATTGCTCAGCAAAATCTCTATGTGTGTAGGCCCCATAAGTTCAAACAGCCAAAGTCATGATATCGATCCTTTGTTTTCGCAAACAATATGATTAATTATGGCACTTATATGTTAGTTGGGCGCCCACTATAGTTAGTACGCTCATCCCTCCACTATCCATGTCGGCATGGAGTTGATCTTAATTATATTATACAGTAGCTACTTTAATCTGTACTAGATTGAGGTGAGGAAGGAAAGAGAGAGCTCCTCTAAGTTACTTGTCACAGAAGATACCACTCCATTGTCTTGAATCTTGAATCTTAAAAGTTTTATTCTGTGCTTATGAAGGGAGAGTATCAATAAATGCCCTCATTTTGTATACAAGGTTTTGACACCCACTTCTGTATTACAATATGTTGCCCTCCTGTCAAACAAGAATGTCAAAGAGTTATTTTTTCAGGTTGTGCATGATTTGTCAACTGATATATTAATGAAATTCATCATGTGGACATGAGAATGTCAACATAGTCAAAATGTTATCACTGACCATACCCTCATTCACAGTGTAGATAGTGATGAAATGTCGACACCTGCTCCTGATGACTGCAGCAGCTCCAGTAGAGTATTCTGAGTCCCGAAAATCATGTGTCTGTCACTTTCTATTTAAACCTTCAGAGTTTGGGTAAACTTTTCTTTTCTATTCATATCCCTAATCCTTACCACTAACCCTCCTTTTTTTGCCTAACAATGACATCCCCCAGCAGAATCCAATCCGCTCATAGCCTAACTCTAATCTTGATATTTTGATATCATACATTGCACCTGCAGACATTTTGTGAATTTTGACATGTTGTCTGTCAACATTTCAATGTTGACATCATAAATGTTGACATTATGATTGTCAACATTGTTATTGTCAACTCTCCACTTCTATAAACCTGCACTTTAGTAAATATACTCTGAAATGCGATATAACCAATACTTAACTTTTTTTTATTTTTTGGCTACTGTTACAAAACTCCAGTGGTCCAGTGCTAGCAGAGTCTCACGGGACCTGTTACACAGAGAAATTATGAAATGAATCATTATGTATGATGATATTGATCTATATTCGGGCAGTACGGATGGTGTAATGGTTAGCATTACTGCCTCACAGCTCTGAGGACATGGGTTCGATGGCCCTAACTGTGTGGAGTTTGTATATCCACCTCCCATATTTGCGTGGGTTTCCTCAGAGTACTCTGGTTTCCTCCCACAATCCAAAAATATACTGGCAGGCTAATTGGCTCCCAACAAATTTAACCCAAGAATGTCTGTGTGTGCCTGTACATGTAGTAGGGAATATAGATTGTAAGCTCCACTGGGGCAGGGACTGATGTGAATGTTCAAATATTCTCTGTAAAGCACTGCGGAATATGTATGCGCTATATAAGAAACTGTTAATAAATAATATATTAATATTGTTCTTCCTTTCCCTGTGTTTGGCCATATAGATGTGGCGGTGTTATGTGAATATCAATGGATTTTTAAAGTGGTTTGGTCAAAACTCCACAATAAAATCACCACTGGACTGTGGTTTACAAATCCTCACTGAATAGTAAAATCAAAGATTTGGTGCTACAATCTGTAGGTTATGTTTAGGGGTTTCAAAAACTCTGCTTATGTCATATAACATAGAGCTACTGCTTATATCCTGTAATCAGAAAACTTCTGATTGTGATTATTTAGGCTTACAGAACAGACCATCACTTGTATTTCAATTTCTTGATGCAGTCAGTTGTCCTATAAATCATGTACATAATGTTTAATGTAGGGTGAGGCAGCCACAAATATATAACCATGTTTTAACCATTAGTCTAGATGTCTGGTAGCAATTAAAATATTTAAAACAATGTTCTTAATACTATTGTTTTTTCTTTTTTTTTTACAATGACCAGATTATGAAATGTTTAAACAACAATGATATATGCACTGTGAAATGTCTTTCCTTAGAATAGTAATTATTATATTAAAAAAAAAATCTCTTATTTGAGTTTAAATATAATTCCATTACTGAAATAATTTTTCTTTTACAAATCCCGAGACCAGTGTTTCCCAAATCTGATCCTCACTGTGCATGATTTCCAGCTCTCTTGAATCACACATGAATAGGACCTGGGTCTCGGCTCTGAACAGCAAAGTAGGCCCTGGGCAAAGCAATGCAAAGTGGCCCTTACATGCCTATTCATGTGAACCAATTAAAAAAAAAACCCTAACCATTCCTTGTCATGCCTTCTCTCTCCATGTTCCCATACAGTTTATGGCTGTCAGCAGTGTGATTGGTGGATAGCTCCAGCCAATCCATCAATCACTGCCACTCTGTAGGCTTGGAGGCAGGTAGAGAAAAGGAACTCACTGCTCTGATTGAGTGACAATCAGGGCCATTTCTACTGGTGGCTAAGCAGTTCAACCACACAGGAAGCCGGCCACAACCCCTGCTGGCTGCTGCAAGCATTGTCATGTCCCCTACTTCCCATCCACACTACTCTGCGATTACGATTTTGTGTTGTGAAATAAAAAAGTCATGTTGTAAAAGCAAAATGAAATAAGAGGACGCCACTGAGGGGCAGACGGATGCTATTTTAAGCACATCACTGGAGAAATAAGGAGGTGCACGGGTGCAGCACTAGGCTCAGACTTAGAGAGAGAGGCAAAGATGATCCCTAAGGACGAAGGAGAAGGCAATTACTCAGCATTTAGTTGTTCACACACAGACTGAACACTACTGTATGGGGAATAATCTGGTGTAAGGGGCAATACAGTTTGAGGCATATTATGTTGCAAGAGGCATTACTTTGTGAGGCATAAAATGGGGCAAGGGGCATTATTGTGTCAGGCATAATATGTTGTAGGAGGCATTAATGTGTGGAACATACAATTCTCAGAATTGTATTGGGATCTGCGCACCATATCTTCATATTATTTTGTTTATTGGACAGTCCTCTTGTTTCCCTTGTGGGTATAGTGACTATTTATGTTTTAGTTTATGTATTGCTTACTGATGCCCAACTTCTGTATTTAAGTATAATCAATAAATTTAATATAATCAATAAATAGTATAATCAATAAATATAATACTCAATAATAAAAATATAGCATCAGAAATCTCCAGGTTTATTTAGATCATGGGGATTAAAATATGGAATTATTGCAAGAACCTGTAACTAATTACCACACATTCTGATTTATTTTATTATTTATAATTTATTTATTAACAGGTTCTTATATAGCGCATACATATTCCGCAGCGCTTTACAGAGAATTATTGACCATTCTCATCAGTCCCTGCCTATGTTCCCTACCATATGCACACACACAGACATTCTAGGGTTAATTTTTGTTATGAGCCAATTGACCTATAAGTATATTTTTGGATTGTGGGAGGAAACTGGAGCACCCGGAGGAAACCCACGCAAGTACGGGGAGAATATACAAACTCTGCACATTTATGGCCATGGTGGGAATCAAACCCATGACCTCAGCACTGTGAAGCAGTAAACACCATCCGTACTTACCCGATTTTACATATCAAACCCCAAAGCCAGTTTATAAAAAAATAAAAATAAACCACCGAGACCCAACCTAATGCATATACAGTACGATTTTCTATGTAATTGTGGTAATTACTCACTGTGTTTCTTTTTCTATATCACAGTTACTGTATGTTAACTATATGCTGTGAAGTGATGTTTGCCAAACATTTTTTTTTTAATCCTGGTGCTCTAGAGTTTCAGATTTTTTTTTCCAAAAAGTTTTATTCTAAAATTGAGGAAAAAAAAATTAAATTAGGACAATTATGTCACCCTTAGGTTCAGTTAAATTGTGAGGGACAGTAGTCACTTCTTTTTGTCCATTCTTTTTGTCCATTTATTATATGTTTTCTACTCTTTATTTGAACCTGACATATGTTGCTTTTCGAAAAAGGGCGAAATTGAATGGGATGCAATTTTATCACATTTTCCGCAATCGCACCATATCGCACGTTTTGAAATCGCTATATAGTGCAACATGGTGTGATTTTTAGTCATGAAAATGTACGATTTTCAGTTATGAAAATGTGCGATTTTCAGTCATGAAAATGTGTGATTTTCAGTCACGAAAATGTGCGCATTTTCAGACATGTGCGATTTAATGTAAAGAAAAATTTAAATTAAAAAAACTGTGGGGTCCCCCTTCCTGAGCATAACCAGCATGGGCTCAAAGAGCTGGTCCTGGTTTCATAAGATCACACAGCAAAACAAATAGGGTTCCCCTGGATTTTATAAAACAAGCACCAGGCTGAATGGGCCAGTCCTGGTTCCCAAAATATGGGGTACAAAATGAGTATGGGTCCCTCGTCTTTCAAGAACCAGCACTGGGCCCAACCAGCCAGCAGAGTAATGCCACAGCCGGGGGGAGACCTTTTATACAAGTCCCCCCAGCCAAAGCCTCATTCCCCTGACCGGTCAGCATGGGCAGAGGTCCTGGGGAAGTGGTGTCCCCCCTCCCCAAAGAAGGGGTCCCCCTTCCAGAACTTACCTGCCCATGCTGAAGCTCAGGGCATTCCCGATGCCCCTGGGAGGTGGGCATCAGGCTGATAAATGGTGTAAAAATAGAAAAACCTATTGTGTATTGCTGTGAAACTATGAGTCCCAGCAAGCCTGCACCGCATGCAGGGACTTGTAGTCCCACAGTAGTACAAATAGTTATATAAATACACACACATACTTACAGTAAAACTTTATTACACACGGTGCCCATACTCACAGATACTTACCTATGTTGATACGAAGCATCGATCCCCTTGTCCATTAGTATCCATGGGGGTACCTGTTGAAAGAAAATATACTCACTAGACATCTTCGGGACCTCGGCACTGCTGTAGTGAGGATCCGGTCATCTGTTTACTTCTGGGGCTCTGCCCCCAGACTAGGAGTTGGGCCCACCCACCAGTTAATCATGGTCCACCATCGGGATTTCCCAGACCATGATTGGCTGGTGAGCGTGCCTAACTCCCGGTCTTTTTTTTTTTTTTTCAAATATGTTTATTGAGGACAAAAATGAGTTTACCATCAAAAACATTTGAATACAGTTGTTCATCAGGTGTTAATATAGTCCCAGTTCAACTGGGTCATTAATATGTAATGGTAGCACTTGTCATACATCCCATTAAACATGAAATAAACCAATAACATTCTTTATCCTACATTTTTCTCTATTTTCTTTGTCTGAATGGTGGAACAGGAAGAAAGAATAAAACAAGAGGAGGGGGAGGGGATAGGAGGGGATAGAGGGGGGGGGGGGTGGGGGGGGGGGATGCAGTTACCTCAGTCATCACATTTTTCAATACATCTTTGGTATACATTTACAATGAGTTTTCTGAAATCTCAAGGATTGTGCAAATCTCGCTTTTCTGCGACGGCGGTCGACTGTTTATGAATGGGCCCCATGTGGCGCAAAATTTCCTGGTTGAGGAAGGGGAGGGGTGTTTCAGAAGATCATATCTATCATAATAAAGGTACTTTAGTAGGAGGGACTCCACTTCCAGAGTCGTGGGCAGGTGGGGTTTTATCCATGCGTTAAGTATAATTTTCTTTGCCACTGTAACAATAAGGGTGAGAGTTGGGATCAGCTTAGAGGCTGGAGGGGGAATGGGCCAGGAGTCGAAGTTGGCAAATAATAGGGGTAGTGGATCAAGGGTTGCTTGGAAGTGGAAGTGAAGTCTGATATATGTCACAATCTTATTCCAGAATCTCATTATGTGCCTGCAGGACCAAAAGTTGTGGGCCAATGAGGCCTTAGGGGAGTGGCATTTCAAGCATTTACCATCTTCCTCTGGGACAAAGAAACTACGCTGGTGTTGGGATATATATGCTTTATGGAGGCATTTCACATGAACCTCCTGTAGCACAGATGATTTTAGAATTTTTAATGTTTTGAGGTGATATTTAAATAGTGCGTTGGAGTCCTGTAAACTTGTCAGGTCTCTTGACCATGACTTATTGACCAGTTCCTGGTGTTTGGCTCCTGGGAGCGCTGCTATGGGATCATATAACATTTTTGACTTAAACTTACCCTGTTGAAACTTGGCCAAGACTCCGGATAGCATCAATGTGACAGGTTCATTGGGGTTAAGTGAAGGTAATGAGCGGATGTAATGGGTTAGTTGGACAAGAGGAAAGAATGAAGCGTAGGGTAAATTATATTTCTGCTGTAATTCAGGAATAGTATAAGGGCGTCCTCCCGGATCAAAGACCTGGGAAGTGCGTTTTAGACCCTTATGGAATAGGCGTCTGAAGCCTGCACAGTCTACGCTTGGGGGTAGTAAGGGGTTGCCCCATATGGACAGCCAGGGAGATATCTGAGGTGTGTGACCTAGTGTTTTTGATACCGACCACCATGCCGCATGAATCTCAATGAAGAGTCTATTTTGGGCTATGTGTTTGGGTAGTTTGGTTTTTGGGGTGTGGAGGAGGGCACTTGGGGAATACGGGGCGAAGATGGCACAGTCTAGGTCAAAGTCTGAGTAGGTTCCTAGTTCAGTCAGCCAGCCTATTGCAAATCTGCATAGTAGGGATTTGGAATATAGATTTAAGTCAGGAATGTTAAGGCCTCCCATGGCTTTGGGGACGTGGAGTTTCTGCAGTGATATTTTGGCCTTTTTCCCGTTCCAAAGGAATTTGGAGATCTTGGAGTTAAGTGTTTTGACATCCGCATTGGATATTTTCATAGGGAGCATCTGGAGAATATAGAGTAGTCTAGGGATAATCATAGATTTGATTACCTCCGCTCTTCCGAGCAGGGACAGTGGTAGGTTCGCCCAAGCTTCCAGGGAATTAGCCATAGAGGATAGCAGAGGGTCGAAGTTGCTGGAATACAATTTATCTAGCCTATTTGGGATTTGAGTACCCAGATACTTTATCTGGGACGTTTGTGATTTTATAGATTGGAGATCTGAGCCGGCAGGGAAGAGCGGAGGAGGGCCTTTTAACATCATTAATTCTGATTTTGTTATGTTTATTTTATAGCCCGAGAATGAGCTAAAACTCTGGATTAGTTTGAGGGCCACGGGTAGGGAGTGTTTTGGGGAAGTGAGAAACAAAAGCATGTCATCAGCAAACAGTGAGACACGGAGATCAACCTTCCCCACCCGGATCCCCCCAAAGGTTGGGGTTTGGTGCAGTGCTGTGGCCAGGGGTTCCAGGGCCAGGGCGAAAAGGAGGGGTGACAGGGGGCAACCCTGCCTCGTCCCTCGAGCTATGGGGAAGGGGTCCGAAAGAGATCCATTGCACATGATTCGTGATGAGGAGTTGCTATATAGAGAGCGTATTAATTTAATGAATGTGTTCGGGAAGGAGAATTTTCTGAGGGTGTCGAATAAGTGGTCCCAGAGGACCATGTCAAATGCCTTTTCTGCGTCCAAAGAGAGGACCGCCATCGAGGCGTCCGACATGGTCCCCTGGGAGATGTGGAGGGCTGATAGTACCTTTCTAATATTTGTCACTGGGTTCCGACCCGAGACGAAGCCGGTCTGGTCTGGGTGGACCAGGGAGGGCAATAGTTTTTTAAGTCTCTCGGCCAGAATCTTGGTTAAAATTTTGTAGTCTATATCCAATAGGGATATAGGTCTGTACGACCCCGGGTCGGATAGATCGCGTCCCTCTTTTGGAAGGACCTTAATAGTTGCTAAGTTAAAATGGGATGGGACCACATTGGTCTGCATAATTTGGTTATACATATTTACTAGGGCAGGTGATATTTTAGGGGACATTAATTTATAGTATTCTGGGGTGAACCCATCAGGTCCTGGAGCTTTCCCCAGATGTAGGCCTGCTATAGTTTTTTGAACCTCTTCTAATGTGATTGGCTCGGAAAGGGTTTCTGCATCTTCGGGAGATAGTTGGGGGATAGATAGGCCTTCCCAGAATTGTCTAGCTTGGTCTGTATCTGGTTGGGGAGCAGCATAAAGGTTAGTGTAGAAGGAGGATAGTTCTTGGGCAATTTGAGAGTTGGAGGTGGTTATAGTCCCGTCAGAGCGTTTCAAAGGATGCACCACAGATGGGGCGTGATGTCCCTTAAGCAGGTTAGAGAGTAGCTTGCTGGACTTATTCCCAAATTTATAAAAGCGGGCGTTAGAGGCAAAGGTGTGGAGAGATTCCGATTTGATAAATAAGCCTTCAAAGGTTGATTTGGCCTGTTGGTATTCTAGTTTGGTGGTTGGTGACGGTGAGTTTTTGTAGCTTATGTATTTGGCAGATAATACAGTTTGGGCCTGGGCAAATTCCTGTGCAATGGATCTCCTCTGGAAGGAGGTTTGGGAAATTATTGCACCTCTCACTGTGGCCTTGGAGGCCTGCCAATATAGTGAGGGATTGTTCAAAGCAGTAGGGTGGTTATAGGATGCATAGTCATCCCAGGTTGCCTGTGCAGTTTTCTGTAGGGAGGGGGATGTCGAAAGGTGAGAGGGGCATCTCCAAGTGATGATCGATCTTTTTTCAGGGGATAGGCGAATTTTAAGCCATGTTACTGCATGGTCGGACAGGGCAATAGGTTCGATAAAGGAAGTTATGAGTGCTGGAAACAGGGAAGCTGAGAGTAGTATATAGTCTATTCGTGATAGGGTTCCGGCGGAGGCAGAGAGACATGTGTATTCTTTCTCTGTGGGGTGGAATACTCTCCACACATCCATCAGTTGCAATCTGGCCGCCAGGGCCGGAACCCCCAGTCTGGGTAGTGATCTGTAGGTCGGTATTTGTTTGTCTAGGTCTGGGTCAGAGATTAGGTTTAAGTCGCCACATAATATGATGGGTAAGTGGAGGTATGGGGTGAGAACGTGTATGATATCTAGGAAAAATTGTCTAGAGTAGGTGTTGGGGGCATATACATTTAAAATTACATACTGAGTCTGTGCTATTGTGATGCGGCATAGGGTATATCTACCGTTCGGATCTGAATACAGGGGTTCGGCCGTGAGCGGTGTTTGTTTCTTCGCAAGAATCACAACTCCTCTGGATTTGGAGTTTAGGGAAGCTGATGCTAGAACCTGCCAGTTGAGCATCCGGAGCTTGGCCGTCTCAGACTGTGTGAGGTGGGTTTCCTGCAGGCACATAATATCGACATGCAATTTATTAAGGTACATTAGGATACGCTTCCTCTTTTGAGGGGAGTTTATCCCGCCCACATTCCAGCTACCTACAGTCAACGTGGACATGGGTACGTATTGGAAGGGAGCGGGACAAAATGGCACATAATATCAACATTATCAGCGAGATATGCAATCATTTTGAAGGTCTTGTAACTGCAAGGGAGGGGTTTGTGGGGATGGATAGGGTAGGAAAAGATAAAGAAAGGGGGGGGGAGAAAAAACAGTAATGTATAGACTTCCGGAAATATGGACCCAGCAACCATACCGTATCACTGGTAGCTCGGGTCTGAGAGAGGAGAAATCTGGAGAGGTGCCTCCACCAGAGCACTAGCTCCACACACACAACCTTAATTATTAATATTATGCAAATAGTAACAATGGCTATAACAACAGCCAACATCAATTTAAAGTGACTTAACCAAGTGAGTGTCACGCCCGCCACAGGCGTAAAAAATGGGAGGGGGGACTTCTGTAAGTGAAGTCGGGATAGAGGGGAGGTGGGGAGGGTAAAGGGAGTTAGGGGATTTGGGGAAGACAGACAGGGAGGGCATTTTGACATATAAGTGGGAACAATAGGATCTGGTTACTCGAGAGGCCAGGTGGGCCCAACCAAAGAGTTCTCTATGTATTTTTTCAGCTTTGAGTAGTCCCATTTTACTTGTAGATTGAATTGGGGGGGGGGGGGGGGGGAGGGGGATGGGGGGGGTATTTGGATTTGGAAGTTTCAAAAACCGGCATCTTAGGGTAGGGAGTTGGAGTTGAAGAAAGACATATAGGTGTATGGGGTTCGGTGAACCATTTGCTTCTGGGTTCTCCTGGATCAAGGGAAAACAGTTCTCCAAAGCGTTCATGTGAGGAGTAAATCAAAAAGGAAAAACTTGCATAATCAATGATGTACTTATGGGGCATCCCCCTTCAGGCAGCTCTGATTTTTATAAGCTTGTTGTTGGAGGTGATCATGATGGATCGTCTGCCCAGGAGTGGGTTGGTCTAGATGATTCTTCCCGCTCTTGCAGGTAAGCTTCAGCGTCTAAGTGTGAGCTGAAGTCTTTGAAGGAGTTGCCCTGAAAGACACGTAATCTTGCCGGATACAGCATGGCAAACTTTACACCATCCCTTATTAGTTTCGCACACGTGGGTGCAAAATCTCTGCGGGCCTTAGATAGTTCAGCGGAGAAGTCCTGAAAAATCAGGATTTTATTGTCCTGCCACTGGATATCCCTCTGTTTCCTGGATGCTGACCATATTAATTCCTTGTGCAGGAAATTTAGGGGTTTGAAAATTACTGCACGTGGTTTGGCGCCATCTTGTGGCCGAATGGACCCCAGCCTGTGAGCCCTCTCTATCACGAGGTCTTCGCATCTATCAGAAATTTGCAGCAGTTCTGGAAGTGTCCCCCTGATAAAGTCAAATAGTGCTTGCCCATGTACAGCCTCTGGCAATCCAACAATGCGCAGGTTACATCTGCGGGAGCGATTCTCCAAATCCTGCACTTTATTGTGCAGGTATAATATTTCTTTCTGAGCATTTTGTACTGTGTCTTTTAATTCTGCAATATCAGCGAAATTTGCCCCCACTGTCTGCTCAGTGATCTGTGCTCTCTGCTGTAGTTGGGCAATCTGTCGATTAATGTCAGCAGTCTGTTCCTTTAAGAGGGGTCCTATGGCTGCCCTTATGGCTGTCACCATGTCCCCATAAGTAACTGGAGCAGTCAGTGGTGGTAGGGGTGTTTCAGGGGGACAGTACTCACTGCGCTGGGTATCAGTGTCCGCTTGTGGGGAGCTTGGGTTGCTGCACGCAGAGGAGGTTTTGGAGACAGAGGAAGGTGAAGCTGGGGAAGTTTTCTTAAGTCCGGCGTCCGGCGCCATCTTGGAAATCGGAGCAGGCCGCTCTCTCTCCCGTTTTGTGCGGCTGGAGGTGCTGGGCATCGCGCTGGTGTAGCGCTTCATACAGCGGGGGGCTTCACGCAAGGTTAGGAGGTGGCGGGCGGGCAATTGAAGGGCTGTTAGCCGCGTTACATGTGGCGTGGAGTGCCCTGGTGTCGGAGCTCCCCTTTCCCGCTACCGCTGCATTCGGGGGCGGGGCCGGAAGCTCAACTCCCGGTCTTTATTGTATTTATAGATGACATTTTTATTGTCCTTATTATCATCAATATCATGGACATTAGCTATAGCTATTGAATTGTATATGTTGAGATAACACTTATTTTTCTGTCTGAGGCATTCCCAATTTTATTGCACTATTTATTGCACTATTTATTGTACTTTGTATTACATAAAATTTTCAACAAGATGTTTAGAAAAATTTTTTTTCAAATATTTTAGGCTTGTATCTATTGAATACGATGGTAAACTATGAACAAATGGTCTCAAAATACTGCCTACATAGATGGAGAAGTTTATCTGTCTCAATATAATTAGATTATCCTGTATCAGGACTGTCCTCTTTAAAATGTTAAATATGGAGTATAATCAAATTTTATTTAAAAAAAAGCATTTTATCTCTGTTAATCAATTTAACAATCAATCAAGCATTTTATCAAGATTGTATTGCTTTTACATTCACAAAAAGATTTTGCATAAACTGTAGGTTGGAAATAGCATGTCATTTTTCTGCTTTTTTTCCCCCTTGGCCTCAGTCAATGCATTTTTACTGAGTGTTTAATCATTTAATTAGAACAAGGGACTCAACTAAATATTGGCTAAATCCATTTCAGTCTACACTAAATTCTTGATTTTTTTTAAAAATCATTTTAACTGGAGATACTTAGTTCCCCAGAAAGCTGAATACTTTTGGACCAAAACCTGGTCCAGGGCTCCTGAGAAAATCAAAACCAATCCCAGTTCTGATCACCCTGCAATAAAGAATATGAATTTTAAATCTCTGCCACAGTTCAGCCAACCTTCCCACCTAACCTGATTAATCCCTCCCATTTTGAGGACTAGATCCATTCCAGGTCTGCCCGGCTGCCATATGCTTTCTTTCAGGGGGAATGGAGCTCTGGGCAAGGCCAGTGGACAATTGATGTGTCATTACATTTACACTAACAGTATTGGTTAAGCAGGCAGAAGCTGGGCTCTAGGGGGATAGAAGATGTGAGCTACGGGCAGGAGCAGGGCACAGCGTTCTGCAGACTTTGTCCACTGAGCTGGAGGAAGTGGAGAGATAGCGAAAAGATCCCTTTCCTGCACAAGCTGTAATCTTTAAAGAAATTAAGTGTGAAGTGTTATTTGAGGGGTAAAATGCAGAGGAAATGTGGGAAACCATAAAAAAAATAGCGAATAACACTAACCATTAAATATATCCCAAAATAAGGGTAAAATCAATAGGAAAAAGCCACCATGGCTGGACACAAAAGTAAGGACAGCAATAAATAATAAGACAAGAGCATTTACATTTTACAAGGCTAATGGGAATTAAGAGGCGTTCAATAAGTACAAAGAAATAAATACAATCTGTAAAGGGGAAATCAAAGTAGCTAAAAGGGAAACTTAAGAGCGCATAGCCACAGAGAGCAAAACCAATCCCAAGAAGTTTTTCAAGTACATAAATAGCAAAATAATAATAAAAGAAAGCATAGGCCCATTAACCAATAGAAATGGAATTAGATTTACTGCGGATAAAGAGAAAGCAACCTTTTTGCTTTGAGGAAGGACTCTAGGACACGTGGGCATGAGTTTAGATTAGAGAAAAGAAGATTTTGTTCCCTGAAAAGGAAACAATTTTTTTTTACGGTCAGGGCAGCACAATTGTGGAACTCTCCTCCTGGAGAAGTGATGTCAACAGACACAATAAATATGTTTAAAATAAGGTTGGACAAATAAATCAGAATACACAACGTATAATAAGGGATGTAGCAAATGGATCATACAAGGTTAAACTCGATGGGCACACATCTTTTTTTTGGCTTTAACTACTATGTAACTATGTAAATTTAGTGTAGTGTGGTGTAGCATTTAGAGGGATGTTGTGTCGTGATGTATTGCAGCATATTGTGGTGATGTTGTGTAGTTATGTATTGCAGCGCATTGTGGTGATGTTGTGTAGAGATGTATGCCTCATTTATGGGCATGTAGTATAATGATGTAGGGATTGGGGAAAACTGGGTGCATTTGGGGCACACAGGGGTCATGTGTAGAAGACACTGTTGTTAGGTGAGCACAGCCATGGGCTGCAATAATGTCATAACCACCTTGTTTTTCTTTAGTGGGGATGGGAGCCCAAAGCATATGCTTGCACCTGGGTCTACTAGCTGTTAGTTCCACCACTGGTATATACTTACAGTATCACTTACATATGTGATAAGTAACACAAAGGACATGTCTAACTATAAGAGCTGTCCTTTGAAAGGTCAGAATGTCCAGTTTTGGAACCAGGCATGCACTGAATAAGACAGTTGCTGTGGAGGTGCTTGGTGGAATCTGACTGCATCCTTCTCAGACCAGAATGCTGAAAGAAGCCCATAGGATGGGAATCTATGATGGCATTATTTACAGCATCTAAGCCCATCCAGGGGCTTGGTACATACAAAAACTCTATCTAGGTTTTTGGCTGCATTTTTCTTTTAGTACACCCTGTCCACGATGTTTAAACAATGGGTTTTATGTAAAATATCCCATTCTGTATTTCCTAAGTTAAGTTTTTAACTTTTTTTGACATTCCACAAATGTCTGATTGCTTTTTCTAGTACGTTATGTGTATCTTGTTCTTTGTTAGCTTTCAGAATTTATTTTCTCTGTAGTAAAGGGAAACATGATTTTTTTTTCTATAACAGGAGGGAAAACTGATTTATAATACAGAAAAATATGATGAATATTTCAACATCCTTCATGGGTCATGTTTATAGATTATTTAGTTTTATGTGGCTGAATTCCAGTTTTTTATGGGAATGTCTAGGCAGAAAACAAATACGATAGATCAGCTGTTACTGTGCGGCAGCAAAATGAAAAGACATACTCAAGAAACAATACACATCTGGAAGGAAAATGAACATGGCTGCAGCTGATAAGTAAAAAGCGCACAAACATTGATTTATCTTCTCTTTTCTCATAAAAAAACAGTTCTCACACATGTTTTATTTTATTCTTACCCATTGCTTTTGGCAGACTTCCCTTATAATAAAATGAAAACAGTTTCATAGAAAATTAGATTTGTTATTTAAACAAAACACATATCTGTCTCTGTTTATCTATCGTTATGTATAAAAAGGGGGTCTACTGGGATCAGCAGCTTGAAGAGAACAGCAACACTATCAAAAGGAACATAAAACAGTTGACTGGGCTTGGGCCACAGTTCTATTATACCATTGGAACTGGATGCACCATTGATCATCAGACTAAGGCCCCATACACACTAGGCAATATTGGTCACAATATCGCTCAGAAAGGGGTTTCTTGACCAATATTTGGAACATTATCGCCTAGTGTGTACAATCAATATTGTTAACAATGCAAGCTCCCGCCCGTCATTATCGACAACTCCCTCCTCTGCAACAGCATGTTCAAAGTGGTCCCTCCGCCCTTGATCCCTTTTTCCCCTGGCATCGGTAAGTGTGTATGCTTGCCAACAATATTGGAGTCAGTGGGGACTCGTTTAATGTGTATGGGGCTTACCATCAACTTATCAACTTATGCAATCAGTAATATACTTTGTTGATAAACTACATACAAATGCATTTAGCTTTCCCAAGCAGGGAATTCACAGCACACTTTTTTTTTTTAGCTAATGGTTTTGTGCATGGGAGTGGGGTAGTACTGTAGCTTCACCTATCTGCCGATGTGACAATGATTAATGGTGCTGGGCATTGGGTGCCAAGGCACACTGACTGCACAAGTGTGCTGTGCATTACTGGGAGTTGATTAAGTCCCATGAGACTTTGCACAAGAGGTCAGAGCCTTGTGCTGATCTCTGTTTGGTGGAGCTCATCATATGCTTCTCAGGCCCATGGGAGGATAGCAGCAGCAGCGGCTTTGTCATGGGAGGGTTTTTAATCAGAGGCAGCGCTGAGCCTGTCAGGGCTCCTACAGACTAAGGTACAGAGGGACCTTAGTCCATGTGGCTTTTCATGTGGTATTTATATATATATATATATATATATATATATATATATATATATATATATATATATATATATATATATTAGTGGTGGGCAGCGATTACATTTTTTAATCGCGATTAATCGCATGAAATTTTTGCGATTAACTGCGATTAATCGCATTTTTATGCACAAAGGTGCTGCTTACCTACAATCTCGTAGCCAAGAGTTCCATGCTAGTTGCCAGGGGTGATTACAGGCTTGTTGCCATGGAGGGATTGCATGCTTGTTGTCATAGGGGGTTCCATGTTCGTTGCAAGGGGTTCCATGCTCGTTGCCAGGGGTGATTACATGCTCTTTCCATGCTTGCTACACATATGCTCCCACTGTACCAAATATGTCCCCATGGTGCCAAATATGCCCCCATTGTGCACAAAGGTATGCCCCCACTGTGCGCATGGTATGCCCTCACTGTGCCAGCAGCACAACTAACCTTGCTTGTTGCACTAGCAGGGGGGAAGAGAGTCCAGTGTCCCCCTGCTGGCTGGCTAGTGGTCGCCTCCATCGGCATCGCAGCTGCTTCCCTTCAAGCTCTGAGCTGAAGGAAGGAGAGCACACACAGCTCGGCGTGCGTCTCCCCTCACTTCCCTCCCTGTGACAGACTGGGCCGTCAGCAAATCAAAGCTCGTGGGCCGGCTCCTGATTGGCTGCCGGCCCGTGAGCTCTGATTGGCTGACGGCCCAGTCAGTCACAGAGATACACGTGAGGGGAAGTAAAAGCGCGCAATGCACTCTGCTCACACCATAACTTAGAAGGGAACTAAGCGGGCAGCAGTGGCGGGCAATGGAGGGAGGGAGAGAGGAACAGGCAGGAGGGCAGGCGACGGGCTGCAGTGGTCGAGCCACCCGCATCGCTGCCGACGGGTTGGCGACCACTGCGCTAGAGGTACAGAAGTACTTCTAGAATGTCTTCTCTCTGGTGGCAGCCATTTTTGGAGAGGCGCAGGGTCTCTGTATTGCTGTCAGAGACTCTGCGCCTTTGCGATGCCACTACCCTGCCACCGGGCGCGCCCCCCCAGCGTTAATGGCGTTAAAAGATTTAATCTGCATTAAGGTGCTGGTGCGTTAATGCGTTATTAACGTGTTAACGTGCCCAGCAATAACATATATATATATATATAAAAACAGAAATAAGGAGTGCACAAAGTGAGCAAAATTATCAGATTTTACTGAAAACATGTATATAAAAGCTCACATACAGAGAAATAAGCAGCAGTCGGCATGGATATAATCACCGCTCCAGGAGCACATCGCGGTGCGGGCACTGGGGACTCCAGTCACTCCGGCACAGGTGTAACAACAGCGGCAGACTTCTCCTTGTATGGTAGCGGTGCGGGCATTGGGGACTCCAGTCACTCCGACATAGGTGTGTCAGCAGAGGCGGACTTCTCCTTACAGCGGCAGACAGCGGACGGTAACCAGCAGACAGCAGATAGCAGACCAATGATCCGGTACGTCAGACGGAAACACCCCAACGCGTTTCGTCATAGGACTTCGAAGTCGCCGCACCTTCACAAAAAAATAAATAAATATATGTGTATATATATATATATATATATATATATATATATATATATAACACAAGAAAAAGAGGAGCGCACAGGTGAGCAAGATTTGAAACAGCGTTTACTGAAAAAAGTGCAGGCTCACATACATGAAAGAAAACAGCAGTCAGCATATGCAGTAGTCACCTTCAGCACACCGTCAGATAGCACGGACACCAGAGGACATCCAGACGACCGGCAAGATGGACACAGAGGCGGCGGCGGCGTTCTCCACACACGGACTCGAGACGGACAGGTAACACAAGAATCAGGATCTGATACGTCGGGTGACCACGCCCTAACGCGTTTCGTCACTGATGACTTCGTCAGGAGGCGTGTCTGAGGTAAGTATGGTAGGGGTTTTTATCTACGCCGGCTCAATCAATACAATTAGTAAACGGCCGATACCAATTAAACATGATATACATTCAAAGAAGAGAGACACAGTAAAAAATGCTTCAAATTAACAGTATCCAAACCGGCAGCAAAAACAAATATACGCCCCGGTTAGAGTTACATACAATTCATTGGACAATTACAATATTTAATAATACAATATCAGAAAAAATATATATATATACAAAAATACGAAAATATATATAAAGACCATTAAAATACATATAATTGATGTTAAAAAGAATATATATATATACACAAATAAATGCATATAATATATTGCTATAAAATACAAAAATTCATATTAAAATGACTGCATGATTAATATTAAAAGAGATGAGAAGAAAATTATGGTGGAGAAAAATAGATAAAAAGATATATATTAGTATAATGTGACAAATTTCAATATTATTATATATCAAATAGCAGCAATATTTCAACAATTTGATATAGAGAGATATAAACAAATAACAGACAATTAGCAGCAGCAAACAAGTCTAATAATAGTAAAGTAGCAGATATCGATGAGGGAGATGTACATTGAACTGGACAGACCTAGTGTCGGAACCTCAGCACTATAGGCACCATGAAGGGGCCGCAACCCAACAACAACACGGAACCAGTGCGAGAATTCAACACACATAGCCATTAGTGCAGAAAGGGTACAATGTCAACCCCCTCATTTAAACCCATAGGAGACATAGTATTTAGGGTATATATCCAAAATGTCTCCCTTTTACTTAATTTTGTTAAGATATCGCCACCTCTTTCATCTAGGCTAATGTGTTCTAATGCCTTAAATGAGAAGTGCTGAAGATCTGAGGAACAGCATGTAGCAAAGTGTCTCGGGACACTGTGTGAAAGCAATTTATTGGTAATGCTCCTGGTGTGTTCCAACACACGCAATTTAAGAACCCTTTTGGTCTTGCCTATATATTTTTTACCACATCTACACATAAGCATATAAATAACGTGTGTGGTAAGGCAGGACATCCTACTTTTGATCTTAAAGGCTTTAGTGTGTTCAGCATTCCAAAAAGTAGATCTATCTTTGTCAGCAAATTTACACACCTTGCATTTGTTGCACGGAAAAAAGCCATTAACAGTTTTTAACCAGCCTTCCTTATGATCTTCAACACTTCTCAGCATACTAGGAGCTAACGCATTCTTTAAAGAGGATGCTTTCTTAAAGATAACCTGTGGTTTTGCAGGCAATAGAGGTTTTAAGATAGGATCCAATAAAAGTACATCCCAATGTTGGGTAAGGATTTGTCTGATCTTATTGTTGTCACTATTAAATTTCGTGACAAAAGGGACCATAGATCCTTGGTCACGTGTTTTTTCCTTATATTTAAGTAAATCCTTTCTATCACGCTTAAGTGCTTTATCCTTACAACTACGGACGAGTTCGCAAGGATATTCTTTTTCACAAAACCTTTTACTATATATATTAGCCTGTTCCTCAAATTTAGCTACATTAGCACAATTTCTGCGCACACGTATAAACTGAGAATATGGTATGTTATTAATCCATTTCTTAAGATGACAACTGTTGTAATGGACATAGCTGTTGCTATCAACTTGTTTTATATATGTGCTGGTCTCTATCATTTTATTTTCTTCGGACCATTCAGTAGTGTCAAGTAGCAGATCAAGAAACTCAATCTTATTTTTGTCTGTTTTAGAAGTAAACTTAAGATTATAACTGTTAATGTTAATATCTCTCACAAAATCATTAAAAATATTTTCATCACCATCCCAAACGATGATGATATCGTCTATATAACGATTATATCGAATGATGTTTGAAATGATGAAATGTCCATTACAACAGTTGTCATCTTAAGAAATGGATTAATAACATACCATATTCTCAGTTTATACGTGTGCGCAGAAATTGTGCTAATGTAGCTAAATTTGAGGAACAGGCTAATATATATAGTAAAAGGTTTTGTGAAAAAGAATATCCTTGCGAACTCGTCCGTAGTTGTAAGGATAAAGCACTTAAGCGTGATAGAAAGGATTTACTTAAATATAAGGAAAAAACACGTGACCAAGGATCTATGGTCCCTTTTGTCACGAAATTTAATAGTGACAACAATAAGATCAGACAAATCCTTACCCAACATTGGGATGTACTTTTATTGGATCCTATCTTAAAACCTCTATTGCCTGCAAAACCACAGGTTATCTTTAAGAAAGCCTCCTCTTTAAAGAATGCGTTAGCTCCTAGTATGCTGAGAAGTGTTGAAGATCATAAGGAAGGCTGGTTAAAAACTGTTAATGGCTTTTTTCCGTGCAACAAATGCAAGGTGTGTAAATTTGCTGACAAAGATAGATCTACTTTTTGGAATGCTGAACACACTAAAGCCTTTAAGATCAAAAGTAGGATGTCCTGCCTTACCACACACGTTATTTATATGCTTATGTGTAGATGCGGTAAAAAATATATAGGCAAGACCAAAAGGGTTCTTAAATTGCGTGTGTTGGAACACACCAGGAGCATTACCAATAAATTGCTTTCACACAGTGTCCCGAGACACTTTGCTACATGCTGTTCCTCAGATCTTCAGCACTTCTCATTTAAGGCATTAGAACACATTAGCCTAGATGAAAGAGGTGGCGATATCTTAACAAAATTAAGTAAAAGGGAGACATTTTGGATATATACCCTAAATACTATGTCTCCTATGGGTTTAAATGAGGGGGTTGACATTGTACCCTTTCTGCACTAATGGCTATGTGTGTTGAATTCTCGCACTGGTTCCGTGTTGTTGTTGGGTTGCGGCCCCTTCATGGTGCCTATAGTGCTGAGGTTCCGACACTAGGTCTGTGCAGTTCAATGTACATCTCCCTCATCGATATCTGCTACTTTACTATTATTAGACTTGTTTGCTGCTGCTAATTGTCTGTTATTTGTTTATATCTCTCTATATCAAATTGTTGAAATATTGCTGCTATTTGATATATAATAATATTGAAATTTGTCACATTATACTAATATATATCTTTTTATCTATTTTTCTCCACCATAATTCTCTTCTCATCTCTTTTAATATTAATCATGCAGTCATTTTAATATGAATTTTTGTATTTTATAGCAATATATTATATGCATTTATTTGTGTATATATATATATATACTCTTTTTAACATCAATTATATGTATTTTAATGGTCTTTATATATATTTTCGTATTTTTGTATATATATATTTTTTTTCTGATATTGTATTATTAAATATTGTAATTGTCCAATGAATTGTATGTAACTCCAACCGGGGCGTATATTTGTTTTTGCTGCCGGTTTGGATACTGTTAATTTGAAGCATTTTTTACTGTGTCTCTCTTCTTTGAATGTATATCATGTTTAATTGGTATCGGCCGTTTACTAATTGTATTGATTGAGCCGGCGTAGATAAAAACCCCTACCATACTTACCTCAGACACGCCTCCTGACGAAGTCATCAGTGACGAAACGCGTTAGGGCGTGGTCACCCGACGTATCAGATCCTGATTCTTGTGTTACCTGTCCGTCTCGAGTCCGTGTGTGGAGAACGCCGCCGCCGCCGCCTCTGTGTCCATCTTGCCGGTCGTCTGGATGTCCTCTGGTGTCCGTGCTATCTGACGGTGTGCTGACGGTGACTACCGCATATGCTGACTGCTGTTTTCTTTCATGTATGTGAGCCTGCACTTTTTTCAGTAAACGCTGTTTCAAATCTTGCTCCCCTGTGCGCTCCTCTTTTTCTTGTGTTGCATGTGTTCAAATTGAGGCCGTGACAAAGCCTTCAAGAGTGAGCTGCACTACTAATTGAAGACAGGTTCCGCAATTATAAGTATCACTTTGCGCATTTCCTATTGTGTTTGTATATATATATATATATATATATATATATATATATATATATATATATGTATATATATATATATATATATATATATATATATATATTTATGGGAGAAACAAAGAGAAATGGGAAGGAGCGCCTACTGGTGCATTAAACGAGACTTTATTATGCAAAAAGGAGAAACATACTCCACGGTACTTCAACAATATGTTTGTACCTGTAAAAGCAACGCTGTGGACTGTTACCACAAGGCTTGATAAAACACAATCAGGCAAATACAGCTCACTCGTAGGCTCCGCTCCGTGTCCAGGACACCACCGGTGGAACAGACGCTGGCTTGCGCTGCAGAATCGGGATGATCCAAGATCGGGAACAACCAACAAGTGAGTAAGGCTGGTGAGCTTGGTAGGCCACGCCCTGAAGCGTTTCGTCACTGGGACTTCGTCACTGACAATTTGCAAATATACCTATAATCCAGATCCCTTCTTGCAATGAAGACAGACAGATGTCTTCCATGTGTAATAACTCATCCAAAGTAATTAAAGACTGTATGTTGTATTTTTTAAAATATTTTAATTATTTTCAGATATTCATCTGCATATTTTAGATTATAAATGCGATAATCACTGGATTACAGAAAGTGCAGAAACTGTCATGATTTTGCCGCAAAACTTAAAATGGAATTTTTTTGGGGAAAAATTACTTCTACAAATCTTGCAGCTAGATACAGTAGCTTAAAATTCTGTACTTTCTGCAATACGCAGGCTATACCATATCTTAATTGTTCTCACAATGGCATACATTTACTAATATGGCAGTTCTATCATGAAGACGGGATGTTGGCCATTGTAACCAATCAGATTATATGTCTTATTTATTTGGCACCTTCTAGAAAATAATAGCTAGAATCTGATTGGATGCCTTGGGCAACATCCCATATTCAATAGAACTCTTATCTCAGTAAATTACCCCACTGTATCCAAGATTATCTGCACTTTTCTGTACTTCAGATAACATATACAAATTCAGCTACATAATTAATGTAAAGTGTTTGATATACATGTACAGTACCTTTGTTCAGAAATGAAACCTTTTTTACATTTTATGAATATAAAATATAAACATCAAAGTTTTGATTTATTGGGGGATATTCAATGTCTGCCGATATTTTGCAGGAGGAAATATCAGTAGTTAAGATATTCAATCCTGGCCAGGACTCGCCTGCTACAGACCCGCCTGGCTGTGGAGGCGAGTCTGTATTGTCAGAAAAGACCGTGGATTGTGTTTTGTCAATCCATCGACTTTCAGACGCTCAACAGCCAGAACATTGAATTCCAGCTGTCAAGTTACAGTTGAGTGAAACGAAAACGACCCAGGTTTTCAACTTTTGAGATGTTCCGAAAGTTGTATTCCCTGATTGAATACCCCCAAGGTGGCTTTTGTGTATAACCAAACATAAAACCAATTCTGCACATAAGGTTTACACATTTGCACACAACAAGGTCATACTGTTAGTGCTAGAAATATTTCATTACCTTTGCTTTAATATGAAAAGATGCATTCAATATTAGGTTAAATTCCCTTAAAAAATAGAAATAGAACACATAAAATGTATAATAGAACTATATAATACAGCATGCATAGGTTTCTTTTTTGCATATCAATAAAAGTTAAATATACAGAACTAAAATAACTTGCAAAATGATATACTATGTGCATATAATATACACTGTACAAAAGCAATGACGAAATCACAATCAGCTCAGATATATTCTCACTCAGCTATGCGTCTATGTGGACTTACTATACTGTGCAAATGGTTTATTTGTGATATGGGGGTTGAAATAGCGCATCATTTTTCAAATACAGCATGCAAATTGTGAGGCAAAAGCTGATTGACTGACTGGAATATATAAAGTATAAACATTATTCATTATATATTATGATTTTGTCTGATTTACTATGAAACAAAAAGGCCACTGAATATTGTCCCTTGAAAATAAATTCTGGATGTACATTTAGTCACACATTGATTTGGATTTTCCTTAGGGGAAAGAGGCTGTCATACTTGGTACACATACAAACTTGACATCTGGGAAAAAGATGTCCTAGCACAACAAAGACATTGTTAGGTTAAGGAATGTGATATTCTGCTTTGGCTAATTCCCACAGGGAGTAGGACCAATGATATCACTTATTTAAAAATGTATTTTATTTTATTAGCTGACAAAAAAGATATAAAATGCAAAGTATCAAGTCAATGGTGAAAAAAATTTAATTTGAAAATGTAACAGAAGTGAACATTATAATGTGTTTAAATTAAATAGATCATTGCTACTGTATTTTGCCAGTTAAATGAAAAATAGAAATTCTGAATCTAGACGCTTTTCAAAAGTGGTGGCTGTCCCTTAACAACACCTATGGTATATTTCAAAACATCCTCAGTAGTTAGACAAGAAATAAGGGTGGTATTGTACAATAGCGCTGTCCCTGGTATTACTAAAAAATAAGGTTAGGGGTCAGGGACATAAAATCTGATAACCTTCATACTAGCATGTGGGGCATTAAAGGGCCCGCTGGCACTTGTAGTTCCACATTAATAGAAATAGTTGAATAAACACACAGACACAATACAAATAAAACTTTAATACATCCAAAGCCCACACATACTAAAACGTACCTATCTTGAGCCCATCGGTAGGTCCCTGGGTCCGGGGTCCGGTGCTCCTGGGTCCGGGCCTTCAGGGTCCGGGGCTCCGGGGTCCAGGGTCCGGTGCCTTGGTTCCTGGATGCAGAATCCGGGGCCTTGGTTCCAGGGCTGGTCCAGGGCTCCAGGGCTGAAGAGTCCGGGGTCCTGGATCCGAAGAAATCCATGGGGGACCTGTGGAAGGAAATCCAACTCACCAAGCTCCTCCTGTGAAGATCTGTCCTCTTCGTTCCAAAGTAGTCCAGGTCTTCTGCCAAATGCCGGCGATTCCAGCAGCTCCCCGCATTGGACTGAGGAGAGACGCAGAGATGTTTCATCTTCCGTGCCTCTCCTCCGAATGATTCTATTGGCTGCCTAGCGGCCAATCAGGAGCCAGGCTTAATACATCTGCCCCTATGTGTCAATACGTAGTAGAAAACTCAGCTGGTGCCAAGGTGCAGGATGAACTGTGTTGTGTGCACAGTATGAGTCCCATGTATTGTATGATAGATATTTGTATGGATATGGGGGAGCGGCTAATGCAGTCTTTTTATGGTATATTTGATATTTTGCAATTCTTGGCACAAGTTTACCACAAACCTGATTTTATTCGATTTTTTATTTTTATTTTTTGGGGAAAGTTAATTATTTCCATATTGGTTTTGGATATAAAGTAAATAGCTTTTTTGATACTCCTATGGTATCCCACTGTAGCATGGAATCACTTAAGGAATGCTTTGTAGTTGAAGGACTGCAGCCACTAGGGTGACCAACTCATCCCTTTAATCTGGGACACATATTAATTACACAGGTTCTGTGGCTGGCTTTCACCTGGTTTTAAACTGCCACACCTCAAGACTCCATTTCACCTGGTTCATCCCACATTTTGTCCCCCATAATTTGGGAACCAGGACCAGCCCGTGAGCCTGGTGCTGGTTTTATAAAATCCAGGGAACCCCAACTTTTGTCCCTGTGATTTTATGAAACCAGGACCAGCTCTTTCAGCCCAGGGCTGGTTATGTTCAGGAGGGGTGCCCCACGCCGTTTATTTCCCTTTTTTTTTTTTACACAAAATCGCATGTTTTAAAATGTGCACATTTTCATGACTGAAAATGCGCACATTTTTATGACTAAAAATCACCCGAAATCGTACCATATCGCACTTTGTTGCAGCGAATTCGCATCTCATTACATATGCGATTTTTAAAGGTGCGATTTGGTGCGATTTTTTTGCAAGCAAAAAAATCACACCCTATTACATTTCGCCCTAGGTCTTCTCCATTCATTCAACCTGAAAAATGAATTCAAAACTTTCTGTATGCTACTTACAGAGGGCTATAGTCTTGAAATATTGGCCCTTATTCAGATCTGATCGCAGTCCAAATTTGTACTCAAAATGGGCAAAACCTTGTGCACTGCAGGTGGGGCAGATTTAACATGTGCAGAGAGAGTTAGATTTGTGGGAGTTATTTTGTTTCTCTGCAGGGTAAATACTGGCTGCATTACTTTTACACTGCAATTTAGATTTCAGTTTCAACACACCACACCCAAATCTAACTAATCTGCACGTTCCATCTGCCCCACCTGCAGTGCACATGGTTTTGACCATTTTGAGAACAAATTTGTACTGCAATCAGATCTGAATAAACGCCATTGAACTGTTGTATTGTGATTTTAGTTGCTGACAGTGATTAGCCTGATTCCACAGATAATTATTCTGATTATTAGTGTTTGAATATTTAAGCAAATTATAGGAATGAATTACTCTTGACTTACTCTGTCTACTGCTTTTTTTGTTGTCAATGGCTGTCATCTGTAATTCAATTGTAATTTCTCCAGTCAGCAGAAAGTAATAATACAAAGACAGCAGTACCAAACACTGCCAATCAGAATACTTATAAGTGACTTATAAGTGACTCTGAAATCTAGCATAGAGGAGAATGGAGGTGCTTGGTATAATTTTTGGCCAAAAAATAAAATTATTTCTATTACAAATATTTTTTTTTTATTCCATTTCCAGCATACATACTAGCTAAAGTGTATTTATATTTTCTATTTAAGAAAAGTAGTGCATGCCTTCCTAATTCAATAAGGCGGAATGTCTACACTGTTATAGCCACGGTTGTTTGTGCCAGGTGAACCTAAATGACTAATGTCAGATCCAATGTTGGCCAGACACAAATTTACTCTGTTGCAATGAAAAAGGGCGTAGTTTTCATTTGGATGGAAAGTGTGACCCCTTGGTAAGAAAATGTTACCAGTGACATATTTTCAGGCTCTCTTACTGCAGTTCAAATAAAACAAAAATGAAAGGTTTAAAATTAAAATCTCAAAAGTGAAAAAAGAATGATTGTATGTCTCACAGGTATATTGATAGACAAAAAACCCCCCAAAACATTTAATTGGCAGAGAAGGACGTTAAAATATTCAGTTGCTGTGAAACCCAAAATTGATTGAGACAGACTTTTCTGAGTGTGCTTTATCCAATGTGTTAGATAATTGTTCATTAACATTCATAGAGAAAAGGGAGTAATTTACTAAGATGGGAATTCTTTTTCACATTGGATGTTGTTATGGGCAAACTACTTATTTAGCAACATCCCATGGGAAACAGATCTCTGATTTTTTTAAATTTCCCCCAAAGTTTTTAGACCAATTTAACTATGTATTTTTTTCTACACCCTAAGGGGTGTATTTACTAGTGGATAGGTTTATGTCATTTTAAACATTTAGATTCTACTTTGATGTTTGCTCAAATTATATTTTTTCACTTCGCTAATAAAAATCACTTTTATTTTGGACGCAAATGGCCAAATTCGGGGCAGGTGCTGACATCATGTGATGCCAGCCACCTGCCCCAAGCAGGCATCAACACGCCTGTGTTTAAACCCTCTGACCGACCTTCATGGAGTAAATGCCCCAGCGAGTGTGAAACTCAACTGAGGCGTTTGCTCCTGGGGATTGCACATGGGCATATTCGTGCATGCGCAAACCGCAAACATCGGATGGGGGAATGAATTCGGCCCGCACCGAACTGGTCTGAATGTCACATGTGCAGAGAGGTTTAGATTTGGGTAGGCTATATTTTTTCTGTGCAGGGTAAATACTTGCTGCTTTTGCATGCAGTCTGCAAATACTAGAAATCTCTTTTTTGAACACTGCAATTTAGATTTCAGCTTCAACACACCCCCACACACCCCACCCAAATCAAAATCTTTCTTCACATGTAACATTTGCCCCACCTGCAGTGCATCATGGTTTTGCCAAGTTGCTTGTTTTTTTCCTTTACTTCCTTTACATGAATCAGGACAATGTCTGTAATCGTGCACTAATACTATCTACACAATTAAGTTTTGCACCAACTATCACAAAGAATTTTCACGCTTCATTCCTTTTGTACACCCTACTAGAACAAACAAAACACAAAAGAGAAAACTGGAGTATTTCCCAATAAAACACTATGCGCTTATGGGGGAAATTTACTAAAGGAAATTTGTAAAAAATAGGTGTAAAAATAGGTGTATTTGTATCCAGAAATACACTTATTTTTGACATTTAAGGGGAAATTTACTAAAGGAAATTTGTAAAAAAATTGGTGTATTTGTATCCAGAAATACACTTATTTTTGACATTTACTATCCCGAAAATACGGCAATTCGTAGTCTTATTGATGTGCTATCAATACGAATACGAATTGCCGTATTTTCGGGAAAGTAAATGTCAAAAATAAGTGTATTTCTGGATACAAATACACCTATTTTTACACCTATTTTTTACAAATTTCCTTTAGTAAATTTCCCCCTATGTGTCAGCAGTCAGAATTTACAAGATTATGATTGCGAAATGAAATACAAGACTGCTCACACCTTGTGAAAGACCATTGGAATCTCTGGTCAGGTCTCTAAAAATAGGGCCACCGCCCCACATGGGTTAGTACATGCCTCTGGTGGGTCATGGTATTCTGAGGAGACAAGCCCATGTATACAATCAGACTTTGGTATTATAGTGACTCTATAACCATACAGGAGTTCCTCTATTCATACATTACAAATTCCACATACCAGTATAACAAATATTGTCACAAATGTTCTTGCCTAGGTAATAAACAAAGTCATTATTGCTACCATGACTACAAATGACAAGAGTTCTGGAAAAAAACCTTAGTAGAATAAATAAGTTGATCAGCCCTGGCTTACAGTGTTGGACACACTAGGTCTTTTTTTAAAGAAAAAAAGAAAAACACAGTTTTCAATTTCAATGTTAAAATGCGTCCAAGTAATGCAATCTGACACACCAACTTTAATGAACATTTCCTGAAAAAAAATTCTGTCTCATTAACACATATTATATACTGCCAGAATGTCATGCAACAGTAACTGTTTATCTAGCACTCATTCTAATTTTCTGATTCACTGAGGCAATGGTTACAGTTTTGGCACACACCCTTTCTATTTTTATGCTGGAACAGGGATGGAACTGCAACTACTGCTGTGATTACAAGGTGGCACCAAGAAAATCCCAAACTCAATGTTGGTGTCATAGCAGCTGCATAATGTATAACAGTACAAGTAAGTGCACATATTACCATAACAGCACAGGAACATACAACAAAGCAGAAGACGCTTTTAACGCCTTTATATATCAGCTAGATTGCATATTTAAGTCATCAGGATTAAATACATAAACTACATATGTAAAGCGTGTTGCTCTTAAAACTTTTATATCTACTGGTTTTCAGTATATAGATTTATTCATTATACAGATATGTCTCTATACATCTTTGCTGCAGTCACGCCAAATAGCTCCTCTTGGCATGTTAGGCCATGTAAGAGTCATCTAGCTTTGAACGCTAGATAACGATATATGGGGGGTGGGGTATTTAATCAGTACAGATGTGTCTGAAAGTTGGAAATATCGTAACTTCACTAATAACATGTTTAATCTATATTTGACCTATTCAATCTTTCCAATGGTAAACGCAGAGCTTGAAACTACCACACTAGGTCTTATTAGTTATTATTATTTTGAATTTGAAGAGAGATGTAAGGAACGCCTCCTTTATGTTAATTTAACATCAGTTATTATTGGCTACACAAAAGAGAGGGGATTCAGCGCCAGGATATGTTTAAAAAGAAGGACACTTAGGGGAAATGGTGGTCAAGAATAAATAAATAAAATGTATAACACTTCCCACTAATAATGGGCGTCTGCATGAGACCAAAGACAGACGTTGGTGGACCGTCTGTATAGAAGAAAAAGTATTTAAAAGGGTGGGTGGAACTCAGCGATCTGTGTTTTTGGTAAAAGGAAAAAGGAAATTTATTTTTAAAAAATGAAGGGTATCACAGTAAACTGTAAAATCAGATGATTCTATAAAGTAAAAGTACTGGAGATGTGCATAGTCAGAAAAATAAGTTATTAACACTAAAAAGGTTTTTTCAATATAAATATAAGAAAATGCAAATATAAAAAATCACACCAAAATAGGAGTATATAAAATAGAATTGAATCGCTTAGCTGAGTATGGAGACAGGGTTAAAAGCTGCCATGTTTCGTCTCACAGGACTTCCTCAGTTATTATTATCATTGAGGGGGAGACAGTAGTCAATCAATCAATTTGACAATTTAGCAGCCATTTTCACCAATGCAAATTCTGCTTTTAAAATGTTGAATCTGTATTGGCGAAAACGGACCCAAAATTCTCAAATTCACGGACGTTTTTGCCGAAGAACGGCCACATTGAATAGGTGCGATATTTTTGCCTGTCATAAATAGCAGCACACATTGAATACCCCCTCATAGTGCGTACACACTAGATGATATGCCAAAAATATCTTTAACAAAATCGTTATATATGCAAACAGATGTAGCAGGTCTCATCCTGCCAGCCCCCCCGCCAGCTCCCGTAACATATGTGTGGGCGCAACATGTGTTTTAAATGTTTATTTATTGTTATTGTGTGTGTGTATATTTATATTCATTCAGGCTTGGAGAGGTATTGGGCCTATCTGGGCAGTTGCAGGGATTTGTGTGGTCTGACACAGATATGGCATATTGTGACCATGTTATTTGAGTGATGCGAATGTGTGGAAGGAGGTGGTTGCTTGCAGAGCCACTGAGTCACTCACATTGGGGGCCATGCTCAGTCAAATAGACAAAAAGTGGGGCTGGTGTGAGTTTCGTTGGTGCAACCAATGGTAATGCCTAGGGGTGTGTAGGGTATGATTGCAGCATTTGTGCATAGCATTATGTGGCCTTGGCTGTATGTTGTGGAAGGTTTTAGCACATAGCAGCAATCGTCTGCCTTTCAAAAATACTGTGTGGGGGGGGGGGGTCCCAGTGAAAATTTTGCTATGGGGCCCCAATAGGTCTAGTTACACCCCTGTCTGAATCTGCACATGAAGTGCTACAATTTAGCAGGTGCAGCTCAGTATACAGACTCACACAATATACAAGTAATATATCAAATTAATCAGCACAGTCTCCCCATGTGTCCTAGTCACATTCCTAACATGCATTCTCAACAAAAACGATGGCCAACATTAGCAGGATTGCATGGGACCTAATGGCTCACTCACGCACTGCATGGCTAGATGTATGAGTGTAGAGCCACATTAAGGGCAATATGGGCATGAGGCTGCAAATGTTCAAGTTGTATTGTTAGAAGCTGAGGAGATGTGACCAGTGCTATGTGGGTGTGGCTAGTACCATGTAGGCGTGTTCACCTTTAAACCATCAGACCTAATGTCTCCAAAAATATGTAAAAGTTTACAGATTCCATTATTTTGTAAGGAAAATAGAAATACAATGTTATTACTTATCATTTATGGTGCACCATGTGCCCAGTTGGTGGTTGATAATTGGAATTAGTTTAAATATGGGAATTTGTGATATACAGTACAAGCTGCTACTGAAAGAAATTATAATACAGTATAATTGTTTATCATTGAAATTATGATACAGTGTCCCAGGACATGGTTTCATTTATTTATGTGTATTGTGTGTACTTTACTCTATATACGCTACTTCCTTGTCTAGCCTTTGTATGTCTAGGTACTGTCGATGTAATAGAATATTCTACATCATGAAATGCATAAGATTTGCTGTTAAAGTTATCTTTGGACAAATTATGTCCCAATAGTCTCATACGCAATCTACAGGCCGCAGTGCTGACTTTGACAACAATTCAACATTCTATAGCAATGTTTATTGTTACACACTTTCTGGGCAGCTCATTCTAGATGTTAGAAAGTGCTATAATATTTGAATGTCAAAATTCAACTTATTCCCTTGAAGTTGCATTATGAATAAAAATGGTTGGGAATCAGTTGAAGGTAACACTGTTAATATTTCTACTTTTAATGTGAGGATATCTGGCAGTGAAGAGCACTAACCTTTGTGTGGTAAAATCAGTATACAGTATTGAAGGTCCTTGTTGCATTATACAAGACGATGCTCCTACCCATCAGCACCATCTGCTTCCTGTTGGAATGTTTGTGTACAATTGGTGGTTGTTTGGCAGAATGTATTGAGCATGGAGTAAGCTAGAACTTCAGCACCTCCATCTTAGAAAGCTTAAAAGTCCTAATTCACCAACACAGCTCATTACTAATTTATCCTTGAAGATGTATCTAGCTATTGAATGAAATGTATTGGGCAATCACAACTAATTGCCACACATAGATTTAAAGCATAAATGTACCTCAATAAGAGATTCACAATAAAACATAGAAAAATAGTTGAGGACACAAAAAGGAATGCATATTTGCATCACCAAAGAGCTACATATTATTTATATTTTAAATACTCTAACTATGACTTTTACATCACCCCAATCCTAGTGTGACAGGGTCACTGGTACAGTGAGGGTAAGGCATGTATAGTTCCCCCAGGTTTCTGACATATGTGTTTTAACCCCTTCCTGACAGAGCCAGTTTTTGCGTTCCTGACAGAGCCCTTTTTTTCAAATCTGACATGTCTCACTTAAGTGGGGATAACTTTTTTTTGCTTTTACTTATCCCAGTGATTTTGAGATTGTTTTTTCGTGACACATTGTACTTCAAATTAGTGGTAAATTTGGGTCGATACAGTCTGTGTTTTTTTGTGAAAAATACCAAAATATCGTGAAAAAATGGAAAATTTAGCGATTTGCAAAATGTTAAATTTTCTGCTTGTGAGACAAATAATCTTACCACTCAAAATAGTGAATAACTAACATAGACCATATGTCTACTTTATGTTGACATCATTATTTCAACTTACTTTTAATTTTTTGGGACACTAGGAGGCTTACAATATGAATAGCAAATTCTCAAATTTTCAAGAAAATTTCAAACACTGATTTTTTTAGGGACCAGTTCAGTTCTGATGTGACTTTGAGGGACTTGTATGTGAGACACCCCCATAAATGATGCCATTTCAAAAACTGCACCCCTCACAGTATTCAAAACAGCATTTTGGAAGT